>NW_027527381.1:2770081-2978021 GCF_008692635.1 Crocuta crocuta
CAAGCCACGAGTTCATGACCTGAGCTGAAGTCAACTGCTTAACTGGTTGAGCCACGCAGGCACTCTGAGAATTTAAATATTTTTTAAAGGCAACTCTGAATATCTTTATTTATTTATTTTTATTTTACCACGTTATAAAATAAAATAAACCTTGACTACTGATTTTTATTTATTTATTTTTATAACAAACAAAGCAGGGGTTTTTTTCTGTGTAGTTTCAAGTTTTTATTAAAATTCTAGTTAGTTAACATACAATATAATATTAGTTTCAGGAATAGGATTTAGTGATTCATCATTACATATAATATCTACTATTCATCCCATTAGGTGCCCTCCTTAATGACTCTTGCACATTTGGCCCATCCTCTGCCCACCTCCCCTCTTGTATCCATCAGTTTGTTCTCTATGGTTAAGAGTCTCTTTTATGGTTTTCCTCTCTCTTTCTCTCACTATCTCTTTTTTCCCCTCTTTCCCATATGTTCATCTGTTTTTGTTTCTTAAATTCCACATATGAGTGAAATCTTATGGTATTTGTCTTTCTCAGACTGACTTATTTCACTTAGCATAATATACTCTAGCTCCATCCATGTCATTGCAAATAGCAAGATTTCATTCTGTTTTTATAGCTGAGTAATATGCCATCATATATATTTATCACATCTTCTTCTTCCATTCATTAGCCTATGGATATTTGGGCTCTTTCCATAATTTGACTATTGTTGATAATGCTACTATAAACATCATAGACTCAGTGGTTTGAGTTTCAGTTTTCTTAGATCATATAGTTAACTTGGGTTTAGATTCAGCACAATCCTGTTATAGTGGTAAATTAAGAATCTCACTGAAAATCATCTGATCAACTGAACCCCTTTTTACTGTTGTCAAGCAAATTATCTTTAAGATGAGTATTGAATTTTGTTAAAAAGGAAACCAGACAAGTTTAGACTGTGTAAATCCACTCTCAACTGGGTTTATCACACTTATCAACACCTGATAAGGAGTTGCACATAGTCTCCTTTTGAATGTTGCTTTAAGGGTGGTTCAATGGCAATAGGTTGATTCCTGGGATTCACAGTGAGAAGGAGTTTCAATACATTTTGAAGCTCCCAAGGTATGTTCTTTTCTGCCTCAAGGCACCTGAAATTTATCATATAAGAGCTTAACAATGTTACTGCTTTATCTAGTATGAGGATATTTGATGGCTTATCAATTTTTTGAAGGTGTTTTGTTTGGTCTCCAGTGTCATTATTCATTGATCAAGGATTTAAAATAATGAAAGTTGAATCAACAGTCATTCAACTGTTGCTTGTGCTTCAATCATACCTCTGGCATAGTTTTAGATTTTGTCCAATTCACAGGCAGCATCTTTTAATTGAATCCAATCGTCCCTTAACATGGCCCAAGAAAAATGCTTTACCTAATGAGACCACATCATCATGTGTTAGAGGATTTCAAGTATCAAATTCCCATAAAAATGCAAACTGTATCTGTGGAAAACTAGATAGTCAGCATTTAATGATTTCTTTATATACTATGGTTTCTATGCTGTCTTCAAATCTCTGTTCCCAGATAAGAAATCTATTAGAATGACATACAGAAACAATTTCATTTGTCATTTGTCATTTGTCAAACCCCAAGGTTTGACAGGTGGTTGCCATTCAATAAGCATTTGCCAAATAGCAGAATAAAGAACTTCACTGAGGAGCCAAGTTTCAATGCACTGGGAAGCAGGAAGTGTATCTTTTGCTTAAAATTTACTTCAAATTTCAAGAAAATTAAAAATTCCTTAAGCATCTCCTCAAGCACCAGGTATCTCAAAGAAAGTACTATGACCCTGTTCACTGAGCAGTCATCAGGTATNTTGATCAAGGATTTAAAATAATGAAAGTTGAATCAACAGTCATTCAACTGTTGCTTGTGCTTCAATCATACCTCTGGCATAGTTTTAGATTTTGTCCAATTCACAGGCAGCATCTTTTAATTGAATCCAATCGTCCCTTAACATGGCCCAAGAAAAATGCTTTACCTAATGAGACCACATCATCATGTGTTAGAGGATTTCAAGTATCAAATTCCCATAAAAATGCAAACTGTATCTGTGGAAAACTAGATAGTCAGCATTTAATGATTTCTTTATATACTATGGTTTCTATGCTGTCTTCAAATCTCTGTTCCCAGATAAGAAATCTATTAGAATGACATACAGAAACAATTTCATTTGTCATCAGGGGTTTGTAACTATACAATGATTTGGAAGTGCAGGGAAAGATCTTCCATGGTATTCTCCCCCTTACTCACCCCAAGGTTTGACAGGTGGTTGCCATTCAATAAGCATTTGCCAAATAGCAGAATAAAGAACTTCACTGAGGAGCCAAGTTTCAATGCACTGGGAAGCAGGAAGTGTATCTTTTGCTTAAAATTTACTTCAAATTTCAAGAAAATTAAAAATTCCTTAAGCATCTCCTCAAGCACCAGGTATCTCAAAGAAAGTACTATGACCCTGTTCACTGAGCAGTCATCAGGTATTTATTAAACATCTGTAGTATTTCAAACCCCTTGGCAAAGATGCAAGAGGAGTGACATTTAATCTCAGGACTCAACAGCTCTCTAACAGAGAAAAGACACATGTAAACCATTATACTGTGAACTATAACAGAACAATACACACAGTGCAATGGGTGTACAGACCAGAGCGTATTAAAAGGTGCCTGAACTTGCAGATTGGAGTGGAAAGGATGGTGAGGGAGGACTTAACAGAGATTCTTTGATGAAGGATGTTGAAGAATTTTCCAAGTGGACAAGGGAATGATCCTCTAGGCAGAGGAGATGACTTTTATAGAAGCAGAGGTTTGAGAGACTCTACTCTTTAACTGAAGTATGTGGGTGGGTATGGGAAAGTGATGCTTGGAAAGTAGCAGAGTTTTATTATGATAGATCTTATGTGTTGTAGTAAGTTTGGATTTCCTATAGGAAGTAAACAAGGACCCATACTAATTTTGTAGGTCCATTGTGTGCCAAATTTCCTTGATGGTGATAATTCCTTCTCAAAATCGCTCAGAAGTCTACCATCTCATTTCAAAACTCTAATAGTTTGTTCATTTCCTCATTATTCATTTTTAATGAAATATATTTTTAAAAACTTTTTAATGTTTTTTTTAAAAAATTTATTTCTGAGAGAGAGAGGCAGCATGAGCAGGGGAGGGTCAGAGAGAAAGGGAGATATAGACTCTAAAGCAAGCTCCAGGCTCTGAGCTAGCTGTCACCACAAAGCCCGATGTGGGGCTCGAACCCACAAACCGTGAGATCATGACCTGAGCCCAAGTTGGACGCTTAACCGACTGAGCCACCCAGGCGCTCCCCATTTTTAATGAAATATTTAATAAACATTTAATTTAAGCCAACGTTATACTAGGCACTAGGGACAGGAAGCTTTATAAGAAGGATTTCTGTGTTGACAGATTGGCAAATGAGTTATCTACTTAATACTATTGTAATAGCAAAGGCCAATAGTAACCTTCCAATGCACGAACCCAATAGACATTTTATACCAAACCTGCTCCAACACAATTGGTATGTAAAATAAAAAGAAGAAAATTTAAAAAATATTTAGGTGTATTTAAGCAAGGTATACATCTTTGTAGACTATAAGAAGAACAATAAAACCAAGTGGCAAGTAGACTGAAGCCTGTTAAGAGCTAAACTTCTTCAGGGGCGCCTGGGTGGCTTAGTCGGTTAAGCGTCCGACTTTCACTTAGGTCATGATCTCGCGGTTCGTGGGTTCGAGCCCCGCGTCGGGCTCTGTGCTGACTGCCAGCTCAGAGCCTGGAGCCTGTTTCAGTCTGTGACTCCCTCTCTCTCTGACCCTCCCCTGCTCACACTGTCTCTCTCTCTCTCTCTCTCTCTCTCTCTCTCGCTCGCTCCTAGAAATAAATAAAATTTATAAAAAAAAAAAAAAGAGCTAAACTTCTTCAGGATTAAAATGACCCCTTTGAGGTAGTTAGTCAGTCCTGATCTCTTCTTAAAACAGGGGTCTGAGGTGAGGTACCCTTCCTTAGAAGAAGAAGCTTACAAAGAAGGATGAGACTTTTTTTTTTTTTACGTCTGTGAATTCTATAAAGCTGCACACCTACAAAGGGAGAAAGATGATATTAGGGGCAGGCTTCCTCCACTAAATCTAAACTGCCCACTGGTTGTACAATATCTGTACTGCAAATGTCAGCATGGCCCTGGATTAGGGGCTTCAGGGAGAGACCAGGCAAAGACAATTGCAAACATTTAGATAAGGAAACATGTAGAAACAGGGAGGAGGAAGAGACAGGGAAAGAAAGACACTCTCTCAAGTGAGTCTTTGTGCTGAGTTACTAAAACATATCAGAAAAGCTAATATTAAGAAAGATTTCCAACAAAATCAACAATAAGGACATGAAAATTTAAAAAAAGAAATTTGACAACTTTAAAAAGTGATGGTCAAGATCATAAAAAATAAAGGGTTGGGGTGCCTGGGTGGCTTAGTCGGTTGGGGATCTGACTTTTGATCTTGGTTCAGGTTTTGATCTCAGAGTCATGCTCTATGCTGGGCATGAAGCCTACTTAAAACAATAAAAAAATAAAAATAAAGGGGTGACATCCATGAAAGAGAAAGACATTATGAAACAGGGAGGAGAAATAAAATAGAAGAGATAAACACATAAAGTTAGACATTCTAGAAATAAATAATAGAATCACTGATGAAAAACAGATTTCTATAAGGATGCTACTCCCATTCCTGAGGGTTTGCCCTCATGATCGAATCACCTCCCAAAGGTGATTATACTTCTTAATAGTATCTACCTTGGGAGCTAGGTTTCAACATATGGGAGGACACGAACATTCAGATCATAGTAATGAACATTTGGGTTGTTCTTGGTTTTTGCTTATTATGAAGTGAAATGGTTGTAACATTTTTGTAGAAGTCTTCATGCAGACATATGTATTGATATCTCTTCAGTAGATACCTACGAGTAGAATTGCTAGATTATAGGAGAGATTGACGTTTGTAAGAAACTGTGGAAAAATCTCCCAGGAGGTTGCATCATTTCACGCTCAGCAGCAATGTATGAAGAGGCCCAGTTACTCCACGACTTTTTTAAAAATAATTTTTTAAGTTTGTTTGTTTGTTTGTTTAGAGCAAGCAGGGGAGGAACAAAGAGAGAGGGAGTGGGAGAAGCCCAAGCAGGCTCCAATGTGGGGCTCAAACTCACAAACCATGAGGTCGTGACTGGAGCCAAAGCCAACACTTAACTGACTGAGCCACCCAGGTGCCCCACGATCTTGTTAACATTTGGTATCGTCATCAGTCCTGTTACTTTTATCTATTCTAATGTGTGTGAATTGGAGTCTCGTGGGGGTTTTAATTTGTATTTCTCTTATCACTGATGATATTGAACAATGTTTTTTGTTCTTTTGGCCTATAGATACCTTCTTTGTGAAATGTCCCACTTCTTCTGTTCATTTGTTTTTTAAAAAAAATGTTTTTTTCCTTATTTTTGAGTTATAGGAATTATTTGGGTGTTCTAAATTCAGGTGCTTTGTCAGGTATATGTATTACAAATGTTTTCTTCTATCCCATGGTTTGTGTATTCACGTTATTATTGGTGCCCTTTGAATTTTTATTTCCTATGAAGTCCCAATTTGTGAACTTAAAAAAAATTTTAGTGTTTATTTATTTTTGAGAGAGAGAATGGGAGAGAGAGTGGAGGAGAGGCAGAGAGAAGGGAACAGAGGATCTGAAGTGGGCTCTGTGCTGACAGCAGAGAGCCCGATGCAGGGCTTAAACTCACCAACTGTGAGATTATGACCTGAGCTGAAGTCAGATGCTTAACTTACTGAGCCACTCAGATATCCCTCAATTTATCAACTTTTAATTTTAAGGCTATTTAACTTTAATATATAGTCTAAGATTGCAAAGATATTCTCTTATGTCTTCTAGAAGGGAATACTCACACGGTCATATTCATGCATGTTGTATATGGACAAGGGAATTCTTTACAGAGATTTACTATGTTAATTGGAAATATCCTTTTTATATTTGCATGTACTATAGGGAGTTGATTATAGATGGGTGCATTTAAAATTGATTTCAATAATAGATCTGTAGGCTCAAATGGACAGCTCATGTTTAGTAATATACTTCAGAACAAGAAAATCTGAGATTATGCTGTATAAATTCATACTTTTTAAATATTCTACAAATAATGATATGCTACTCATTTCACAATATTTCTGTTCTTTTTAAGTGTACATAAAATATACTTGCTTTTTCCCTTCAACATTGCATGCTTTTCTGCAAATGTAAGTCATGTGAGACAAGAACTTTTACATTTTAACTACTGCAGATGTTGTGAGCATATATGCCAAGTGTTATTGATATAGTTATTGGGAAGTAATTTAGATAAAAAATAAACACTTCGTTTAAAACCTTATGGGTATACTACTTGAATCTTGCTTAAATCAAATATATTTTCTTTCCAATATGGTGAAAGTACAACAAGGATCATAATCAAACTCCCCTGCCCCCTTCTTTTTTTTCTTGTACTTTCAAAACCTGTAAAGAAGACAAGGGTAAAGGGATTTATAGCTTTTGTTCCTTCATGTGCCAAGATTGCTCTTGATAACCACATTTATCCACAATGGCCAGTGGTACTAATGTCATGGTAAGTTTCAGAGTTTACTGTCTTTTTTTGCTTCTGGATTTAGTGAAGATGTTGTCCCTTTCTATTCATTTGCTTTTCTTTTATTCATTTTTAAAATGGCTTTATTGAGATATAATTCATATACCATTTAATTCACCAATTTACATCGTACAGCTTGATGTTTTTTAGTATATCTATAAAGTTGTGCATCCATCACCACAATTAGTTGTAGAACATTTTCATTATCCCTAAAAAGGAGCCCTGTACCCACGAGTAACTTCCCAAGTCTCCTTGATCCTTGCCTAGTCCCAGTCCTGAACAAACTCTTTTTTCTTTCTGTCTCTGTAGATTTTTCTATTCTGGGCATTTCATATAAATGTGGTCATATAACATGTAATCTTTAGTGACTTGGTTTTTTTCACTTAGCATAATGTTTTCATGTTTCATCCATATTGTTGCACATATCAGTACTTCATTCCTTTTTATGTCTGAATAGTATTTCATTAAATGAAATTTAATGTTTATTCATTTTCTGTTTATTCATTGAGTTGTTGGAAATTTGGGTTGTTTCCACTTTTTGGTTGTTATAAATTAGGCTGCTATAAACTTTTTTTGTATGAGTTTTTGTGTGGGCATATGTTTTTCTTTCTCTTGGATACATACTTAGGATGGAATTTTTGGTTCCTATGCTACTTCCCTGTTTAGCATTTTAAGGAATTGCCAGACCATTTTTCCAGAGTGACTGGATTCAATTTATTATATATTTATTTAACATCTATCTTCAAAAAGGATTTTGGTCAGTTTGCTGTAACTGTGTGTTTCCTCTAAGTCTTCAAAACAATCACACTTCTTCGGCTTACACTTATGTGGTCTGCAATTGCAAATGGTTAGAATAATTAGAGGTTTTGTCTTGTCTTGCATTATATGCCAGAATTTGACTTTATTGACTTTCATTACAAGATAGTGTTCTACTTACTTGGGATTTTGCCAGTTTCTCTATTGTGTTTAGCTGCCCTCAGGCGAAGACAGTTAGCATTACCTAAGCAAGAATTTCAGGTTGAAAAATAAGAGTTGGTTGTCTCAGACTTTCTGATTCCTGTAAATTTAAGAGTTGAATATTATTCTTGACAGGTGTGAGTTATCCAGGGATGTTCTTATGGCTTGATTTGCATGTGTGTTATTGTGTTTTATGAAAAGATATACAGGGGCATCTGGGTGGCTCAGTTGGTTGAGCGTCTGACTCTTGATTTCAGCTCAGGTCACAATCTCACCTGTGTGAGACGGGGAGTTTGAGCCACATGTCAGTCTCTGCACTGATGGTGCAGAGCCTGCTTGGGATTCTTTCTCTCTTGTCTCTGCTTGCATGTGTGCACTCTCTCTCTCTCTCAAAATAAATAAAAAGAAAAAAGAAAAACTACAAAAAACTGGGGGTTATTAGTAAGTTTGTTAAATTACCTGAGGTTATACCTGAGATTAGAAAAGGCAAGAGCCAATGAGCTCTAGGCTGTCACACTCTGACCAGTAAAGGACACACATGACAGCTTTCCCTGGACTGACCGAAATCTGGGCAGAGAAGAGAGCTGAGGGGGCAGTTATATGTGTTACAGACACCAAATGCCCTGTGTAATCTAGAAGTCTTTGAATAATTTGAAATAATGTTTCTTTTCCTTTTTTTTTTTTTATAGTGGGGCACATACACACTCTTTTTTTATTTCTAGGAGAGAGACAGAGAGAGAGAGAGAGATAGCATGAGCAGGGGAGGGTCAGAGAGAGAGGGAGTCACAGACTGAAACAGGCTCCAGGCTCTGAGCTGGCAGTCAGCACAGAGCCCGACGTGGGGCTCGAACCCACGAACCGCGAGATCATGACCTAAGTGAAAGTCGGACGCTTAACCGACTAAGCCACCCAGGCGCCCCTGAAATAATGTTTCTTGATATACCACAGTGATCCCTGGAGGTCTTATCAAAGGTCCTTAGGTGCTGTCTTCCAGTAGAGGTGTGAGAGACTTTTCACTCCACAGTCATAGAGGAGCAGTTCTCTGATTGACATGAGGCACCAGAGACCCAGTGACAGCTGTCTTAGGCAGCTGATAAAAGCCACCGGGGGTGACTGCCAACATGAGGAGCAGCTGATGGAAACAACTAGCATCCAGAGAGAACATTCTCTAGGAAATGCCTCCAGAGTCGTTGCCCTCAATATCTTCTCCTGGGATAAGCATATTAAGTATCAATTTGGAGAGGACTCATTTTTCCCAGTTTCTGCCAACTCAGCCTGAATCATTTAAGGGAAAATGTGGTAGGCTACTCTTTGCAATTGCCAACCTAATGCTTGCCTTTGATTTTATTTCTTGTCTTTTATTACATAGTGGGAAGAAGGACTTAATAATTTCTATCCAAGAACCATGGATGGATGCTGGTCCTTCCAGAGGTAGCTGGTATTATTAGCAAGCTTTCAGATTTCAGGTGGTCATGTAGTCTAGAAGAAAAAGATCACATAAAAAGTAAATTGTCTGTATTAAAACTCTAAAGCTAATTTGAAATATTTAAAAAATTATACAATGAAAATTTAGAAAGCAAAGCATAGAGAGAAATTTCTCACATTTATCAGTATTTTTGCTCTCCAATGATTGATATGCCTGATATATGACAGTTTCTTTTAACATTTTGTCTAGCCATGTTGCTATTAAAAATGGCTTTTCTTTCTAATGAACTTTTCTGTTACAGAGCATTACTGCCTCATGTTATAACTGGCAGGAAGAACATAAGATTTGGAGTTAGTCATTTGAGCTGGAATTCCATTCCAGGACATAATCATTTTGGAGGTCTAGCAAGATACTTATCTTCTGTAAGCTACCTTCTTTCAGCTGTTAAATATGGCAGTACCTATTCTGGGAACATTTCATCTGATGTCGTTGAGCATGGTATTTGGGTAGCCATGAGTTTTGTTTTGCCTCGTGGATCACTAGTCAAGAGACCTCATTATTTATATTCAATATTTGTTTGGATCAGTGGTCTTCAAATTGAGGTGACTTTGCTCCTGAGGGTATGATTGGCGATACTTGGAGATATTTTTGGTTCTTAAAAATTGAGATAAGTACTACTGTACTACTGGCATCTAGTAGGTAGAGGCCAGGGATGCTGCTGTACATCTCACATTGCACGGGACAGCTCCCCCCCACCCCCCACCCCCAGCAAAGACTTTTGGCCCCTGAGGTCAGTCATAATGAGCTAAGAAACCCTGAGTTGGAGGGTGTGCAAGAATGATGCTTGCACTAGGAGAAGTCCTGCACAAAGGAAAAAGAATATTGATGTGTGTAGCAAAATATTCTTTTTCTGAAGGGATTATGGTGAGGGATGAGAACATTGTAGCATGTAAATATTTAAATTGGTTGAGCAAGAGGAGCATTGTTAACAGGTGAAAATATACTGCACATTTATCAAAAGGAATATTATGAAAAGGTGCTTACCTAAAGGGGATCTGAACCCTGTGGGTATTATTATGAGTGGGAAAACAAGAATTTAGAAGCCACACATGCCTAGATTCCATTCCCACCTCTAATATTTGTTGTCCAAGTGACCTTGAGGAAGTAGCTAAACTTCTCTGGCCTCGGTTCATAAACTATAAAGTGAAAGTCATCGTACTTGCCACAGAAGTCTGAATTTGGGATTTCTATTAGGATCAATGAGTTGATAATATGTCTAGAACATCATATCAGATCAATCGATGTCATTTCTTTCCCATGACAAAGTTTGGAAACTGGATTTGGTAAATACAGTTTTTGACTAGAAAAAATTTTATTCTGGGAAGAATTTGGCATAGGATAGCAGAATCAACTATAAAGCTTCTCTATAGGTTATTTAGATGGAAATAATTGATTCTACTGACTTATTTATGTGCATTTTAAAAATTTAAAAGAAATAGGACAAGTTATACTCAGTAAAGACTAACTGTCCCTAGTTTCTCTATCTCTAACCAGTCCCTAATTTCTTCTCAGGAGCTAATGTTGTTTCCAGTTTCTTATGTATTATTCAAGATAGAGGGACTAAAATATTGAGGTTAAGGATAGGAGGCCCTTTAGAAGGGCCTGTGACCGAGGTCAAAGAAATTTAGAGCAGAGAAAGCCCAGTTTTACTTGTCCAGATCTCAGGGGGTAAGATTGACAGTTCTGGACAAGACTTGTGATAAAGACAAAATATAATAAAGAACACTTCTAAAAGATAACATTAGGGCATCAGCTTAGTTAGAAATGACCTTTGAGGCAAAAGTTATGTCCAGAAGTCAAAACACTACTGTGTTCCCAAAAAGAGAATATTATCAACAGTTAGGCTGAAGATGTAGCATAAATAGATGAGGAAGAAGAAGGTACACTGAGGGTCAGTGTTTGTATCCGAATGAAAGAATTGGATAAGTATGAAGAGAAATGTTAAAGATGCTGTTCTTTGATAAACCAGCTGAGGAGTATAAGAATGCATTTGGGATTTCTCTGAAGAATATATAACATGTATCTAAAAATCTCTTGGGGTTATACGGATATAGAGCTGGCTATGGTTGGACAGCAGTTGGTAGAGCAGGAAAAATGCTGGAAATGCAGAACGTATGGATCCCAGACATGGCTACAAAGCCTCCCACCTTTCTGGCTATGACTGATGGCAAGGAAGAGTAATCCTAATACATATAAAAGATGAGAATGGGGTGACCTCCCCTGCCAGCCCCAGCTTGACAAACTAGAGGCCTTTGACCTAATAGTATAGGAGAACCTATGTGGAGTGTTCTGCAAGATGAGCAAACATTTCTAATAAATTTTGATTTGATAAACAAGTGATGTCTTGCATAATATGAATAGTTTGTGATGCTGAATGTCACATGATCACAAATGAGCCAATGGTTCTTCTCTCTCTTTGTCACTGAGGGATTGTGGATTGCCTCCCATGCTCAGATGCTTGGTCTTAGGCTGTGGTGTTTGGAAAAGATCAGTGATTTTTCAGAATGTTGGAAGGTGCCCACACTGGCACTAGTATATTTTTTGTTGCTTTGAAGTACCTATGGACAGTCCTTTGCTTTTCCATACAAGAGTAAGCTTAGGAATGCTTTGCTTCATCCCAGGTCAGGTATAGACCCATTCCTCTGCTGCCTTATTGCCAGTTCCATTAAATACAGTATATGACAAGAGTTTATTAATACTGTACTGTAGTCAACATCTGTGCGAATATATACAATGCCCCTATGCAGAAAAAGTTTGAGAAGACAAGCAGTTAGAAGAGGATTATGGTGGAAGTTGGAAGGAAATCATTGAGAAGTACAAATGAGGTATGACCGTGGATAAAATTGCAAGATTTTATAAGTCTCGTCTACAGAGGATGAGTAGAAAACGATGGAGGAATCCCTCACTTCAAATGAAATTTGGGAGATGTGTAAGATGTGGGAAACAGTGCAAAATTTTGTAGAAAAGCACCACCCGACTAAGGCTGTAGCAGTGCAAGCGATGAATCTGTTTCACGACGATGCAATGTCACATTTCCACTAAACCGTCAAAAGGAGGTAAAAGCAAATGTCATTGGAGAGATTTCTTATTAAACTTGCACGAAAAGAAAAAGTTTCCATTGAGCCACTAGATAGCCGTGATTCCACTAGTCATTGTGAAAGTTGTCCTTCACAATAACCCTCCTCTCTCTGATCTACCTCACACCAGCCATGAAGGTTTTCAAATGTAAGTGCAGGTTAATTTATTAATTTTTCTTTGTATTTTGTATTTTCTTTATTATTTTGTATTATATTACAATATTGTAATCACTTTTATATGAATATTTTGGGTTGTAGAACAAATCCTCTGAGCTTCCGTTATTTCTTATGGGGAAATTCACTTTGACATCTGAGTGCTTTGGATTACAAGCATGTTTCCGGAACGAATTATGCTTGCAAACCAAGGTTTTCCTGTATCTTGCTATTGAATTCCTGTTAAGTGTAAGCAAGTATTGAATCTGATTTGTATATTCTAGTTGTGATGTTTTTAACTATTCGGAACCTCAGTTTACATTTATCTAATCTTCGTTAGTCATTATGTAAAAGAACAATTTATCACTTTTAATTTTCAAGCCATTTCCCTCTAGCCATGTATATAAAACCCATTTCTAAATAAATTTTATCTAGAAACCCTATCTAGTCTCTAGACAAAGGAAGTCTCCTTTTCATTATCCAGGCTTAAAATCTGTTACTTTCACTCCTCTTGTTTCCCAAACACTCTCCTTTCAAATCCAATTTTAATCCTTTTTTCAGTATATATTTTGCATTCGTTGCCACAATTGCTCTCCTAAACCCTTAAGCAAACCCTTACACCCTCAAGGCTTGAACTATCTTAATCATCTTCTTGTTGGTGTTCCTGCCTGCATCCATATCTTTCTTCTTCAGTTCACTGTCTACTCCAGTCTTTTGCACCCAATTTGTGTTTATATCTACATTATTCCCTTTCTATGAAATGTATCTCCTTGCTTTTGTTCCCCTGGTGATATCATGCTCATCCTTTAGCTCACCTCAGCTTCTTGGTAGACTCTCTGACCTCTCCAAGCAGATTTGACCACTGCATCCCACATTCTACCCTACTAATAACACTGGAGTCCTGTGGACGTGCTGGTAAGGTATGCACATATACTATACTATGTGTATACTACTATACTATACTATACTATACTTTATAGCCCTAAAGCCTGATGGTATTTCTCATGTGGTATTATAGTTATTTTTAAATCTATTTCCTACATTTACCTGTAACCCCTTTGAGGATGAGGGCCATGTATCTTTTTTTTAAATGTTTTTATTTTTTTGAGAGACAGCGTGATTAGGGGAGGGTCAGGGAGAGAGGGAGACACAAAATCTTGAAGCAGGCTCCAGGCTCTGAGCTAGCTGTTAGCACAGAGCCCGACACGGGGCTTGAACCCACGAGCTGTGAGATCATGACCTGAGCCAAAGTCTGATGCCCAACCGACTGAGCCACCCAGGTGCCCCGAGGGCCATGTATCTTCAACCATGTATTCCAAGATCCTGGTATAGGTCATCATATATGTACATGATCAAAAGTTAAATGAAACAACGTAAGAATGGCACACTATATACTCAAAGTAATGACTATCCATTTTTACATGACACAGTTCTGATACTCCAGGTGCCCAATTTGCTTAACACTGTTTTCCTATATAAATCTTGTTTGAGCGTGGGGGAACTTATTCAGCCAACTTCTGAGATTTCTTTCAAGTTAAAGAATATTCATTAGTTTAACACTTCTGGGGTCTGATCCTGTTCTTTCCTGATGGAAGTGGAGGGAGAAATTTTGATGGGTAGTTTTGGAAATAGGACCTGAGCACATGTAGCTGAGCTGTCTCTTCTCTCTTATTTTTGGATGGTATTTGTTTATTAGAAATACATTCTGGGTTGCTCCTCATGTCATGTCATTGCTCTTTGCTGCCTGTGACTGGCCAGGTAAATCTGTCTAATGTTGGCATGTGGAATCTGTAGGTACTTTAAATTTAAATATGGGGACACCTGGGTGGCTCAGTCAGTTAAAGGTCATGATCTTGCAGTGTGTGAGTTCGAACCCTGCGTGGGGCCTGAAGGCTGATTCTGTGTTTTCCTCTCTCTGTCCCTCCCCCACTCCCTTTCTCTCTCAAAAATAAATAAACATTTAAAAAATTAAAATTTAAATATGTTTACATATTTTGATTTCATATATTTTCTTTTCCTGTGGGCATTCCTGTTTCTACCTGCATGTTTAAATATTAAATGCTAAATAATTTTTGAAATAATTCTAATTACTTTATATAAGAGTAACACAAACTTAAAAAATAGTTACATCTATGTGGTAGCCTCATTAACATTGTAGGAAAATAATTTTCAATTTATTTCTAAATTTGCTGACATTTATTGTAATGTTTTTCCTTCCTGTCATAAAATTGTCTAATGTACCACAAAATATTAAGTGGCATAGAATGTGAAAAGCCCTTTGTATGCCATCAGGTGCAATTCATTTACATAATTTTGTTATTAAGATTAGAAGTTTTCAAAAGTAATTTCCTCTGAAGATTATGTGGCCTTATTAATATTTTCTAAGTTATGGGAAAAACAGAGAGCTTTCAGATTTGCCTCCTTTTGTATCTTACCTTATTTTCTTTCCTACATGTTAGTATGTCTCCGTTTGATCTCTATTTTTCTTCTCTTTCATAGATGACATATTCTTACTACTTAATCATCCATAGTCAGCAATGGGAAGATTGCTGTTTTAAGTTTAAATTCATCAGCTTGGTGGTTATGGTATTTTGGTGATTTATGGATGTTTGTGACTCAGGTATGAATACAAATGAGAGCTGTCACAAGTACCATCATCTTCCGGTCCAGTACACTGTAGTGCCTCACCATCCATGAACCAAACCAAACAGACAAAACTCTATAATTGCAAAACCAGTTACACCTCCAGTAGAAAGTCCTCCATGAGAGACAGCCCCAGGCAGTTATAGGTAAACCTGCACAACACAATGGCACAGGTGACTTTGAACCGCTTCAGTTCCAGAAACGTAAATCATGACGATATTTAGACATGTGTCCATCATTAGGAGGCAGGTTGTTAACTTCTGTCTCTTTGGTTTGTAGTTTCCAGGCAAGACTTTGCAAAACAACTGCTTAAGAGAAAGAGAGAGAAAATATAAGTGTCCTTATATTCTGATTTTTTTGCATTAGTTTATTGGTCAGCATTAGTAGATGATATCTGGGTGATGATGTAGCTTACAGGCATTCAGAAAAAATGCTATTCTAAACTCAGTTTGTGAAACTGTCAATTGCGGACAAGGGTATGTAAACAAGCTGGAGAAGGTATAAGAGAAATGGTCCTTGGCCCATGATGTATGGACTGTACCTAGAACATTTAACAATGAAAATTATTGGGAAACATCAGCCTGTTTATCTAATTCATTATTTTATACTGTTGTTAGGAGCAGATAAAAATGACGGCTCCTAATGGAGAGAAGTGTGAAAGAACACATAATGGTTTATATTAAATAAAAATATGTTTTTATTTTTGAATATTGAATTGGCTAAATTCAATGAGCATCATGTTTTAAGGGAATTAAGTATACTCTTAACTACCAGTCCTCTGTCAATTATATTAGAAATAAAGAAAGAATATACACAACTAAAAGGACAAGGCTGATTATTTAAGTAATGATAGTAATTATTGTAGAACTTTATTCTTAAACATAGAATGTTATATTGAAATTAGCTATCTGTATTACAGCCTTATTAATATTATTCTAAACATTTCAAGTTTATTTCTAAAATAATGTAATATAATGTTATAGCAATTTTAATCTGTACTATAAAAGAAATAGCCCACCTTTGACTGACTATTAATTGGTTCAGTATGTAAGAAAGTCCTTTGTAAATTGTGATACACCATTCAGCTATAACCTTTTGTTTAAAAAAAACGAATTTTCAAAAGGTTTAGAAGGTTTCAGATACTTTGTAGCTTATCTGGCGTTAAAAAGTCTTAGAAGACCATGGAGCTCTCAAAAGTAGCTAAATATGCAATGCAATTTTTTCAAAATATTGACTTTTAAATGTTAACATATGTCTAAAACATTTAATTATTAAAATATTAATAAAGAAGGCATAAAATGCCACGATTTCAGAGTTCCAAATATATGTATAGTTTTATATTTTCGAACTTAACTCATTGCTCATCTCTTCCTTTTGATTTTCCTATTTTCTCCCCTCGTCTTTGAAGATTATACGTTTAAATATTTTTCTCCAGACTTTGATCGTATCTGTAATGTGTGATGATTTTGTGTTAACTGTAGCGAAATGAAGAACATCTCTAACTTAACTAATGTAAGTGGGTCATACAGGACAGTGATGTGCCTGACAGAATTGCCAACACAGTTCAAGGATGTAAGTTTCCTTTGATGACAAATAATGCAGAAACTTATGAAACATTTAGAGATTCAGGAGGCCGTGTAGCAGTCCTCGTGTGGAGGAAAAGGATTCTCTGACCTCCAGGAAGCTGCAGGAAATCTCAGCCGTCTAAGATAACATCTGTATGGATTAAAGATTCCAGTAGCTGCAAGAAGGTCAGACCTCTGATTCTCAGGAGCTCTTTCCACATTCTGGCCTCTCAGGAGAGTCTGGCCAGAAGGAACAACATGGCCAACAGCCTTAAAGCTGGGAGTGTGCCCAGAGTGTTTGAGGAATATGTATGGATTTCTTAAGATTGCTATCACCAAAATACCACAAACTGAATGGATTAAACTGAATGGATTAAATAGAAATTTATTGTCTCAAAATTTGGAGAGTAGATGTCTGAGGTCAAGGTGTTGACAGGCTGGGTTTCCTCTGAGGCTGTGATGCTTTTTTTTTTTTTTTTGTCTCACTCTGTCCTGTTATTATTGTTCTGTAGCAGAATAACCAGCAAATGCAAATATTTAGCTGTGCAAAGGGGATAGTACTTAACCATAAATGAGAGACATGGTTAAGAAAAAATACTTAAACACAACTCAGTTCCTATAAGCACCCAGACTCTAGGTCTATGTAGTGAAGCTGCCTCACCTGTGGACCCACAGATCTATTCCAGGATTCTCTCCTAGCTTCCGGTGGATTTCTAACAATCATCTTTGGTGTTTCTTGGCTTGGAGATGTATTACCTCAGTCTCTGCCTTCATGTTTCTGTGGCATTCTCCCTGTGTGCAGGCCTTTGTCCAAATCTCCTGTTTTTATAAGGAGACCAGTTGTATTGTATTGATTAGGTGATTTCCCTACCTCCAGTATGACCTCATCTTAACTAACGACATCTGCATTGACCCTGTTCCAAGGAAGTTCACAGTCTGAAGTACTGGCAGTTAGGACTTCACTATATGAATTCTGGGGGACAGAGTTCCTAGGAAGCTAGTGGCTTTGGAACACCTCGAATAGGGTGTTGTGCAGAGAATGGTAAGGAATGAAGTCAGAGAAGTATGAACTGCCAGGTTGTTTATAGCCTAGGGGCCATCATAACACCTTAGGGTTTTACTCTGAGTGATAAAGGGTTTTGAATGGCAGAATGACAGGAACTAATTTTAAAAAGATAACACTGGCTGGTGGATTGAGAATAGACTGCAGGTTGGCAAGGGTAAAAGGGGAGACCCAGTTAGCAGGCTGTCATAGATATCAGTGAACAG
The DNA here is from genome assembly GCF_008692635.1 of Crocuta crocuta. NCBI lineage: Eukaryota > Metazoa > Chordata > Mammalia > Carnivora > Hyaenidae > Crocuta > Crocuta crocuta. The sequence goes on from NW_027527381.1 coordinate 2,787,942, forward strand.
ATAACAGTGATAACAATAAAGCTACTGACAGGTGGTCAGTACTGACCTCAAGTTCCTTTGAAGATAGATGGTATAGGATTTGTGGAGGGATTCCATGTGTGGTATGAGAGAGAGCAGAGGCAGGGAAGATTCTAACATTTTGTTCTGAGTATAAAGGGAGAGTTGCCATTAAATGAGGTGGGAAATGTGTGAATGTAGTAAGTGGGTGGAGGGGTGAAATCAGAAGTAGTCTAGAACATTAGTTCCATTGCGGTTTCCTATTTCTTTGGGTTTTTCCTGGTTTTGATTATTTTTTCAGATTTATTGAGGTATAACTGATGAATTAAAATAGTATATATTTAAGTCATAGAAAATGATGATTTGATATACATATATATATTGTGAAATGATTACCACGATCAAGCTAAGTAACATATCCATCAAGTCTACAATACAGAATTATTACCAGTAGTCACCATGCTGCCCTTTAGATCTCTAGGACTTATTTATCCTGTATGACTGAACCTTTGTACCCTTTGACCAACACCTCTCCATTTCTCCCTCTGCCCTTTGAGATATTTCTTTACTTGACCTTTTAGGATACAAATTCCAGTCTTATGTTTTTCCTCCAGTATGAGACTTCACTCTATCTATCTATCTATCTATCTATCTATCTATCTTTCTATTTATCTATCTATCCATAATTTTATTTTATTTTTATTTTTTTGAGACTTTACTTATATTAGTCACCACTTAGCAAGAAAGTAATGACTACTTACTACATTTCAGAGAAACGTGTCCTTTTGATCTTCCCAGTTCTTTACTCACTGCCTTTGTATTCTTTCTTGTGGTCCAGCAAACAAAAACAAAAACTATAATGCGGTATGATACACTGACTTACTTTAAATACACACAAAGGACTTTTGTACCTATCTTATTAATATGCTTGAAGTTTCCCTCTTCTATTTATTTTGCATAGTCTCCTTTATAAACAGCACTTACAAGATTATTCTGCACTGGATAAAGATAGCCTTATAAAGTGATTATACCTCTTGGCAGAAAATAATATTTAGAAATATTCAAATAGATAAGATTTTTAATGAGCATACTGATGTTTTGTGTAGACACTTGAAGCAAGAATAATTTATTATGTTTGACACCCAGCTTATGTGACATTAACTAATTAATTGTTCATTCAATCGAAATTCATTATTGAGTTTCTACATGTGTCAGGGATTGTGGAGAATAAAGCACAAGATTTACTTTTGACCTGTTTATTTCCCTTGGAAATTAAAATGCTTAGAGATACCACTTTTATTTTATTTATTTTTTTAAATGTTTTATTTATTTCTAGGAGAGAGAGAGAGAGAGACAGCATGAGCAGGGGAGGGTCACAGAGAGAGGGAGTCACAGACTCTGAAACAGGCTCCAGGCTCTGAGATGTCAGTCAGCACAGAGCCCAATGTAGGGCTCGAACCCACAAACCGGGAGATCATGACCTAAGCGAAAGTAGGACGCTTAACTGACTAAGCCACCCAGGCACCTCGAGATACCACTTTTAAAACAGAACACTCTTGTTTATAATATAATGAGGCTCACATGGGATAGTTATGTTTTTAAAGATGCTTGTCTTGTTCTTGATGATCTTAGGCTACTTTATTATTGGTCTTATGTAGCTCCTCTAGTCTTTTCTTTTGCTATCGGCCATTGGTTTCTCTAAGTTCTAATATCCATATCCATCTGAGTCCTGCCCCTTTTCAGTCTTCCCAGGAGTACAGCAGTGGTAGCATTTAGGTAGGAGAGTCTGGGAGACAAACCAAGTATAAGAGAGAGGGAAAAGTTCATTACTGATGTGTTTCCAGGATGGAATTCTAGAACGGAGAAGCATAGCCAGTGAATAACATGTAATTTCTTAATCATTATTTGGAAGACAAAATGTGCCCATTTAGAGAAAGAAAAAAATGAGCAACAAATTTGACAGTAGAAAAAATAAGACTTAGTATGAATTATGGGTTAGTTTTCAGTGATGCCACACCCCTAAAGTTTATTCCATTGGGCTATTCCTCCTACCACATACCCAAGTATTTTCAGAAGCTACCATGCTTTCAACTTGATAACCAAAGACTCCTGAGTAGATGAGGTCAGACACATCTTTAGTGACCACAACATGCCTTCATATGCCAATGTAAATCATTATGTAACACCTGTCTCTGAATGGTCTGACCAGGAATTCCTGAGCAATCCAAGGTAAGAAGAGACATCGCTTTAATTCTCCCTGGTCAGCCTCACTCAGTCAGAGAAATCTCTGCTATTCGTATTAGGCCCAGGCCTTAGAGCCTTGCTTAAACGTTCTTCAGACTAATTTATGCTGGTTGATTAACTTTACTTCTGCCTGTCTGTTTATCTTGCACTGGGATTTCTAGTTATGAGGCCATCTGCCTCAGTCGTGATGAAAATATTACCCTGTTCTGATTTCGTAAGCCTTCTGCGAGTTATATGTCCTCCTGATCACATTCTATGTGACTTTGCCTTCTGCTCAAGACTGATGACCACAATCTACTTTGTTATAATGGACAAAAGCGAGCTTCTTACCTCTATTGTAAACTGATGTGCATTGGCTAAGTTTGGGGCCATTATTTTTCTTACCGTTCAGAGAACATACTCATTTCCTTCCAGGGTCATAGGTAGAAGTCTGAGGGGGAAAGGAATTTTATCTTTGTTGGTGGTAGGATCAATAATATGCATCGACCAATTATTGCTATTTCTACGTGGTTTTCCAGACTGTGTTCTCCACTGTTGTTACACAAACCAACCACAAAGTCTTCCCATTCTGATTTCTCCTCCTCTGGAGTGAGGGAGGGGAAGAAATATGATCGAATCAGATTGTGTCTCTTGGTCTTCGTATTTGCTTCTGATTTTCCTAGTGCTAGTTGGAATTCCTATGTTGGCAAATGTGGAAATGTTCTCTGGATGCAGACAACTATAAAAGTGTATATAGATGGAAGTAAAAGTTGAAAGTTAATAGAAACAAACAAAATGTCATAAAATTTTAAAAACTGTTAGTATAAGACCAAATAAATGGGGTGATAAGGATCCGAGTTTTATGCAAAAGCACCGAAGTGTGACTTGAAGAATAGGAGTCATTGTCTTTGGGATCAGTGAAAGAAACACTGATAAAAGTGGAATGTCTTCACAGATGTCTGAAGGAAGACACAAGTACTGTGGGTGGAGGGAAGGTTGGATATCATTACAAGAAAGGATTCTCTATCTGACCTGTCGGTCTTCCTACTTCTCTTGTCCTCCCAGCACCTTCCAAAATGGTAGTTGTCATATATTCTTAAGTTGCTCTCTAGGAACTCATAGAAAATATTGTTTTATCTTGTATTATTAAATTATTTTTTAAAAGATCCTGACATTTTCTAATCAAATGCTAAGCTAAAGGCCTTTGCTAGAGCACATGACAGTGTAAATTGGAAAATAATAGTCCAAATGTTACAAATTTTCCAAATTCTAACTCTTTTTTTTCCAGATGGGACAGGTGGGTCTTTCATTGAGTGTTGAAGGTGAATCAGAATTTTTAGACAGAGCTTGGCATCAGGCTGTTGCAAACTCTGTGCATTTTGCTACCTCTAACGAGATTTTAATGCCCTAACCATGTTTCATGATTTTACAAACAGCTTAGATAGAATGAGTGATAGAATTACATTTATTTTTATTTTATTAAAAGATTTTTCTTTGTCAAAGTGATATTTCCTTTTGAAACCTTACAAAAATGACACCTATCGCAGAAGAAATGTTCTCAAATTGCTCATGTTCCTGAAGATGGCTATACTGAGGTCATGGTGGATCAAAAGATATTAAGGAAGATTTGATAGAGCTTATCCAAGGATTTGAGGAATTTAAAAATGTTCCAAAACCATGTGAGGCATATATATTACTGCTATTGGTATTTGGGGATAACTAGGTTGTCAATAGATAAAGGTTGTGCCAAAGGATAAAACTGTAGTCAGCAGAATTCTGCTTGATCTACTCAGTGCTAGAGATTTTACACATTGGTAGGTACAGGGGCTTAGATTTAGTTAGATCATTGTGAGTGTTGACCTTTTCTTAGTAGAGTATGCTGGAAATTGTCGCTTCTCTTACTTTGTCTTTTACAAGGACTTAACTCTCTGACTTCCTTCTTATTTTTATTCCTATTCCTAGGCTGTTGAGGACACATATTGGCTTTTCTTATGTAATAAGGAAGGAAATTATGATAATACATTTTCTAAAAGGACTATATAAACCATGCAGTGAGTCAGAAGTTGTACAGGATGGGTTAATAGGTCTCTAGCTGAGAAACAAAGGACATGATTCTAATGATATATTGTCACTGGGCTGCTTAACAGTGCCCATCTTAAAGATACAACAAAGCTCCTGTGACAATGGAAATATGCATGGGCTTCCTGATGCCGGGGAAGAAGTGTAGATTTCCCTGTTGAGGGTGGGTTGTCTGTCCTCAGGTGGCTGTCTAGTGGGACCAGGTTTTCTTCAACACCTCTCAGTCTGTTCAGGCCACTATAACAACGTACCGTAGGCTGGGTGGCTTAAACAACAAACATTTGTTACAGTTATAGAGTCTGGGAAGTCCAAGATCACCAGGCTGGCAGATTCAGAGTCTGGTAAGGAAGGACCTGCTTCCTGGTTCAAAGACAGCTATCTTCTCACTGTGTCCTCACATGGCAAAGGGACAAGGGAGTTCTTTAAGGTCTCTTCTACAAGGGTACTAATCCCTTTCTTGAGAACTTACCCTTCATGACTTAACTTCTCAGAGGCCCCACCTCCAAATACCCTCACGTTTGGGGATTAGATTTCATCATCTGATTTGGGGGGATATACAAATATTCAGTCTGTACCAGCCTTCCTTCCAGAAAACGGTTTAGGTGGGTAGAATTGGTGTTGCAGTATTCTTTACCTCAGTGTCTGGGGTTCATTGTCTCACCGCTTTGAAGAATGAGGAAGTGGACACAGACCAAAATGAGCAGCAGACAAAAGTATTAGAATATGAGATTAGAAAGAAAAATACTATGAAAGCTCTCTTTGCAGAGATAGAGCATTTGAAGGTGAATGCCCCCTATTATAGGCAAGGGGCTGTTTTATAATGTTCTGGTTGGCTCCCCTTTTCCTTCCTCCTTGTTCCTTCTCAGGTGCTACCCATATGCACTTGATAACTCCAGGTCCCAGGTTCTCCTTTATTGATTGGCTCGATTCCATTGTGTGAGGAGTAAGACTATGGTCATACTGTCTCTCATATAACATGTTTTATGGTTTACTTATTTTAGTTAGATATTTTTATCGTCAAATTCCTGAGGGGAACCTGAGGGCAAGTAGGTGTGTCTGTTACATTCTTAAGAGGAACCTTACACCTGAGGGGGTTTGCTGTGGTCAACCACTCCCAGCATTGTTCCAAATTGTGTTTTTCTCCACCCAGGGACCTCAGGTCCTACCCTTTCCCTCTCTGCCTATTTTATCCTATCTTTTCCCTATCATATTGGTATGGAAATGATCAATATAACACTAAAGTGGCCAAAATGACCTTCAGTAATTACCTCCCTAAACAGAGCTGAACCTTTTAGGAGACTGCAGTTGCTAGAATGTTCTGTCTCCTTGTAGGGTTCTTTTGGAAGCTCCACTTTCTCTGTTCTAAATGAAATGCCAGTATCTTTTTCTCCCAAGCAAGACTGGGGTCTCTGTGGGAGTGTACAAAGCTAGTAATGATAGTAGAGGAATCCCCTGGAGGGAATAATTAAAAAAAATTTTTTTTAAATCAAATTAATCTATTCAAGTCTTTATGTTCTCAGATTTTATAGCCATAGCATGATGTCACTTTCACATAAAGAATCTTTAGAGAACTTTTTATTTAAAGTTTTATATCTGTTTCTATGAAAAATCTATTTCAGTGACTGCAGGATCTGTTTTTGGCACAAAAGTTTTGCTGTGCTGTTCGATCCAAATCAAGCCATATTCTTCCACCTGCTGTCTGCTGCTGCAGTGCCCAAGAAGCTGCTACTGTTGTTTTGCCTTCTTGCTGATATACAGGCTTGTCCCTCAGAAGAAGCACCAGAAGGGAGCCCACATATTTAGCAATCAGTAGAGATTCTCACAAAAAGACAAAAAATGTAAATACCGGTCACCTGTTTGAACTAATGAAGGTAGAAGTGCCGTATCCTAAGCTTACAGGCTCTAGGAAGAAGAAAATAAAGGAAATAAGTGGAATACAGATTGTGAAAGGATTTGTAATAAATTCAGAGTATTTGACTGAGGAAGGCAATGAGTACCTCAAATGTGAATTTCTTTTTTTTTTTTTTAGAGAGAGAGAGAGAGAGTATGTATGAGTGGGGGAGGGACAGAGGACAAGAAAGAGAGAATCTCAAGCAGGATCCATGCTCAGTGTGGAGCCCGAAGTGGGACTCCATCTCACGAACTGTGAGATCATGATTTAAGCTGAATCAGGAGTCAGACGCATAACTGACTGAGCCACCCAGACACTTCTCAAATGTGAAATTTTTATTATATTTCCAACTAAGAACAGGTAGAAAAGAGGTCTCCTATTTATTGTTTCAGGAAAGTAGGTTTTGTTCCCAATATAACAAAATAGAATTTATGGAGTCCATTCTGTTCAGTAGATAAACTTTTGATTATATTTTCTGGTTAGAGGTTCTATATAGGAAGAGATGAAACTCACTCAGCAGACACACTTCAAAAACACTCAACACCACTCCTTTTTCCTGACCACACAGAAGAGGGAAGTCACAGGCGCTGTCCAGGTGTGGGTGGACTCTCACTGAGGGCTGCTTTGCATCCCTACCACATCTATGCTGGATCTCTAGGAATCTGGAATTGGCAAATGTTTAGTAAGTGATTGGGAAATGCATGCAGGAGGTGCCAGGAAAAAACAATGGTTACTAGGGAGTTTTTAATCAAGTGGTAAATTTTTAGTTCTGATACATGTCTTTTTTCCAACACCACCAAGCAATTCAGATTCTCAGTGGATGTTGACTGGGTGTCCTGTGAATTTAAGTTAGTTTTGACACTCCCTACCTGGAGATGGCATCAGATCTCACAGGTTAAGGGCTCCATCCTATAAGACAGCCACTACTTCAGATGACAATCACAAGTCCAGGTTGTCACCTGTGCTTCTGACTAACTGGCTATAAATTGGAGGTTCCTACAGCCCTGTCCTTGGATTTGGTTCATTTGCTAGAGTGGCTCACAGAACTCAGAGAAACATTTACTTATGATATTTTAAATGGTGGGAAAGTCAATGGTTTAAGTATATAAGAGGAATTATATCTTAAATTTGTATCTAAATCTATGATAAAATCTTATAATATGAGAGAAAAAATTATAAGTTGAAAAGAGCTATAATGGTAATAATTTAATCACATTTTATGATTCTTCTTTTAGCTCTCAGTAACAAGACAACTTTATAATATATCAACAAGGTGCTTTGGTCCCTAATATCCCTTTGTTTATTTTATTGTGTTCCTTCTTATACACACAAACACAGGCATGCACTCACACACACACATATATACACCAAGACTGAAACATAGCTTCTAATGTCATAGGAGGAAAAATCATTTCAATAATGCAAAGACCAAAAGCTTTTTTACTTTCAAAGGCCAAAGGCCTGGCCTAAATAATATGCTTGGAACAATGTTGTTGAAGGGTAGGAAGAAAGTTACAGTGGACCTAAATGGGTTCATTGCCAATGAGAGTCTCTGTGAAGGATGCCCTGCACTCGAGGATCAGAAGGAGTCTGGCCACCCCAAGAGTAGGAAAAGACTGTGCTGCTTGCAGTCTGGCATCTTGAGTGGGTCTTTGCTTCCATTGTGTGGTGGCAATGAATGGAAGACGACCTACAGAGAAATCAGGGAAGACTGGTCTTGGAGACACATTCTGAGGAAAGTGTCTCAGCTCTGCAGCTGAGTGGCTCTTGAGAAAAGCCTGGAAGTATGGCGAGAAAGAGAGTCAGAGAGCTAGAGAGGGAGAGAGGAACAAGAGAGAGAGGGAGAGCACACGTGTTAGAGAACACATTGACCCAAGGGGATCTGGAAAGTGGAAAGAGTAGGGACAGCAGAAATATAGATAATAAATTGGATTCTGCTGAGAAAGAGGATGTATTGGTGGATGACAGTTGGGATCCAGAGTGACCAAGGACCAGATGCGTCGCTGATGCCAGCATGCTACCACATAAGCCTCAAAGAGGCCAGGAGGATGAGCCTTGTATACATTTATGTAAAATTAAAACAATCTTCAGTTGAGTGAATTTTCCTTTAATTATTACAGTAAAGCTTTCTGCGAATGGTTATAATGGCAGCTTGAGTTAGAAACTGTATTTAGTTATAAAAAATCTAGTTACAAATTCACACATCTGAGTTCAGTGGATTGAGAATACACACGTACACACACACACTGCTTTGCCAACAACAGAGCCAGGGCTGTGGTCATTCAGGAGATGGCTTCTCATCCTGTATAGAGAGGGGAAAAGTTGCATAGAAAAGTGTTATGAGAGCAGCCTGTGCAGACAGTTCAACTGTGGTCAATAACTTCCACCTTGGTCTTCCCACTTTCACCACCATAAGGACACATGTGAAATTTCCTACCTCAAGACCCACAGATTGCTGGTGACCTAGAGCATAGCCAAAGCTTTTATTTTCTGCGAACTCTTGTGGAGCAGAGCATTTTGGACTGGTTGGTGCATTGTTGTTAGGAACCACTCTACACTCTGAGATGTTTATCAGCCTTCCTGGCCTCTATGCCCTAGATGCCAGTAGCATTCCCACCCCTGATTGTGGCAACTAAAATGATCTCCAGACATGGCAAAATCCCTTGTGACTAAGAACGTCTGCTGTAGATTATAAATTCTTTACTACAGTCAGAAATAACTCCCAGACTGTAATATAGAAAACAAAAGCATCCAGCATTCTGTGTATATGACAGGTAGCCTGAGGAAGGTATGATACAAGAGATGTGATAAAGGACGTGAACAAAATAGAAGAGAGCAGGCAAATGAATCTTGGAGGATTGGCTCTTAGAAATTTTACTTACATTTTCTTTTTGAATTAAGCCTAAGAAAATGTCGTTGAAATTCAAGACTTTGCCCTGGAAAACTGCTACTGAATATCTGATAGCAGCTTTCTATTTTATCTAAAATATTGCCTTTCATCTTTCTTTATACATCCTATTTCCCAAGCACTTAATCACATTTATTGCTCACTTTTGGACCACCTCCAATGTTGGCATGGCTGGGGAAAGTCTCAGGATGCTGACAAAGAAAAGGTTGAAGAAGGGTGAGGATATCAGAGGAATTCCAGATCTAGACTAAGATATCAGAAAATTTTACTAATAAGTCCTATCGAGAAGTAAGGGATTTGAAAGGAAGAAAGATAGAACATTGACTGAGGAAACTTCTTGGTCCCAACCTTGAACTTTAGTAAGGTGATATAGCATGACATTTTGAATTAAAAGTTTTGAGAGTTAGTGATGAAATACTGTAAAATTAATATGATCCAATAGACAGTAAGATTGGAAAAAAATCACTGTGCTGGCACACTTATTTACTATCCTGATTTTTCTGTTAAGCAGAGTTTTATTTGGGTTTTGGCCTGAAAGAATCATATAAATCTTTCTCAGGGAAATGGAGATTCAGGAAAGATGTACTTTCTCTACTCCCTGAAACTCGATTCGGCTGTTCCAAGGCTTTATTTTCTCTTTACTGTGGCACTATTTCATGATGTCACACTCACAAAGCCTCTTTGTTTTTAATAATTTGGATGATTTACAGGTTTGGGTATGAAAAACTCAGTGTCATCATGTTATCTGATTCCCAAACTTCTCTTTTCCCTCTGAGTTAGGATCTGTGCCTATAATTAATTCAGCAACTGTAACTGCAAAATGTTTACCCTATAATGAGTTCCCAGGTGACATGAAAACTTCATCTCTCAGGTAGGATGAAAACGGGCATGTCTTCACCACGAAGCTAATGTAATAACAAGATTCAATCCGTGCTTACATCAGGGTAGCTGATCAAATCCCAACAGTGCATGCTAAAATGAGAATGTTCTCATTCCGCTTGCTCCTTTCAGCTGAAAAATGGGAAAGTGATTTTGGTCTTTTATTATCCACTCTGTGCTGTCACCTGTCTCACCCTAGAGCAGTTTCCTACACTGGGGACTTCACTTGTTTAGCATTTCATATATCATGTCTTATCTAAGCATCCAGTGCCTAAAACTCCTGCCACAGTGGCCAAGCAGGTGTGCGGAAGAAATACTTCAGCAGCTCTTAAATGATTCAGCATTCAAATTTTTTTGTTTGTTTGTTTCTTTTCAGATTTTTTTTTTTTTTTTGGTCCTTTCATTCTACTTTGTTTCATTTTGCTTTGCTTGGCTTTGTTTTATTTTATTTATTTTCTGGAAAGATTAGCTGAGATCATTGCCTACCAGATGCATCTTCAATGGTTTATTATAAGGCATTCCTATTATTTTTCCTTGACATTATTATTGATGTTTGCTGTGAAGGTATTTTTGAGAAGTGATGCTGAGAAAGCATCTGGTTAAGTTAGCTAGTCTGGTTCAAGAGGTGATTCTAAGGCTCATTAACTCAGCACTCCCATCATCCAATAATGGGTACCCTAGAGTAACTGCTCAGGAAATGAGCACAAAGTTTCCTGCCTAGTGTGTTTATGGAGGAATGTTTTAAAACCAAGCCATGAAGAGATTTTTTAAAAAGTATCCTTGTTTACCGGCTATTTGCATAATCCAAGGTTTCATAAACGTTTTGGGTACTGAGAAAATAAAGCTGTTATATATCCAATGTACATCACTCACTGAAACATTTTCAGGAAAAGCTTAACTGTAAAACAGAATGACTCATTTCACTGAGGAATAGGCTGACGTTTTAGTGACTTGTCATAAATAGTGCAGTGGGGCTAAGTAAACTGAGTTTAATGATGAGTTTTACAAGGTAGTTTGTTCTCTCTTCTTCTTGGGCTCAATGACCTTTTCCCGAGAGAGGGGTATTTATGGGAAAATCTACATCTCTCTTTTATATTCTTGGGAACCTTTAGCTCTCTAACTAGAAGCAGAAGAGGCAAGAGGGAATAAAACAAAAAAATTTTTTTTTAAGAGAGAGAGGGAGAATGGCTTTACCAAGTGAGAGAAACCAACATATCCAGAAGACAGATTTTCTTCTTGGGGGAAGAAATTAGAATCAGACTTTTTAGGCTGAGGGGATCATTAACAATTAACTAATGTAATGGGGAGTCTTGATTCTCCCCCCACACACACCTTTTTTGTTCAGCAACAATGATACCATTATCCATACTATTGCTTGGCCAAAGCCCTACTGTCACACCTTGGCTACTACTCTCTTTCCTTCAGTACTTCTACCCTCTTCTGAGCTCCTGATCTATCTCACATCTCTACTGCTAGGCATTTCAATTCAGTGACTTTCAAAGTATATCCCATCTCCTTATCTTAACCAAATACCCTTGTCCTGACCACCATCATATTTTTTCTTGGACCTACCAAAAATTGCCTTCTGACTAGTCCTGCTCCTCATCTTGTTACCCACAGTGCATCCCCCACAGTGTAGCAAAAGGGGTCCTTGTAAAATGCATTCGTATCATGTTGTTGCCCTGCATGAAACAGTAAAATGACTTCCTAGAGCACCTAGAATAAAGATTTTAAGTGAATTTTAAGCATCCAAAAATTTTATATTATACTCTAATGGTATATACTATATGGAATATATATGTGTGAATGCATACACAAACAACATGTGTGTTAGAGACAGGATGGCTTAAGAGTATATTCCTCATGGAACATCTAATTATCCAGACATTTTTTATTTCCTTAACATTTTCTAGAAATGAGATTGTAGTAAAATATTTTTTTATGTTAATAAACAGAAATCTTAAGTATAAGGTGAATATTTCTTAAGTTTTCTTGATCTCATCTGGTCATTTGAATATTCATTTGAATCTGGAGAGACCTGGCTGTGTTTCAGGCATTTTGCTAGAAATTGGGATAGAACAGATAATCCTGGACAGCAGGGAGTTTGGTATCCAATGTGGGCATCACTACAAATAGCAAGTCCTCAAATTGCTATTCAATCTTAAACTTTGATTCTTCTTACAGCACACCAGTGATAAATATAATAGTTATAATTATAGTATCTATTAAGATTTTTATCGCTTTTTCATCACTGGCATTATATTGTAACCATTATATACATTGTCCCACTGTACACTTATAGCAACCCATAGCCTAGGTACTATTATTATTCTCATTTTGTGTATGAGAAACTTATAGTCTTTTGAGAAGTGTCTGGGCCAAGGTTACATAGGTAGAAGGTGCCAGAGAGCAATGTCTATGCCACGTTTTTTATATTCTAAAGTCTGACTCTAAACCATCATATAATGGCAAGGGAGAATGAGAAGACAGGGAAAGTGATGATAATCACATCCATACTTCTTATAATGCTATAATATTGTCTACATTATGATAGTTATCAAAAATAAGATAGGCTTTTTCATTTAAGACAAAAACACAAATTGAAATGATTACCTCAAATAAATTTTCCCTTGAGAAAGGTGGATTTTTCTGTCAGTGCATGTGAACTTCACACACTGGTCACCATAAACTGAGAAACGTGACGTATTGAAAACAAGTTATCATTTGGCTTGCTAGCAAGGTAGAAATGAAACCCCTTGTTTTTGTGAAACATATCCTTATATAGATTTCTTGTGAGCAGTAAAGAAAGAAGCAAAATAAGAAGCTCTGCTTTAAGACTTTCATAAAAGGAACTTTTATTGGATGAGGCTGCAATATCTTTAATGTGAATTACATTTTATCCCAAACTTAGAACAGGAAAGGCACCTACTGCAAGCATCTTGTTTAGTTGTGCAATATAATAGGCAGCCTATTCCATAGGATGGAGAAGCACATTGTGTGTCTTGCTTTGTGGAGCACTGGCTGCTGTCTATAGAAGGAATCCAGGAGGGTCTGTGAGAACTTACACAGGGTTCCTGAACCTCAGCATTGATGACATTTAGGGTTGGACAATTCTTTTTTTTCTTGACCTGTTCTGAGCATTGTAGGATGTTTATCAGTATCTCTAGCCTCTACCAACTAGATGTCCTTTCTCCTCCCTCCATCTCAGTCAGGTGATAACTCGATTTGTCTCAGACATGGAGATCAGCTGAGTTATACTGATTCATAGACTTAGTCACAGAAGTCACAAAGCCACTGCAAGCACATTCCTTGTGGCTTCTGCTTCTGACACTCATTTTGAATGTTCTGAAACAGTGTCAAAAATCAACGGAACTGCACAAGTGAGAAAACTGTGCTTTATTTGCTATTTCTTATGTTGAAACAGGAGATACACATTTTATGACACATTTTATGCCTCAATGAATGGAACAGAGGAAGAAGAGGAGTTGGCTATGTTACCATAAATTTACCCCTAAATGCATGGAATTCAAGCAGGGTTTAGTTACATACAGTTATCCATGAAGGCCATAATCAGATGCATATTTTAAATTAATTTACATGTCAATACACTAAAACCTTATTGACACCATTATATTTAAAATAATATGTAAGTCAAAGCAATTATTGTTTCCCCAGTGATCAGATGCCAACTTCTACTCTTATAAAAATATTGAATGGTCTCAAATTGAAAATCTATTTGCCCTAGGTTTTAACAGGTTTATGTATCAATTTTATATGCTTTAGCATTAAAGCTATATTAGGCTAGTTTGGGCTTTTAATGTGATAGCCACTTCAGATCCCACTGAGTTTCAGCGGATGATATGTATTTCAAACTTTTATTTGCCTCCTGGGAGGCCATTTCAATTTAGGTTGCTTTGGAGATGAAGGGGGGCAGCAGTGAAACTGACCGTGTTCCATGGAAACCTTAGAACTCAACAACACTAGGAAGTCTTTTAACAGATGAGGAAAAAAAGAAGTGTAAGTGTATCAAACACTTATAATTTTCTGGTTCTCACAAGAATTCTCTTGGAAAAAAGTATATTAGAACAGAGGGCACACAGAAGGTTTTTAGGGTGGTGAAACTATGCATGATAGTATAATGGTAGATACATGTCATTATACGTTTGTTCAAATCCACAGAATGTACAACATCAAGTGAGCCCTAATGTCAACAGTAGGTTTTGAGTATTAATGATGTGTCAATGTAGGTTCATCGATTGGAAAAACTGGATTGATCATTCTGGTGGGTAATGTTGATGGGGGGGTGGGAGGTTATGTATTTGTGGGATCAGGGTGTATATGGGAAATCTCTGTACCTTCTGCTCAATTTTGCTGTGAATCTAAAACTGATCTAAAAAAATAAAGTCTAATTTAAAAAGTATATTAGTTCTTTTATTTCAGATAGTTTAGGTAGGGATTTTAATAGGATAGATATCTCATCCTGGCTTTTAATCATTGTAACTACTGGAGACCTATTTCTGGTAATCTGTTTTATCTCTGATCTCTAGGATAGATAAGGTAGACATTGCAATCTACATTTAAGAGGATATAATACTGAGGGCATAAATATACTCTTTTCAGGCAATACTTACTTTGTTAATAGAGACATGTTTGATAAGTAATTCATGGATGATGAGCTTTAGGTTCTGAGGATCAGATTATGCATTCTAAACTAGTCTTTCCAATCTCAACATTAAATTTGTGTGGTAGATAACCTGACTCCTACCTACTCCAAGGAGTCTTTTTCAATATAATTTTTTCAACTACAGGTAAAAGGTGAATTTCATCAGATTCTGAAATTCTTACCAGAGATTGTCTGGTAATTAATTCATTTTTTACAGTATCTCAACTGACTTTGTCAATCCCATTTGCTATGGCCAATCTTCATTGGAATTAAAATAACAATGGAGGCTGTAATTATTGGACTTTACTGACTGTCTCAGAAGTCGACTCTGAAAATCAGCTTTCAGAGTTCTTCAAAAGTAACTAAAATCAGCTCACAAACTTTCTAAAAAATCCCATTCAAGCTTATATTTTGAAAAATCATGGTAGATTTCAAGTCTCTAATTCAATTTTCATTCTGCCACTGAAATTTATATACCCATAGTTAACTGTTTATGTGAACCTCTTATTTCTGGGACTTTATAAATTTCATTTACTGATGTTTGTAATAGTTAATTATGTCATTATGTGGTTATTGGCTGAAGCAGTCCTTTGCTCCTGATTTCTGTTAAATTTCTATTTTTAGCAGGACCTCATTCTTCAAAATTGAATTCACCATTGCCCTCCCTTCAAAGTAACTCTCCTTTCAAGTACCTTTTGCCCATAATGACACTAGTTTGAAGCCTCTGAATCCTTATCTATTAATTGTCTTTGAGGTTTTTTTCTCTTTCACTACCTGTACCCAATGTTACTGAGTCCTGCCAATTTTACATTCAAGTGCCTTTCAAATAATTAAAACAACAAAAACAAAAACTATTCCTCCTCAGGCCTTGTTCTAATTCAGGCACTCTTTCTAATGCCTTTTAATTAATCTCCCTATTTATATTCTTTCCCCAATTAGACTAATATGCATACTCTTGGCAGATGTATTTCTCTAAGTACCTACATTCATGTTATCACTATGCTTCTAAAACCTTCAGTCATTCCCTATTATGTATAAGATAAAATCCAAATCCTTTAGATAGCACTCAAAACCTATCATAATCTGTCATTTGCTACCTTTTCACACACATTTCCCCAAATATTGAACAGAACTAACACTTCATTCCCACTAGGTGATTTTTTTTTTTTTTTTGCTATTCATAAAACACATCATGACATCTACTTTCAGTACAAAGTGACCTCTCTCTCATCTCAGACATTGCTTTTCTTATTCTTTTGAAAAACTAGCAAATATCAGTGATCTCGTAACTATTTCATGTTACTAAATTTGTTGAATATTATGTAGTAGGCTATGGAAATATCAAAAGTACTTCATTATGTGGTTTCTTCAAGGGGTTTTCAGTCTAGTTGAAATAGCAAGGAAGCATAGAATTAAGTGCTAAATTGTCTGCTTCCATCTGTAAATTTCCAACAGTTGAAAACGTAAGTATTTTGTATATTTTAATGTATTGTATGTGGGGGGGGGTTGGTTTGTTTTCAGTATATTTTAAGCTTCTAAAAGGATAGGTGTTATTTTCTGTGGGTATGAATATGTATTTTTGCATTTCTTCATAATATTAGATAAGTGCTTGAGAAAAATGTATTGCATGAACTTACAGATTTGGGAAGGAGGGTGTTGTTGTTTTTTTTCTTGCTGAATAGCTTAGGCAAATCAGAAACGCTTCCTTGTCAGAAGCAATGCCTAGAGAGCATAGTTAGTAACTGAATGCTTGTGGAAACCAGGTAGATCAGATCAGAGAATGAACTGGGTGGGTTGGAAAGGTGAAAGCTCAATCTAACTGGAGAGCTGTTGTTTTTTCCAAAGGTGTCAGCTGTTTCTCAGCAGCTCCTATGGCTGCCACATGGGATTTCAAGTCTACTGTTGCCTCAACTAATTTTTCAAGGCGAGATGAAGGTTTGAAATTTTATGTGAAATAGCCGACACTCTTTCCCCTAGAATTTGACAGGAAAATTATACACCCACTCAGACTGAATGTGTCCTGCAGGCTACACTATTAATTTACAATCTTAGCTCTAGAGAGATTTTGGTTGTTGGTGTATGATTATAGTAGATTTCTCTACTGTGACCTAATCAGCATTGGTAGCTGGTCAATTACTTAGGATAATCAGTTAATGTGGCAAATTAAAACAGACTATTGACCTGTGTTATGAAATTTGTAGAATAATACAAAATGATGCATGTGTCAAACATGTAATGTTAACTTAGAACACATAAATTAACTCCTTTGACCAATCTGTTTGGGTTGCAGCATGACCTTATTTTCTGGATATAAGTTTACTGACTGGATTGCTGGATTCTTTTTCCTACGTAGACTACACATCTTGTTCTCTGTTCCCAGTTTCCCTTTTCTTAACGTGGAGGGAGAAGTGTGTATACTTGTCAGACAGGCCGAGTGCAGAGTCCTTCTGAAATTGTGCGACTTTCTTCCAATTGGCACGCTACCTTGTCTTCAAATGAGACTGTATTATTTTAAGCGACTCATCTTTAACTAAAGCATTAACCAACACATTTAAATTCATTTACTTAGGATCAATTTTCTTTTCACACCCTCATTTCATCAGTTTATATAATATTTAGTTAATCTATATACTTATAATGTAAAATAAAACTAGCCTAAACGAGTTTGAGAACAAATAAAATTGACTCCTGGCAACTATTCTGTTCAGTAGATGGGAGCATGAATACACAAGAATATAAAAATTACCCTTCTAGTTACAAGATTCAGCATGTTGTAGACAGCAATCGGTACATTCATGAGAAGACTAGAGAGCGTGGATTAATCTAGTCATTTGATTAAGTGAAGGTCAGGTAAGTGAATGACACGGTATAGCATGATAGTTCATTGTGTTGGTCTGTAGTATTGGTGTATACTGTGAAACCCTTAGAATGGCATAGTATCACTTGCTGTCTGAATCCCAGAGTAACGCTCCAGAGGTGAATTACATAAGCCTTTAATATGCTTTTGGTGACTCTCATGGGGAGTTGGACCAGGGAATAATTTTAATTCTGTGTACAATATATGTGCTTCTGAGGAGGCTGTCTTGACTAGAAATAATTCTTCTGTTAGGAGAACTAAAATATTTTAGTGCAGTTTTGCTTTTTGCAAGTATTCGGAACCATGATTTAGAAAGAGGTATTATGCAAACGTATTATAAGAGCAAGAGAAGGGAATGTTCCAAGTTTCAAGTTACTTCTTTAAGAAATAAAAATTTGTTTTCTCTCTCATAAGTTCTACTCACTTTTTTTCTGTTTTTCTGTAAAGTATTTATGCTCACACAAATTTTGTTCACACTTAGATTAGAATTTGGATTTTATTGGTCTTGTAAAGCAGTTCATGTTGTTTGAAGAAATCTAAGAATATTCTATGCACTTCTTCCCTCCATGTTCATTATTCTGTTTACTTATTTATATTATTTTTATTGAAGTATAATTAACATACAGTGCTGCATAAGCTTTAGGTGTACAACATAATGAGTCAACAATTCCATACATTAATCAGTGTCCATCATGAGAAGTGTAGTCACCATCTATCACCAAATGGTGTTATTTCAATCTTACTGATTGTATTCTCTACGCTGTTCTTTTCATCTCCATGACTTGTTTATTTTATAACAGGAAGTTTGTATCTCTTAATCCCCTTTGTCTATTTCCACCACCCCCAACTCCCTACCTTACTAGAGGAGATATATATATATATATAGAAAAATGTTTCTATGGCCAATGTCAAAGAAATTACTGCCTGTGTTTTCTTTTAGGAATTTTATGCTTTCAGATCTCACATTTAGGTTTTAGTACATTTTCAGTTTATTTTTGTGTATGGTTTAAGAAAGCATTCCAGTTTTATTCTTTTGCATGTAGCTGTCCATTTTATTGTAGAGACTGTCTTTTCCTCATTGTATATTCTTGCTTTTTTTGTCATAGATTAATTGACCATATAAGTGTGGGTTTGTTTCTGGGCTTTCTTTATTTTTTATGTTGCATATTTTTATTATCTTCACATAGACTATATAAACTAGATGTTTGTTTCTGTGAATTACATAATACTGTGTACCATTCAGTTTTCCTTTTTTTAATAGTTTATTGTCAAGTTGGTTTCCATATAACACCCAGTGCTCATCCTCACAAGTGCCCTCCTCCATGCCTATCACCCCCCTTCCCTTCTCCCCCACCCTCCCCCTTCAGCCCTCAGTTTGTTCTCAACATTCAAGAGTCTCATGGTTTGCCTCCCTCCCTCTCCCCAATTATTTTTCCCCTTCTTCTCCCCCATGGTCCTCCATTAAATTCTTCCTAATCCACCTATACGTGCAAACATATGGTATCTGTCCTCTGCCTGACTTATTTCGCTCAGCATAACACCCTCAAGTTCTATCCATGTTGCTACAAATGGCCAGATTTCATTCTTTCTCATTGCCATTGTATAGATAAACCATATCTTCTTGATCCAGTCGTCAGTTGATGGGCACTTAGGCTCTTTCCATGTTTTGGCTATTGTTGAGAGTGCTGCTATGAACATTGGGGTACATGTGCCCCTATGCATCAGCACTCCTGTATCCCTTGGGTAAATTCCTAGCAATGCTATTGCTGGGTCATAGGGGAGTTCTATTGTTAATTTTTTGAGGAACCTCCACGCAGTTTACATTCCCACCAACAGTGTAGGGGGGTGCCCGTTTCTCCATATCCTTGACAGCATATAGAGTCTCCTGATTTGTTCATTTTAGCCACTCTGACCAGTGTGAGGTGGTATCTCAGTGTGGTTTTGATTTGTATTTCCCTGATGATGAGGGACGCTGAGCATCATTTGATGTGTCTGTTGGCCGTCTGGATGTCCTCTTTGGAGAAGTGTCTGTTCATATCTTCTGCCCATTTCTTTACTGGATTATTTGGTTTTTGGGTATTTCTGGACTTTCTATTCAATTCTACTGATTTGTGTATATTTTTGTGCCAGTACCATACTGCTTTGATTATTACTGTACTTTGTAGTATAACTTAAAATCTGAAATTTTGATACTCCCAGTTTTGTTCTTCTTTATCAAGATTGCTTTGGCTATTTGGGGTCTTTTGTGGTTCCTATGCCCATTATTTTTAACCTGTTATTGACTGTATTGACTGCTATTCTGCATACATTGAACTGACTACATTAAAACTTGGAGGCATTATTTAGGCTCATGGATATTAAATGTATTTACCATTTAAATAATGGATATATTTGGATTGCAGAATTGCAAAAAGGGTCAATGTTTAGCTAAATAACTAGTGGTTTAAAAATATTCATGGCAAACTGGCCTTTCCCACTGGTTTAATAATTTTTGAGAGCAATGATAAATGGTTATAAAAGGTATTTTAATACTCATCATCAGCAAACATTTACAAAGCATCTGCTAAGTGAGACATGTATCCTAAGGGACTACCCAATGTTTCTCCAAATGGTTTACAAATATCCTGTAGGAGTTTGTTTAGCTTCTAGTTTCCTGGAGTCCATTCCAGATTTTTCGAATTGGATCTGTTAACTGTGGAGCCTGGGATCTGCATGTTTATCAAACCCTAGTGATGAGTTTTACAGAGTAACATTCAAAACCAGTACTCTTGACACTTGAAATCAATTGAGAAATTAGAAATTATCTCCTCCTGAGAGTAGGCTTATAGTGGTGGTTAAAATCTGGCAGAGGGAAAGTAATCTTTTCCCAAGATTAAGGTCACCCTGAAATGTTTGCTGCCTTAGCCTTTCTGCATGTTGAATTCTGGAAATTTATTCCAGTCATACTCAGAAATCACTAATAATCGAATAGAACAGATCTAGAGTAAGCTAAGCAGGGTGGTAAGCATATGGTGTTTAGAAACAAAAAAGACTCAACCAAGGATGTACTCATGGTGAAGAGGAGCAGGTAAGATCCCTTGATGCAGGAAACTAGTAAGACGGAATCCATGGTTGTGTATTTTTCTGTGAGGCATGGAGAGCCCTAGAGCCACAGACATTGTTTATAGCCAGGAAGAGATTCAGAAGCCTACAGATAAATCCTCCTTCAGACTCATCAGCAGCCCAGGAGCTAGGGTTACCATACAGGCTGCCTTGAATCTCAAGATCTGATCAATTTTTTTTCAGGTCCCATAGTTCATCATCCATCCCCATGCTGGGAGACATTTAGAAGCTGAACTTTACTGATAGTTCATTATAGAGTTTGTGGGCTGTGTAAAAGCCATCAATGAAACAACAGTATAAAAGAATCTTTTTGTTCTGTTTATTGTATTTTGCTTCAAAAGGAGACTCATTCTCTTTTTCACAGGTAAGTACCATTGTGAAATTGATTGAAGTCCATTAAAACATTTCAGGTATCTGATATTTAAACATCAGAATGAAGTTTTTTACTTTATTAGATGAACATAATAGGGAAAGCCTTGTGACTCTTTTAAAGTTTTATTTGCACTGAGTGTCGTGAAGTGCTAGAAGATATAATATTCTAATTTATACCCATGTTCACTTTGAAGGATACATATAATTCTCTTTTTAGTGAGTCGTATTTTGTTTCTGTTCACCTTTTGAAAATGTCACATCCAACCTTTTAAAATTAAAAGCCACATGACTGATAAGGTGTCTTATACAACGTCACAGAGGTGAAGGCTTAGGCTGTGTGCTATCTACCAAGAAAGGCTAAATGAAGCCCTACTCTGGAGATCTTAGAAAAGAAAAGAAAAGAAAACAAGACAAAAAAAAAGAAAAGGAAAGAAAAAGAAAACGTGAATGCTGTTTTCTTGAAGTGTTTTATAGCAATTCTCTCTGAAAAGAGAGCAAAGTCCTAGCTTTGTAGGACTGTTCAAGTCATGAGTCGGTTCCCACATGGACAACTGTGTCCTCATTGGTCATCCATCAGGAATAGTTCTTTTCAACTGACCCTTGTTCCTATGCCACTTGTCGTGTCTCCATCTTTTCTTCCCTTCTCCCATTTAACTCCACAAACAAGAAGACATTATACATTGCATATTTTTGAGAAGTGGTATCTTAATTTTTTTCAAGGCTGGATTAACAGGATCTTCATCATTAGCTCATCTAATACAGGGATTTTAAAATCTGGACTTTGTTAATCCTTCAGGGCATTGACTACTTTGGCCTCAGTTAAACATAATTTGGTCTTAATTTTAGTTCTATAATCAAATTTATGATATTTTATACTGATCATATTTGTGTGTCCAGATAGGATGTTTTGATTATTTGCTTGATTCATTTGAAAATTGTAAAGAATAAAGATTTTGAAAATGCACTTAGTACCTCTGCAAGTCTGAAAGTTGCCTTAAACCAGATTGTTCTATTTTCCCATACCCACTTAATTTTTTAACACATATGTTTTAACATTTATTTTTAACATTTATTATTTGCTTGTTTGTTTGTTTGTTTGCTTAGAGAGAGAGGGAGAGTGAAAGCAGGGGAGGGCCAGAGAGAGAGAGAAAGAGAGAGAGAATCCCAAGCAGGCTCTGCACTGACAGCATGGAGCCCGATGGAAGGGCTCAAACTCACAAACTATGAGATCATAACCTGCGCCGAAACCAAGAGTTGGATGCTTAACCAATTGAGCCACCCAGGTGCCCCATCCATACCCATTTAACTTTTTTCCCTATTCTTTAGTTAAGAGAAGTGCTTATTCTCATTAAATATACTCAAAAATAAAGAATTTTCCTAGGGATAAAAATTAAGTTCCTTCTAGTTTAGTACAAGTTGAGTGCCAGGATTCTTCAAGCAGGAAGCTCTTTGTACACCTTAAACATATGTGACACTTACAGAGAATCAGGAGTGTTAACTCCTCAAAAAGGGATTTCTTAGGAAATGCATACTGGTTCTAGAATCTAGTTTCATGCCTTATGTCACCAACAGAGATTTGTGTTTTTTAATATTTTTTAAATGTTTACTTTTGAGAGAGAGAGAGAGACAGAGATTGAGAGAGAGATAGAAGAGGAACAGAGAGAGAGGGAGACACAGAATCAGAAGCAGACTCCATGCTCTGAGCTGTCAGCACAGAGCCCAACTGGGGGCTCAAACTCACAAACTGTGAGATCATGACCGAGCTGAAGTCAAACGCTTAAGGCGCCCTGGAAGTGAGCCCTTGGTTTCTAACGTTGCATTTGTACCTAGAAATTAATTTGTTACTTATATTTTTGATAGGTCCCAGATTTTACTGCTTCTCTATTATAAATGCACACTCTGAATCAAGAAACAGTGGCTGTGTTTTATGCACTAAGTAGATATTTTGGTTGTTACTTTTAGTTTATAAGTTTCTGCCTTAAAATATAAATAATATGTACAACTAGTTACTTTAGAAATGAAAATAAATAGTAGAAAGTTAAAAAAAATTTTTTTCTTCATACTGGATAGTAGTCCAGGAGATAGCCTAACTACATTTGAAAGTACTCTGTTTCCTATATTACCATTTTACCATATATACGATATATCATATAGACCATAGAATCTATAAGACCATATTAATGATATTCTTACACAATGATGCATATTTAAAAGTTTAACATTTAGAGAACTTCCTCAACTTGATAAAGAACATCTACAAAAAATCTATAGCCAACATCATAGTTAACGGTGAAAAATTGAATACTTTCCACTAAAATCATTAGCAAGGCAAAAACCTTCCCTTGCCACTCATATTCAGCGTTGTACTAGATGTACTAGCAATGCAATAAGAAAAGGATATGAAAGGTATAGAGATTTTTAAGGAAGAAATAAAATTGTATTTATTTGCAGATGATATGATTGTCAAAGTAGAAAATCTCCAAGAGTTAACAGCAACAAAAAATTCCTGGAACTCAAAACTGATTGTAGCAATGTCATGGGATACAAGGTTAATAGACACAGTCAGTTGCTTTCTTTAATACCAGCAATAAACAAATGGAATTTGAAAGTAAAACACCATACATACACACAATAACATACACAAACACACACACATACGCAGATATAGGTTTAGATCTAGGTACAAAACCTACATGTGGAAAATTACAAAACTGATGAAGGAAATCAAGTAAGATAAAATTAAATGGCAGAATAGTTCCATGTTCATTAATTGGAAGACTCAACACTGTCAAGTGTGTATGGGGGAGAAAAAAACCCCAAAAAATGAAAACACTGTGAAAGAAAAACATTGTTGGAGTGTTATTACTTGACTTGAAGGTGTATTATAAAGCTACTATATTCAAGACAATATGGTATTTGTTAAAGAATAGACTTATAGATCAATGAATGAAAAAAGAAAGCCCAGAAATATAACCATACACATACAGTCAGTTAATGTTTTACAGAGGAGTGAAGGCAAGCCAATGGACAGAAGATAGTCTTTTCAACAAATGGCGCAGGAATAATTGGATTTCTGTACACAAAAAAAATTGAATATAGCCACAGACCTTAAACATTTTACTAAAATCAAGTTAAGATGGATTATATAACTAAGTGTAAAATGCAAAATTATAAAATTTCTGGAAGAAAACAGAAAAATCTAGATAGCTTTGAGCTTGATAATGAGTTTCTAGATACAACAGCAAAAGCACAATCCAAGAAAGAAAAAAAAATGATAAGCTGAACTTTACTAAAATTAAAAACTTTTGAAAAGACGCTTAAGAGAATGAAAAGATAATGTATAGATTGGAAGAAAGTATTTGCAAAACACCTGTCTGTTAAAAGACTTATATCCAAAAGATTCCCAGAATTCTTAAAACTGAACAATAAGAAAACAAACAACTTATTTAAAACATGGGCAAAAAATCTAGATACCTCAGCATATATATACAGAAGGCAAATGTTCCTATGAAAAGATTCTCAAAATCATTTGTCATTAGGGAAATGAAATAAAAGCAAAAGAGATTCCACTTTATACCTATTACAATGGCTAAAATCCAAAAAACAGACAATACAATACCTTCTTGACACAAATGAAAAAAGCTTTTTTTAAAAAAAAAATAAAGAAAAATGAACAAAGTTTTATTCAAGCCCAAGTTAGGACAGCTGCCTGGGATACACAACCTTTAAAATAGGAGGGTGCTCTAGGGAAGGAACATTTGGTGCTGGGTTATATACATCTTTTAAAAGTTACAAATCATTAGACAAGAGACATTTCAGAAAGTTATAGACCTTATCTTAAGCTTAGTATATGCAGGGCTCTATGACTTTAATCGTATAGGAAGAAGAGTTTTTTTTTTTTCTTTTATATTTATGTTTGGGATACTGGCTTTTCAGTTATTTATAAACAAAGCGGATGCACAATATGTGCTGGGGGCAGAAACTGAGGACATGTTTTGAGATTTTGCTGAACTCTGGTTCAGCTTAAGGTATGGCATCGTTGAGAGCCATGAGCAAGCCCATTAAAAGTTGAGTATTTATTTTATCAAACCAAGGCATACAAGGATGCAGAGCAATAGGAACTCTAACTCACTGTTGGTAAGAACACAAAATGAGGAAGCCAGCTTGGAAGACAGTTTGGCAGCCTCCTAAAAGGCACATGGTCTTACCATGTGATCAAGCAATTACATTTCTAGATATTGACCCAATTGACTTGAAAACTTATGTTACACAAGACTTGCATGCAATTAGTCATAATTGCCCCAAACCAGAAGCACCTATTGTCCTTCAACAGGTGAAATGATAAACTGTGTTACATCCCGACAATGGAATATTATTCAGCAGTGCAAAGATATAAGCTATCAACCCACAAAAAGACATTGGAGAAACCTAGATGCATAATGCCCAGTGAAAGATCTAGTCTGAAAAGGCTGCTTAGTGTATGATTCCAATTAAATGACATTCTGGAAAAGGCAAAATTAGACACAGTAAAAAAAGAAAAACCAGTGGCCGGGGTACCTTGGTGGCTCAGTGTGTTAAGTGTCTGACTTCAGCTCAGGTCATGATCTTGTGGTTTGTGGGTTTGAGCCCTGCATTTGGGCTCTTGTTGACAGCTCACAGCCTAGAGCCTGCTTCAGATTTTCTGTGTGTCTCTCTTTCTGCACCTCCCCGGCTCATGTGTGCTCTCTCTTTAAACAATAAATAAATAAACATTTAAAAAATGTTTTTAAATCAGTGGTTGTCAGGCTGTCTGATGGAAAGGAGAGGGATGGTAGGTGAACATGGTGGGCTTTGAGGTAGCAAGACAATTCTGTATGATCTGTAATGGTGGATCCATGACCTTATCCTGACATTATGCATGTGCCAAAATGACACAAAACAGAGTGAATCCTAATGTAAACCAAGGACTTTATATAAGGATAATGTATCAGTATTGGCTTGTCGATTCTAACAAATGTACTACCCTAATATATGAGGTAAATGCTCAGGGAATCGGAATGTGGGTAGAGAGAGTATATGGAAGTACTTTCTGTCAGTTTTTCTGTTGACTTCAAACTGCTTCTATAAATAAAAAAACTTACGTGCCACATACCAAGTTTCAACATTTTCCAATATTTTCCAAATCCTTTTACCCACCCAACTGCTGAAACAAAACTTGGGAGGGTTTTTAAGGGCTGGGTTGAGCTAGTTGAAAAGTACAGGAGAATGTTAGGAGAGAGGTTCATTGATGGGATATGTTGGACACATTGTTATTCCTAAATTTGCAAATGTTTTTCTCTGTGACTAGGCTGTGTTTTCTAATTGGCACCACTGGAAATTAGGAAGACAGCCTGGGTGACAGGAGTGCTTTCTTGATGATTCCATTTCAAAAGGATAGCCCCCAGGTCCTTGCAATAGACATGCTTGGGCAATAAAACTAGCAGGAGGCTTTTTAAAATTTTTTATTTTGTTCATGTTTATTTATTTATATTGAGAGAGACAAAAAGAGAGAGAGAGAGAGAGCCGGGGAGGGGCAGAATCTGAGGAAGAGAGAGAATCCTGAGAAGGGGGTTCGCTTCAGGACTGGATCCTAGGAAACATGAGATCATGACCTGAATTGAAATCAAGAGTCAGCAGCTTAACCAACTGAGCCACCCAGGCACCCTGGCTGCAGGTTTTTTAAAAAGTTTACATCTCAAGAGGATAGAGAAAGAATTTACAATGACATATTTTTAAAAGTAAATGCTGTGAGAAAAGGGAGGTCAGGGGCCTTGAGACAGGAAGAAAGCTGTCTAAATTTTAGTCAAGGCAAGGGAAATGGTAAAGACATCTTGACTACCTTCATCTCTTGCTCCCCTTTTTGCTGAAATGTGACACATAAGGAACAGAAATTATATTTGTGAGTCCCATTCTCTTACTTGCTACGATTTTGACACTGATTTATGGATGGTGTTTTTCATTAGAGAATGTTTCCACTTCAAGACAAAAAATGCAGAAGGGTAATAAAAGCATGGGACTCAAGAGACCTACAGAGTTCTTAATAAGTATTGAAAATATTGTGTTGCCCCAAACCCTTAATTTATACTTAAAACCAAATCAAAATAAACTCATGAAATTGATAAGAAATTCTAAGTGTTCTGATTTTTCACATGATTTCTGTTTCAATGTTGTTTCTAAAATATTAAATTTTAAATTATTACAAACAGTTGATGCTGGTGCCTCTGGTTAGCAGGAGCTTTGCTGCCCATTGGGTGGTCTACAGTGAAGAACTGGGCTGTGTGGGGTTGGAGATCCAGCTACTTTAGACAACTTTAGACTTTTTTTCTCTTCTTTTGGTGACAGGTGATCATTCATTTTAAATCCTGTATTTTATCTCCTGCTGTTCATATTAAAATTGTTGGTCTGATGTTGCCTCTATTTCCAGAAAAGAAACTTAGGGCTTGAGTCAAGGGTGTCTTTTTCCCCTACTTTCCTTTTTGGGTTACAACAAAGAAAGCATTATCATTCAAATGTTCTTTTAATCATCCAGTCTATAACATTACCAGCAATCAGAACAGATTTGTAATTCCTGAGCCATGTGCAAAGAAGAGATATCTTGCTTCACTGAGAAAATAGACAATTTTGTGAAATATTGGTCATTTATCTGTCAAAGTGGGCCATTATACATTGAACCACAGTAAAAAGCCACTATGCACCTTCAATTCTTTTCATTTATGCTTTCAATGGAATTTCTGTCTTTCTTCTTCCTCCTCCTCCTCCTCCTCCTCTTCTTCTTTTGTTTTTTTGTATCTGGTATAAGGCTATCCAAATTTTTCTATATTTGAATTCATTTTTGACAAAACTAGGTATATGAAAATATTAATCAAGAGGATACAATTAGGAGAATAAAATTAGAAAGGATAGTTAGGCCAAATGTATTTTTTTTAATTAAAAAAATATCAATCATTGAGAAAACAATGAAGGAGAAGGGAATAGAAAATAGTGTGGATTATCTTTTTCTCTACACTGCCTCTACTCCATATGCTGGGTGACTTCCAAAGCAGCAGACATGAAGGCTGCCCTGTTGTCTGCATTTAAGATCCATTATTCTGTGTAGACACTCAAAATGCTGGAGATTTTTCATGATATTTTGAAATAAATATAGAACTGATTGTCAAAGACTTGCTTTTTAATTCTTGCTCTATAGTCTACAACGTATAAATTATGTGACCTTGGGTAAGTCATTAAACTTTCTGAACCCTGATTTCCTCATTTGAAAAATGAAAATAATAAAAATATTCTTGTTTCCAATGTTACAAAGTTGTAATAAGCAGCAAGTAACTTAATGTATGTGAAAGCATACTGCAAACTGAAAAGCACCATGAAGGATTATTATTTATGCTTCAATGCATGCATTGAACATGGTCTATGTAATCTGTATTTTCGGAAACTAACCCTCCATCATGTTGACATTTGCTAATTTTAAATCATGCTGCAAATGAATAGTTCAGATTGGAACACCTGCTATCATCATTTTTTAAGAAAATGACTATCATTTGATTTACAAGAACATTTTATCTTAATAAGTTCAGTTCAGCATTTATTACCATGTATTAGCCTGAAATTCCCTTAACAGAAAATCATATCTAATTCTTTTCTTGGATATTAGAGTGGTAACCATGTTATTTTTATATACTATATTCAGTAGGAATTGCTGGCCTCACTAATTCCCATTATTTTCCCAGGGGTACTTTAAAAATTATAAAGTTTGAAAATAAATAAAGGAAAAGAAAGACTAGAGTGTGGCTCAAGAGAATACAAATTTTTGGACATCATATTTCTATATTATATAATATATTCTGTGTTATACAAATAAGCGAACTGCATTTTCTAGGCAACAACCTTATTTTAAATCACTTTTCTTATTTTATGTCTTAAAAAACAGTGTAAGAAGAAATATTATAGGATAATTTCCAAATGTGAACACGCTTATGATTCTGGAACATAAACAAAATAATTTTCATTTTTTAAAAACAGTTTTATTTGTTGAATTAGGTATTGGAAAAAACAGTTGTGAAAACATCACAGAGCTCATACCCACTCTCACGCAGTAGGCATTTGTGAAGTGTAACAGTATTACAGATTTGGGGAGGGAGTAAATAGCAAAGAATGTTTGGCTATGGCCCTCACCATGTAATTGGATGGTAAGGCACAGGCACAGTAAAAAGTGGATAGTACTGTGTGATGCTTGGCTAAAATAAGGGATTTGAGTTAAAATTCTCAATTTATTAAGATCAAGTAAGCATTATGTACGGGATGACACCTGACTAAACATGGTAGCTGAGTTGAAGATGTACATGATTTGAAAAGAGGAAAGAGAAGATAAGGAAATTGTAGAGTGGAAGAACCACAGAAGCACACTTGGTATCAGAAAGCAAAATGTTGTAGGAAGTCTCATTCTTTAAAGATTTTATTGTGATTTGTTGCCTGCCTAGACTTTATGGCTTTATATTTCTGAATATATTTATGACTGTGCTAGATGGACAAAATGTATAGACTCGTTGGGAAAATTTCATTATCAGTATTGCCCCTAAATGTGACTAAGTGTAACCTACTCACTTTTATTATTTAAATCCTAAAAGAAAACCATCTAGCAATTCATTTTATATTACTCTTACTTCATAATGAATATTATTGTTTCCACATAAACATTTGCTTTCGTCCACCTTGAAATATCTTAACTTGTGTGTTTTTGAAGCAGTATTTTTTTTCTGAGTGGGAAACCTCAGAAACTGTGAATGACTTCTAATAATTTTTAGGTTCTTTGGTTTCTTGTAAATGTGTTCCTCTATAGAGTGGTTCTTGAAAGTTGTGCTGTACAAAACACTTGTTTTGTCTTCTTTTAAAAACACTACCCTTTAAAGCCATACTCTAAAGATTTTCTTTCCTAGCTCTACGTAGCACTTTCAATAGTAGAACTGCTTAGGCTATACCATAATCTTAAAATCCCTGCAAGTGTTATCAATAAATAAACTCCAGGCTTTTTTCCATTTTTGAAAGAATCTTCATGTGTCTTTCACAATATGCATATATCCACTGAATCAATACATATATTTTGTAAACAGCATGATGACGGGGAGGGCAGAAATGTAAATATGTTGTCTTTGCTGGGACCTTCAATGTATATTGGAATTTTATATTGATCCAAGCATGGAGGAGGAAACTTTGACAATCACACTTCCACTGTAAACTTTTAGAACATCCTGAAATATAGTACTTTGTGGGTACATGTAGTTCAAGGATAAATAGAGGAGTAATTTGCCATTTGTACCAAATTAAATCAGACTTTCAGTTCAATCAAAACAGCTTGCAGCTGGATGCAATAATTTGATTTCCTGACACTCAGAGAAAAATTGAAGCCCTCCAAAAGGCCCCTGCTGATCTTCAACATGAAATACAGTTTGCTGGCAATTTCACTCAACCTCTGAATGCCTTCACATTTAATAAGCTAAAAAAATGCAAATAAAGCATAAGGTTAGCTGGAGATGGCTCTCAGGTAGTGTTTTATTACAACTAAATGAAACACACAGCACAATGCCTCTAAAGGATCATGCTCTTGTTCTTTCTCAAAGCAGCTATTTTGTTAAATATGCCATTAGATGAATCTCTGTATTAGTGTCCTGGGAGCACTGTTTTGACATTGGATGTGTGTTAAAAACACAATAAAAAGCTTCAGAGAACAAATGCTAGAATTCTGTATGAATAACTTGCTATTTTCTTGGGAAGGTAATGAGACAGATAAAGGTAAATCCTCAAGTATCCATTAACTGTTGATTATTCAAGGTACTGAGGACCCAAACTTAAAGATCTATGCAGTCCTGGCAAATTAGTTCAGTTTATAACAATTTGTTTTTATCTCGGGTTTTTACTGTAAACTGATAAATGTGGGTCTTTCAACGTGTTGAATGGACTATTTTCTGTTGCCCCAGAATTGAAAATTGCTGAATTAAGGACAAAGAAGCACAAAGCAATATACTTTCTAAAGAAAGCTGCTTGCATTTAAAATGTGAAACTCCCTGTAGGTTTATAATGGGGTTTTAAAATCGGCCCTGCTTTCTTTATCACAAGTCACATGCTTTTCTTAATAAGCACATAATTTAGGGGGAGGCACAGGTCAAAGAAGGACATTGTTCAGATTAGGAGTCTTCAGGATAGAGGGATGCTGGGTGGGGTCTTCCCTCCCTTCCTTCTGGCTGATCCCTTTCCAATTCAACATCCAGCAGTAAACAGATGGTACATTCAAATAAGGCAATTGAAGAGAGATTATTGAAGGGACCATTTACAAAGGTGTATAGTGTCAAGGGGAGCTAGCAAGGGCATCATGAAGTATCCTAGATATGACCATAGTGGGAATCACCACTACCCCAGGGGGGCAAAGAGAGGACATGGTTAATAGAACCCACAGTTGTAGCCACAGGGGAGGGCAGCCTTCCAGGACCTGTGGCCTTTTGAAGAGGGCCATAGTCACTGGCAATTTGGAGCCAGCAAGGAGGAGGAGTCAGAAAAATAAATATCTCAATATCTTTCTCCAGCCTCTGAACTACCAGTGTCACGCTTTGGCCTACTCCAACCAGAAGTCAGCAAACAAAAGAGCCCCATTGAACCATTATATAATGGTCAGCCTCCTTGGGCCCCAGAGCAGAGAAGCTGAGAGTGGATCTGAAGGGACAGAGATTATCCAGCACACCAGGAGAAGGGGCAATCTAGCAGAATCATTCATGACGATTGGAAGGATCTAGAAGAAGGGATCTTAGCTACTTTGCTTGTGGAAGAACAATGTAAAAAATGATCCAATCATTGAAACCTACCCCTCCAAATCCTTTGTGCTACACTCAGGGTAGTGCTGCAGAGGGGGAGTGGATGAAAATGAAATCAGATACAATGTTGATATAATGAAGTGTTAAACTGTAATTAATTGTGTTGGAGTTTTTACTAACTGAATGTGAATGAGAAGCTTTAGGACTTATTTAGGATGCCATTAAGGGGGATGAGAAACAGAGGTTCAACAGAGCATGGTTAATGATTGTAAACAAGCAAAATCATTACCCATTTGTAACTCACTGAGTTAAGACTCTTCAATAAGCTGGTTATGTGGGAAAACTTGGGAATAACGGTGCAAGTGTATAATTTATGTGACAAGTGACAATTTATGAGCTTCCGATCTAAATGTGGCAATTGAAGCTACATTGTACAGTCTCGATTCAGGTTTGTTAGCTGAAAGACTAAGACCAATACATTTTTGCCTAACATGCTATCTTGAAATTTTTATTCCTATCTTAATGCTTCCTCTTTTCTTAAGAATTCATGAGTCAAATTACCCTTGGGTGTAGAAATTATTTTTTTTAAGTTTTATTTATTGAAATGGTGCTATAGACACAGCACAATTTTCAAACGTTATGAAAAGGCCTATAGCTGTCTCCCTCCCAAGTCCACCCCCTCTGACACACAACTTCTCCTTCCCTTTCCCAGAGGTAATTAGGCTTCCCAGCTTCTCATGCATCTTCCCAGAGATAGTTCATGCGTTGATGTATTGATGTACTTGCCATTTGTTCTTTTTTAAAAAATTTTTGTTTAATGTTTTATTTATTTCTGAGAGAGAGAGAGAGAGAGTGTGAGCAGGGCAGAGTCAGATAGAGAGGGAGACACAGAATCGGAAGCAGGCTCCAGGCTCTGTCTGAGCTGTCAGCAGAGAGCCTGACGCCGGGCTTCAACCAAGGAACTGTGAGATCATGACCTGAGCCAAAGTCGGATGCTTAACTGACTGAGCCACCCAGGCACCCCACCATTTGTACTTTTTATATACAAATAGAAACATTATATTCAGTATCCTGCACCTATATTTTGATCTTGGCTATCAAAGAACTTTACACTATTTCAAATATTTTTGTTTTGTCATGTAGTGCCTCACTGTAATGTATGTTCTTTATTTTTAAACAATAATAAACTGGGGACCATCTAAGTGGAAGAATCAAGAGGCTCCGTGTTCCCCTTCAGAGGCTTGTCAGCATCCTTAAAAGCGCTCTCTCTAATACCAGGTAAGCTCTTTAGAATTAGCTGAGATTACTCATTGGGCATGGTAGTTAGTGGTTTTGCTCACTGACTCCTAACTCCTAGCTGCTAGGAAGACTGAACTTTCTGCCCTCTGTGGTTGAGTAGGGCCATATAACTAGCTTGGTCCGATGAATTATTTGAGGTGATGTTTATGCTTTCCAGACCAAAGCACCTACTTTTGAGGGTTTGGAGTTGTTACTGCCATATACGTCAGCCTCTTCTGACTAATATACCAGGGAAGGCTGAGGTGTGCAGGTCCTGGCAGTCAAGAAATGTATATTTCTGTCTGAGAGATCTGTGTGGACAGCCACCTGATATGCAAGTATCTGATATCACATACTATCTTAAGATGACCTGAGCCTCTTCTGCCTGATTGTGAACCATGTCCACAGATGAACTTAAGCATGAAACACTTTGACACTTTCAGAGACAAAATAGTCATAGAATTCTTTGTCAACCTGGGCTTCCAGAACCTGTAATGAAAAACGCTATTTGGTTAAACAGTAGAGTCTTTTATACCATGCCCTGCCTCTTAAGTAGATATAAACTGCATTGATCCAGCTCCCTTGTTGGTAGGGTTCTATAAAGTTCCATATTATCTGGGACCCTTCTCAATGTCTTTTTAGTATGAAAGCTAAGGTGAAACTATCTGGTGTCAGGATTGTTCCCAGAGATCTCTTTAATCGTCTTGCCTCTGCTTCCCCCAAATCCTCAGCGACCATTAAAGACCCTCAAAGACCCTTAGGGGGAGCTGCAGAACTCACTAAAAACATCAGACCTTTTGTGAAAAGATATTAATAAATTCTTTTTCAAAACCATTAAGGAAAAACAGTATATTTTATATAGTCTTGAACTACTCAAAGCAATTTGGCAACATTCTTTAGCTCTTTCAATGTTATTTTTAATTTTCACTTTACCAGTTATACACATATTCTTCTTTCAAGAAATAGCTCACAATTATATTAACATTCCTTTTGACCACTGTCATTAGTCTAAGGTCCCTACTGGCCTTTCTCAGAGGCAACACTACAAGGAGTGTTTTGAGTACAGAAGTAAAACTTAACTCGGATTCTCCTCACACAGATCCTTTTTGGATAATTTTCCTGTCATTCAGCATTCTCGGCGCATTCGCTCAGTTCTCTGAGCACTTTTGCAACTGGGAATCTTATTTCCTCTGTAGAGTCTGACCTGTTGGTAGTCTTGTTAGCTGTTAACATTAATCATCCTCCTCTCTGGGAGGGCTGCCCCTCATATTTCTTGCCACCAGAGGAGTCCCTTCTCTAATCTGACTCTCATATAATCTCAGCCTTAGACTATAATTGGTACTTGTCTTAAAGAACCTCCCTTTTTAACACCCTCCTATCTTGGTTGGGGGGGGGGAGTTGGAATGGAATACAAAGTCCATTGTATTTGTTCAATTTGTTCAGTGCATTGCAGCTAGGGAGTTCACTGCCCCCAACTCCCCAGCTACAATGCACTGAGACATTAGGTGATATCTTAGCCAAGAGCAGCTGACCCTTTCTTCTGCCAGTAGTGTCAGTGACACGGTAATGAGGACACACAGAATCCAATTTCCAAAGGGAAAATGAATACATATTCTCTGAGTCTGAGTGTATCCTTGATCCCATTGCACAGTGACTGAATACCAGCTTCAGAAATGTGGTGGGATAGAGAAGCAAGTGTAAAGAATCTCACCTTCTAACCTTCCTGTCTGGCTTTTGCTTCACCTATCTATGAGAGATGTGGCTTTCAGAAAATGAATTTTGCCATATCTGAGGCTGCTGCCATCTTATCTCCCAAAATATTATCTTCTCTAGCAGCAAGGGTGAGCCGCAACTCTGGAGTCAAAGGCAGAGAGTTAACTTTCAGAAACCCGACTCATATAATCGATGACACATCTCACAGTGGGCATGCTTTAATTCTGAAATCATTCTGCTGATTGGGGCTGTGGGTGTCTGAAACCAATGCTATGGGATTCTGAACAAAGTTATAGAATTTAATGTTTGTAAAGCTGTCTCCAATCTTTATTATATAATTGCTCTGTAGAGATATTTTGACACATGAAGAGAAAATAACGTATGTTCCTCTAGAGGGGGCAAAGGCAAACAGTTCAGTATGATTTTTTGACTAACTAATGAAAAATCAGAATTTATTCTCTCCTGAATCTTTTCTGGTTGTCTGGAACCTCACTGTTGCTTGAATTTCTCCACCATTTAGCGGAGATTACCAGCCTGAGAGACTCTGCCTCAGAGGGGGCTTGAAGTTCCTTTAAATCATGCTTTCCTGGGGATGGGGGTTGGTCTTGGGGAGGAATGGGATACAAACAATCATTAACACCTTTCTTCTGAACACAGTTCTAATATAATTTCCAGGTACAATTCCAATTTCTCATCTTTCACCTAGCAGTTTAGATTTGGCTTTAGATTTCAGTTCCTCCGATGATGCATTTCATACTCTTTGGCTTCATCGTTTCCTGGTGTCTGACTTCATCATTGTGCTCTGACATCTGCTTGTTCCTGTCTCAGCTTGCTAATCTCCTAGCCAGAGTCCCAACCTGGCTTTGTGTAAAGAAACAAGCACACAACCCCCTGGACTCTTACCTGCCTCCGGTTCCCTCATATCTATGACTTGTCCCATTTGTTTGCTGTGCCTGTTTGTCCCCCTATGAAGCCTTTGTTCCTGGCTGAAGACTTTCTTCATTGGGACTTCAAGTATTAATGATCTTTTCTGTCTGTCTCTCTCGTTAACTTCCTAGGTGTGACCCTGAAAATACACAGTCTCAGGATTTACCAGTTTTTTGGTTGTCTTCTTTCT
This sequence comes from Crocuta crocuta, assembly GCF_008692635.1. Classification (NCBI taxonomy): domain Eukaryota; kingdom Metazoa; phylum Chordata; class Mammalia; order Carnivora; family Hyaenidae; genus Crocuta; species Crocuta crocuta. The sequence continues at coordinate 2,823,835 of NW_027527381.1, forward strand.
TGGTCTGCTTGTGGTCCTGGTTTTACTGCTGAGATTACAGAAATGCTGGGACCATGGGAAAGAAAGACCAGCCCAACCTCCCGAGTCACTTCATGAACAAGAGAAAACTCCACAAAAACAGAAACAAAGAAAAGGACTGGGCCCCTAGCCCTTTTGCTGGCCTGTGGTATTTTTTCCCCTGGTTTGAAGCACACTGTTTCCAGTATGGAGCAAGATTACTTCAACGGTGTAAGGAAATATTAAAGCACATGACATTAAAGTTAGGATAGTCAAGCTGTGAGAAAGTTACGAATATCTGTATTTAAAAATCTATCCTTTTAACAGGAATTTTAAGATGTGTGAAAAAGCAGTATCTGTTTTTAAGGACGAGATTTGCAGCAAGCAGGATATCTCCTGCAGGTGGTTGATATCATAAAATATTATACTAAATCAATCTTTCTGTCTCAGATTTGTTTAAAGCCCCAGAAGATGGCGAACAAAACAATGGGTGATCTCAATGTGATGCTTATGTTCAAGAGCAAAAATCAACAAAGTACAATTATAAAGCAATTTAACTGTGTTCCTTTATAGGTTTTGCAAACCTATGCGATAGGGCAACTTTTTTTTCTGTCCCCTAAATAACATTTAAGGTGACTCATGACTTTTCAAGGCTGTAACTTTTTTTTAAGTTTATTTTTGGGAGACAGAGCGAGAGCAAGAGAGCATGAGCATGCTTGGGGGGAAGGGGTGGAGAGAGAGAGAGAGAGAGAGAGAGACAATTCCAAGCAGGCTACACACTATCAGTGCTGAGCCCGACACAGAGGTCAAACTCGTGAACTGTGAGATCATGACTTGAGCCGATCAAAAGTCAGATGCTGGGGCGCCTGAATATCTCAGTCAATTAAGAGGCTGACTTCGGATCAGGTCATGATCTCACATTTGTGAGCTCGAGTTCACGTAGGGCTCTGGGCTGACAGCTCAGAGCCTGAAACCTGCTTCAGATTCTGTGTCCCCTCTCTCTCTGCCCTCCCCTACTCATCCTCTGTCTCTCAAAAATACGTAAATGTTAAAAAGAAAAAAGAGTCAGATGCTTAACCGACTGAGCTACCCAGGGCCTCTCAAGCCCATACCTGTTAAGGTAAGCTACCCTATGTGACATCTCTATCTGCCATCTTGAGACACTGACTAACCTCTTATTAGAAAGCATCACCCTCAAGATTCCCTTCACAGTTTCCCGAACTTGCTTATCTTCTATGGTGTCTGTCCCCAGGAAGCTCATGCATTTGTTCCATGCTAGGGAAAAATAATTACCTCACAGTTGACTTTTCTTTTTGTGTTACCATCATGAGGAGATTGGTCTTTAGTTGCATCTGTCTTCATCCTTTTTGGGCCTGAGGAAAACTACAGTCTCATTCATTCCTGTAATTCTAGGAGACACATATTAAGCTCTCTGATGGGTCTTCCTGAAGCCCCATTCATGGAAAAATCTAGCTTTGTTTTCCTATTTCTGGGGATGTAGGAAGAATACATTTCCCAGTCTTTCTTGCAACTGGATTGAAGTTATGTGTCTAAGTTCAAGCCTTGGAAAGTTGACTGAAATACTTTTGGACCCTCCCATGTCGGTTCCCTAAAAGCTTCAGGTTACTCTTTAATCTCTCTTCTCTTATGGTGGTCACCTGAAGGCCTTCTGCTAAGGCGGTGATTGCTCAAGATGGAAAAACCTGAACCTTAGAATCTTTGGATGGAAGAGAACTCCTACCAACATACACTGACTGTTTTTGTAAGTCACTAAAATTTTGGGTTTCTCTTTCATGGCAGGCAGGCTAAGACAGTGAACCTCTTGAGCCTTGGTCCTTTTACAGTTTTGAAGTGACTTGGGGCTACCGGTGCAAGATTGTTTTTTTGACCAGCTCCTCTCACTGTTCTTTATCATCAGCCTAGGTCCTACCTCTGAAATGTGGTAATAGGTGCCACAAATTGTGTGTTCTCATTGAGTTGTGGCCTCATCCCTTTATATCTTCATATCTAAAATGATAATAACCTTTACTATTCTGTGTAAAATGTTTTTTTATATAAATACCATTCCTCCCTCCTCCTTTTCCCCTCAATAACTTTTTTCTCCTTTCTTTCCTTCCTTCCTTCCCTCCTTCTCTCCCTCTTTCCTTCCTTCATCCCTTCCTTCTTTTCATACTTCCTCTATTTACTTCTTTTGCCATTTGCTTATGGCATATGCACTGTCTTCTTGTGGGAATGTCATTGTTTACTTTCTCTTCATTTTACCTGGATACACCTGACTTGACCTTCAGGAATCAGGTTAGAAGTTAAGTTTGTCTAAGAAACCTCCTCTCTCCCAAAGGAAACATTTCTACAGAATCCTAAGTATGTCCCTCTTGTAGCACTTCTTTTTGCTGTTAAAATTTTGTTTTACTCGTATTTCCCCCTGCTAGAATTCCAGCCCTTTGGAAAGAGCTCTACCTCCGTTACATTGTTAGGGCCTAGTATAGTGATTGGGACTTAGATGCTAGCAAAAATATTTGTTGAGAATGAAGTGTGATCTCTAGAAAACCACCAAGTTGCCTTGGGGAGTATGCTACAGCAATAGACTTTAAGAGTTGTGTTTATTTACCCTGTAACATAATTTTGAAATTTTGTATGCTCTTATATATTTTCATGGTGATATCTAAAAATTCTAATCATCCATTAAAATAATTTTAAGGAATGTGATTTACAGTGTTACTGACAATTTTATTTTTTTATTTTTTTAACGTTTATTTTTGAGAGGCAGAGAGGAAAAGAGCATGAGCAGGGAAGGGGTAGAGAGAGAGGGAGACACAAAATACAAAGCAGGCTCCAGGCTCTGAGCTGTCAGCACAGAACCCGATGCAAGTCTCGAATCCACGGACCGTGAGAGCATGACCTGAGCCAAAGTCAGGTGGCAACGAGGCACCCCTGAGAATTTAAAGTAAAACTGACATTCTTTAAATGTACCCATGGAATATAAATATCATAGCCATATGACATTTCTTGGTACCAGATGAATCCCTTCTCTAATCTGACTCTCATATAATCCCAGCTTTAGACTATAATTGGTGCTTGTCTTAAAGAACCTCCCTTTTAAAACCCTCCATTCTTGGTGGGGGGTGGAATGGAATACAAAGTCTGTTTACTGCCCCCAACGCCCCCAGCTACAATGCACTGAGATATCTTAGCCAAAACGAGCTGACCCTTTTTTTCTGCCAGTAGTGTCAGTGACACAGTAATGAGAGTGATTTGATGACCCATTATTATTCATTTTTAAAAATACATAGATAAGCTCATTTTTTAAAAAGTGTTTTATTTTGAGAGAGACAGAGAGAGAAACAGAGAGAGAGAGAGAGAGAGAGTGTGCCCATGCATGAGTGGGGTAGGGGCAGAGAGAGAGGGACACAGAGGATCTGAAGTGGGCTCTGTGCTGACAGCAGAGAGCCCGATGTGTGGCTTGAACTCATGAACCATGAGATCATGACCTGAGCCAAAGATGGACATTTAACTGACTGAGCCACCCAGGTGTCCCCATAAGCTCATTTTTTAAATAAAAAATTTTGCCTTGTTCCTTTTTCTTCTCAAAATTATGTTTTCATTTCTTTTCCTTCAAGAATTTATTTTACTGTTATATATTGCTTTGATGAAATGTGCTATTGATTATCACACATTGGTTGCAAAACATGAGATAATCAATAAAAGATTTTTAAGCATAATAATGTATTACATGTATGTTCTATATGTATGTTGAATTATGTTTATATACACATGATAATTTAATTTACATATGTGCATAATGTATATATAATCTCAACTATTTTTATCATCATATATACTGTATGCATACATACAGATTTTAATTTTTCAGTGTTTTATTTTTAATCATTAGATTCTAGATATTAAAATATTCTATCATAGTCATCATTTTTAAATATAATTGATCAAAGTAGCATAAATATATTAAAATTTGATAAATTGTTATTAAAACATTTATTCGAAATGCAACTTATAATGTAAACACATGCACATATACACACAGAGTAATTTGTACATTATTCTGTTTAAAGATTACTGTATTTTTTGCAACCAATTTAGGGTAACCAAAAATTCTTTTTAATGAATGATCTATTAGCTAGCAACTTGATTAAGACTCCCTTAAATATTCTTGAAGGCAAATAATTGGGAACCACCTGAGTTACAAAAGTATTTGCTACCTAGTTTACTATGCCATTTATTTTCAGTTTCTGAGTATAACAATGTCTCTACCAAGATATATCAAATAGGTATACATGATAGATTTTATTCATTTGTTTGAGGACACTATGTTTAACCTGTTGTATCCAGAAAAGACTGAGAAAAGTATTGTTATGTAAATATGGTTTGAAGAAAGACCACAAAGGCACAATGCTTTTGCCTTATTATGTTTTCAATGTTTTTTCAAAACAATTGGAGCCACATATGTAGCTCATTTAGCTTATAAAATATATTTACTGGATAATCTATATTCTGAACACATTTCTCATCATCAAAAGATCTGCCAAATCAGAGAGATTTCTATCAGAAGTCTGACTTTATTGTTCCATTGATATAGGCATATTAGCATGTATCTCAAAGACAGATATCCCGCTCTGAGGTGAATTGTCTTGTCCTGAGCTTGTCATCTGGATGGGCTTATGAAATAGCATACTTCCCCCAAGTTAGTATTTCTTACCATTGTCCTCTTACTTGTGCTTTCACAGAACTCTTCCTTGGGACCAAGGCACTCTTTGACAATAGTCACGAAATAAAGAGGTGAAGTTATTAAATAAAAATAGCTATAACTCCCACACAAACCAAAATAGGAAGTTTCTAAGGCCAGCTCTACCCTTAGCAGAAATGCATCTGGGTGCAAAAGACATCAAGCCATTTTTTTTTTTGCTTTCTTCTTGTTATTTCTCTGTATTTTCTAAATTTGCAAAAATGAATATGTAGTGCATTTATTAGGAAAGGCCAGAAAACTATATACGGTGGTTTTCACATTCTAAAAATGGCACATCAATATTATAACAAACACTGGATTATGCAGTACTGTATTAACAACCAGAAATCTCTAGAAATAAATGTCATTGACATCTTTTGATTTAAATGATCAGTTTTCTGATTAGCTATAGTGAAAAATCCTATCAGATTAGAGCAGTTAAATGAAAATGTTGAATTGTGGTGGGGTTAGTCTAGGTTTGTAGAAGACTTTTTATAAATGATCTTCCAAATAAAATACATAGTTTATCTATGCTTTTGCAAAGAGTTTTGATTTGTGTGTGTCAATACTGCTCATTCTTTCTTTGCCTTTTAGATGTTAGTGGAATAGTGAGTGAGCAAATGGCAATTTAGAGAGCTTTGGAGAGATCAGAAATAGCTTTATTAAGTAGTTCTTGTTTTTCTTTCAATGTTTCTTATTTATTTTAGGAGAAGGGGGCGGTGGTCAGAGAGAGGGAGACAGAGAATCCCAAGCAGGCTCTGCAATGCCAGCACAGAGCCTGACATGGGGCTCAAACTCATGAACCGTGAGATCATGACCTGAGCTGAAACCAACAGTACACACTTAACTGACTGAGCCACCCAGAGACCCCAAGCAGTTCTTTTTCTTTTTTTTTTTTTAATGTTTATTCATTTATTTTGAGAGAGAGAGAGAGAGGAAGTGTGCATGCAAGCAGGAGAGATGCAGAGAGAGAGAGAGAGAGAGAATCTCGAGAAAGAACCTTGCTCTCAGTTGTCAATGTAGAGCCTGATATGGGGCTGAATCCCATGAACTATGAAATCATGACCTGAGCAAAAATGAAGAGTCGATCACCTAACCAACTGAGCCACTTAGGCACCCTTATTATGCAGTTCTTTTAAAAAAGATAAAGTTCTCTCAATGTAACAGAAACAAGATTGACGTGGCCCAACAAAGTTGGGAATGCCTAGGGTTTAAAGTGAGAACTATTTTAGGGTCTCAGATAGCCATGTATGTTATAATGAAACCAGAAGAGTTTCTTAATATTAACTAAAATGGAATGAGAGGAAAAAGGAAGAAAATAAAGAAATCATTTTTTAATAAAATACCTGTTATTTTTCAGGAGTAGTATTGGGTATTTTATATATATATTCCTACCTGTTTGTGATAACAACACTAAGAAGTAGTTACTGTTACAATTTTTATAGTTAATCATATAGAAAGTGATAGAGGCAAACTTCAAATTTCAGGTAGGTCTTACACCAGTGCTCACATTTTGCCCAACTATGCCTTATGTAACTGCATTCACACCTAATTTGGATTGGTGATTATTGGATAAAAGACAGAATAAAGCTCATCTGAAATACAAATATGAAATACAAAAACAGGTACCGATGATGTGGAATGACCAACAGGATGTCAGACTTCTCTGATGTGTACTCTGAGGGGACAGAAATAATTGATAGATGCGCAGCCGCAAAGCAGAAAAAATGAGGGAAAAAAAGATGTTTCAAATAAGAAAGTATTAGAATCTGCAGGAGGTGACACTTATGAAAATATATACAAAAACTTAGAAATGATAAAATTGCTAATCAGTCTTCAGTAAACTCAGCATGCAATAAGTTCCAAAAGGCTGCTAATGAATTATTAAACCAAAACGTGGCCCTGGATTAAGATAAAAAGGAGTGAGAAAATGACATCTTCTAAACGATATGAAACAAATGTGACAATCAGCAACTTTGAAAATATTGTGGAGATGTTAAGGGGGTGCTATTTGCTTCACACGTTTCTACATCAATTATGCATTTTAAAGTAAACTTAAAGAGGTTCCTAATTAAGCTCCTTGTGCAGCTGTCAGAGGACTTTTTTCTTTATTTAGTATCAAGCTTGGAGCCTGTGATAAAACATCCATGATTACAAATAACAAGTGAAAGAGCAAATGAATTAAAGATGTGCCCAAGATTCTGAGCACAATTCAGGTAGCTTCTGAGTAGAGTTGTCTATAATATCTCAAACCTCTCAATCTGGAATTTTCTAGTTTCTTGCTCCCTTTCCTTCCTTTCCACATAGATATGTATCCGTGGTACGCAAGTCAATTGTAAATGAGTCTAATGGTGTGAAATGATTAAACCACCAAGAAGGCTTCCAGGGAAGGAGAGGACAGATACCACCTGAAACAGAGAGGTTGTGAGAAGCCAGCCATCAGCCTGAATCTCAGCGGTAATTTAGGACAATAGTCTTGAGAGCCAAACTTTGTAAAGAGAGAAAAATGTTGTATCTCGATTACAATTTCTCCGTTAATATATCAAGAGACATCATGCTAGAATCAGACCAAAGAGCTTTACTTTACATTCTGGGCATGAGAAAGTGACCAGAAAGAATTCAGGGAAGTCCTCTGAGACCATGAAGGTTGGAAAGACAGAGGAAGGACAGGAGTTCAGAGCAATTTGCTGTAACCTACGTGGGGCAGCAGATGCATTTTGGGAACACCTGCCTAGGTTATGGTCAGTAGAAACTCTCATATGTTGAGGGAAAATCTGAGAACATCTGGGATGGTAGTCTGCTTACTCCTTGCACATTTGATAATGCATCACCAGGAAGAACAGTATCAGAAGATGGAGCAGATATGTAATAAATGAATGTTACCAATTTTCCATGCCTATGGAGAGTGTGCAGGAAATCCAGGGGCCTCATAAGGGACAGAGGGAGATAGAGTCCTGATGGACTGGCAGAGGCCTGAGGTTAGGACAAAGAGAACACAGAGGTGCAATGTCAGTGTATGTCTCAAAAAGTAGTAGTGGTGGATAGACATCTCCATATTGGGGGAGACCACAAGTGTAAACACAGTGACCCAAGGGATATGGGTGGCCAAGACCAAGAACTCAGAAGCACATAGAACAGAGCGACATTTTATCATCACTATGAAGACAATAACTAGCTTTTGGAGAATATGTCATTTTGGGAAAATGAAAAGAGAATGAGGAAGAAGCCATGAAAGACTGAGCATCTCCCATAAACAGACTGAATTTCTCCTAAGAAGACAGACTTAATTCTAAGTGGCAAGACCCAGAAGTGTCTCTGAGTCACCCTCCTAGAGCCTAGGCTATAGCAGAATGAACTCAGTTATGGAATATAAAGGTGTGTTTTGTTTTCATTTGACCGAGAATGAAAATTCTTTCTCTCCTGTACAAGTCTGTAGGTATGTGAACAAGGGCTGCCCTATAAAGCCATGCTCTTTCTAGCTCTCTATTCTACCATTTCTAGGGTGTCACAATTTTTCTCATGGTCCAAGATGGTGGCGTTTACATTTTAAGAAGGTTGGAGAAAGGGAAGAAGAAAGGAAAGGATATGTACCAGATTTCTTTTAAGGAAGGCTCTTGGAAGCTGCATAGAATGTATCTACTAATGTTTCACTAGCCAGAAATCAGCCTAATGGCCACATTTAGCTGCAAAGGATAATGCTATTTCAGAATAAAGAGATGTTTGGAGAAAATTATGAACTCTGCCATAGGGTACTGGAGCTGATGACAGATATAGAGGCCATGTAATAATTGGTTAGGTTTTTTTTAAATGTTTGTTTTTTTAACTTGAAAGAGAGAGAGAGAGAAAGAGAGAGAGAGAGAGAGAGAGAGAGAATTCCAAGCAGACTCTGTGTTGTTAGTGCAGAGTTGACTCAGGGCTCAAACTCACAAACCATGAGATCATGATCTGAGGCCCAATCAAGAGTTGGACACTTAACTGAGCCACCCAGATGCCCCAATAATTTATTAGTTTATCAGAATTTCTTTATAATTTATCTAGAAATAGATTAGAAGGGATATATTCAGTTCTGTTGGTCAAATACCACTCAAAATCCATCTTTTCAAATCTTATTTTTGATTCTTTAGAAGTTACACAGAGGAAAGAGGCTTTGTGTCACAAGCTACATCTTTTTTTTTTAAATCCTACTCTTTAGACTTAAAGCAATTAAATATAGTTTTTCCTCAGTTAATTTCCCACTAAGCTGCTAATAATTTTTCTTCTTATTTTAAATTCTCACAAGAGTTATCTTTATTTTTGTTCCTTGCAACCTGTCTGCCTCTCTTTTCCTTTTTTCATTCTAGAAGCACTATTAAGGCACTTTAAAAATATTGAGGTATGACTTCATAACTTTTAAAATAACTTAAGTTATCATGTTTAAAGCTTTACCACTGACAAACATAATACAAGTGTAGAATTCAGTATTTTTAGTAAACTGATCATGTGATGTTTGCCCATCATAAATCAGTTTTCCAAATATTTCCATCATCCCAATAAAATCTCTCATGCTCTTGTATTTGCCTTTTGCCTTTACTCCATGCAACTAGTGGTCTATTTTCTGTCTCTATTCATTTGTCTTTTCTGAACATTTCATATAAATAGAGCCATACAGTATATGGTCTGTGTGTCAGGCTTCTTTTACTTCTTTTACTGAGTAATGCTTTTTAAAGTTTTATCCATACCTTAGCTTGTATCAGTCCTTCATTCCTTTCTATTGCCAAATAGCATCCTGTTGTGTGGATATATCACATTTATCTATCAATTCATCAATTGGTAGACATTTAGATTATTTATATCCTATTGGCTATTATGAATTATGTTTCTAAGAAGTGTTCTGTTCAAGTTTTTTGTAGATAAATGCTTTCAGTTCTCTTGAATAGATAGAAACATTAGGAAGAGAATTCCTGGGTCATGTGGTAAATTTCCATTTATCATTTTGATTAGCTTCCAAATTGGTTTCCAAGGTCACTGTTCTAGTTTGCTAGGGCTCAGGCAAAATAGCACAGACTAGGTACTTAAACAACAGACATTGTTTTCTCTCAGTTGTGGACGCTGGAAGTCCAAGATCAAAGCGCTGGCAGAGTTGTTTTCTTTTAAGAGCTTTCTCCTTGACTTGCAGATTGTGCCTTCTTCCTGTGTCCTCACATGGACTTTTCTGTGTGTGTTTTCCTGGTATTTCTCTGTATGTCTGAATTTCTTCTTTTTATAGTGACACCAATCATACTGGATTAGGCCACCCTCCTAACAGTCTAATTGTAACTTAATCATTGCTTTAAAGGCCATACTTCCAAATATGGCCGCATTCTGAGGCTCTGGGGTTTAGGGCTTCCACATATGAATTTTGAGGGGACACAATTAAGTCCTAAGAGTAGTTGTATCATTTTATGTTTCTACTAGAAATGTATGGGGGTTTCAATTTCTATGCATTCTTGAGAACATTTATTCTTATCTGTTTTTTTAAATTATAGCCATTCTAGTGGAAGTGATAAGGTATTTTGTGACTTAAAGTTGTATTTCCCTAATGACTAATGATGTTGAGCATCTTTTCATCTTCCCTTGGTGAAATGTCTGTTGAAATCCTTTGTCTATTTTTAAGCTGACGTTTGGCCAGCAAAACTGAATATATCTAGTTTCTCTTTGAAGTGTTTACAATGGCAAAGGAAAAAACACTTTAAAGGGTAAAGAAAAGACACACCAGCATATACAAAGAATTCTTATGGCTCAAAGACATGAAAATCATGTTGAAAGATTTTCCACAGTTATGATGATTAGATTAATTAGTATCTCCTCATATCTCCAGACATTTGGTTCATCAGTCACTGAATGGAGCCTGAGTCTTGGTGATACTCTTGAACATTTATTCAGCATATAAATATGTTGCTAGATATGAATGTGCCAATTCTTCATCATTTATATATGATGATTTCTACTCATTTAGCCCTGGAAAAAGCTGATTCCCTTCCAGGACTTCTAGGAAGACTTTGGAAACTGGGGAGCCCTGTGCCTGTTGCTAGCTAGCAGATATTTGTTTGACATGCACAGTGTTGGATCATACCTTGTTTTGAAAATGTTTACTATTAATTGATTGCCAACATCAAACTATTAGTAGATTACATATAAATATATGAATTTTTGAATTCTCCTTTTTTAGACACTGATCTTCATGCCCACATGGTTTATTTGGCTGAATATAAGCAATTTTCAGTGGTTCCTACCTCTCCCCATAGGTCCTTGGTGTTGAGGCTAAGTGTCACTGCCATTTATCTCTGTCCTAGTACTGTTAGCTTCATCCTACAGTTAAGATAAAAATGAATTCTTTACATCGATTTAACTTCTGAGTTTGCAATCTATAGGCACCTAAGTTTGCCACTCACAGTCTAGACATCCTGAAATTGGTGTAAAATTACTGATCATTTCCCCAAATAATTCTTATTCAGAAAAGCATCCTGTTGTAAGCTGCATGATGGCAAGGTAGTTTTTTGCCTCTCTGTCTTTTTTTATTTACTGCTATATTTCCAATACTTAGAATAATACTCAACATGTAGTAAATATGAAAAAATTATTTGTTATATGAAAAATTAGGATATGATGCTCTTATTTACTATGGTCTCTATTTCTAACCCTTCATCAAGTGCTATCAGGTTTAGCTCTTAAATATCTCCCAATCTAACCACTATTTTCCATCTTTATCTCTACCCTAATCCAAATTACCATTTGTCTTAATAAGACTGTAAAATAGCCTCTTAACAGATCTTCCTGGCTCAAGTCTGGGCTTTGTCCACTCTATCTCCACCCGGCATCCAGGATGAGCAAATACAATTATTTCTATCGCACTGCTGCCCTGTTCCCCATTGCTCCTTGGTACAAGTCCCAGTAGAGTAGATACATTGTGTAGTATATTATCTATGACATTATTTGATGGATGGAAAAATAAAAGAAAGACTTGTGGATTCTTGATGAAGAAAGCCTCTTAGAATTTGATTGACATTTGAAGTTCTCTTCTGATACTGACATCTTTACCTGTAGACTTATCAGTCCTAGAGAAAAGAAAAAAATCTGCTGAGGACTTGTTTCTAGGAATAGGCCTAGATTAACTGAACAAGATTGAGTCCGTCCTCAGCAGGGCCTGTTGGCTCTCACTAGCAGCCTTAAATATTACATCCAGATTGCCAAGCCTCTTTTTCTTGGTAGTTTCCCATGGGTTCTTTTCATTTTTCTGTCAGAAAAATAAGTTTGGGAGTTAATAAACCCAGAAAGAAAGAGGGAAGGAGGACCCTTAGCTAATGGTGGTAAAATCCACTGAAATCTGCTTGGTCTTAGGCCAGAAGACTGAAGGTGAGTGTCGTGGGGCCACATAGGCATTTGGGGACAAATCTTATAACATAATGATGAATTCCTTAACTTCGTAGTATTTTTTCTGTCTTTTTCTTTCTTTCAATTAACATTGGCAAGGCAGGAGCTGAGAAATCAGGGCTTTAAACTAAAATCTCCTGGAAAATGATCTTCTATGGACTATTACTAAAAGGTTGTTTTTTTTTCTCTGAAAGGAATTATAATCAGTAATCCTTACTGATTTGCATCTGGGGAAACCATGGGACTCTGAAGAATACGGGCCTATTACTTGTTGGGATGAGCACTGGGTGTTATATGTGAACCAACTTGACAATAAACTATGAAAAATTTTTAAAAAAGAATATGGGCCTACTGTGTTGCAGAATATTCATTTTTTTGAAATAACTATCATGAAATATACAAATAATCTGCATGATACTAAAATATAAAATGTAAAGTTTTCTGTGAAAAAAGAGATATTCAAAACTTAGATTTTTTTATTGTCTTAGTGTTCATTTGAGTCTCATTGTATCACTTTTCAGTTGCTTCATTTTTTCCTTTATTAGCTTCCTGTTCATCGCCCACTCATGTGTGGTGTCAACACAAATAAACTCAAAATAAGTGTAAGGTTAGTAATTTGTATGTATGAGCCATTGCTTTTTTTGGGCATGTATTATTTTGCTCTACATGGATTTTGAATGATTTGGGGCCACAAGATTCAATTTACTTGTTGTTGGGAAATTTGAATCTATTACACAATCCCATATTAGCTTGTGTCACTGTACTAACCTTTGCTCTATTCTCATTTTATATTAAATTACTTTCTGGGCTATGATAGTGATTTAGCTCTCCTCTAATTGTTAAATATATAAATTCATGAGAGCATTGTGCTAACACGTTTTTCTTCTACATGGAAAATAACATTTTTTGAGAATATTTTATTGTGGAGAAAAACTATTTGTGTTTTATATGCCAGTTCACAATGAATAAATTAAATATGATGATAAATGGAGGAAACAGGACTATACATGTAGAGGATTCTTGATTTAAATAAGCCTGAGTAACACTTCCTGGGAAAATATTTATGGGTGTCTTGATATATATATTAAGACTATGATCTTGATCTCACTATGTTCTCACAGTGTACTAGGTACTAAAGTCTAATAAGTTTGCTTCTGTCATTCCCTATGGAGTCACTAAGCAGCGTATCTAACCTATCAAAGTTTCCTGGTGGATCAACTACCTCAGGACATGTACTGTGTTATTAGTTCCTGTCATACAGCCTTTCTTTAGCTGGCCATTCTAGCCAAAGCTATAGAAGTATTCCAGTGACTTATAGTTTATGAGTAAATATTTTAGAGAAACACTGTCCAGTAGGACTTTCTGCTATGATAGAAATGTTCTACATCTGTCCAGTGTGATAAAGAGCACTTGAACTGTGGCTACTTTGAGAGAATTAATTTTCATTTTATTTCATTTTAATTCTTTAATTTAAATAACCACATGTAGTTAGTGACTACCACACTGGGCAGTGCAGTTCTGGAGGCCATCTTGAACTGTTTGCTTAGCTGTCCCTAAAAGACTCTTCACTTGTCACTACCAGAAGTCTTCATCTTCTTCTTCCATCATAATCCAGATACTTAGCCTTAAAATGCTCTTCATATTTCTAATGCACAGCTCTTCCCTGCTCTCCATTTTGCCCTCTGGATTTGAAGTTTTATAACATGAGTAAACTATATAACCTAAAACATCAACAATAATCTATAACATTAACTTCTCATCTTTTTCCATTCTTTCTTTTTAATTTGAGAGAGAGAGAGAGAGAGAAAACAGGGGAGAGGCAGAGTGGGGGAGAGAAAGAATATGTGTTTTTAAATGTTTATGTTTGAGATGGAGAGAGAGAGACAGAGACAGAGAACATTTAAGGGAGGGGCAGAGAGAGAGGGAGACACAGAATCTGAAGTAGGCTCCACATTCTGAGCTATCAGTACAGAGCCTGACACAGGGCTCGAACCCATGAACTCAGAAATAATGACCTGAGCAGAAGTCAGATAGTCAGATACTCAACTGACTGAGCCACCTAAGTGTCATGACAGAGAGAGAGAGAGAGAGAGAGAGAGAGAGAATGTTAAGAAGTCTCCATAATCATCATGGAGCCCAAGGACCCAAGGACACAGGGCTCCATCCAATGAACCTAGGATCATGACCTGAGCCAAAATCAAGAGTTGGATACTCAACCAACTGAGCCACGTGATACCCCTCACCTTTTTTCATCTAGCTGAAATTTGTTCCTTTTGAGGACATGACTTCTCCAATAGCCATCTCAAGTGAAAGATGGTTTTTATCCTCTATTTCATGTGCCACAGGACCTAATGTTGAGGTAAATATCTTCTTAGCTTTTCAGTACTGTTTCCAAACCATTTTCCCACTTTCCTTCTATGACAAAATTACAACTACTTTTGAAGCTTGTGCTATTAGCCCATATCACCTTCTCCAACTTGTTATCACTCTCCTTCCCACTTATGCTCAATGATAACTTTAATATGGACTCCTTTCCCACCAGTATTTTATTATCGTTTTTGGCAATTTTAAAATTTATATGGATGATCCATTTAACACTTTTGGCTTCCCATATTCTTGACCCTTTTATCCATAATAAACTTTCTTCTACCTCAATAACTAAATCTTAGAGATATTCTGTAAATGTACCACATTCCAAACTCCCAAATTTGAGTATTTTATACTTCCAACTAACATCTTGCAGTACTTTCAACTCACCAATTGTTTGACTAATTGAGGCTCTCAGTTAATTGCTGCTTCCACTTTTTGCTCTTCAATGTTTCATTTATATTGATCTTTCCTTTTTTAAACTTCAATACCATGTCCATCATGTGTTCATACTCTTAGAAACTACTTTCAAACTTGCTTTTCTTTACTACTGTCAAAATTTTTCTTAAATTCAGAAGGCTGTATAAACCTAATTACTAACAGCAGTGCTCCATACCCAAGCAGTTGAGCAATGCTAGAGAAAATTGACAACCAAGCTGACTTGTCTCAACTTCATTGACCTCAAACTTCAAATGAGCACTTGACACTGCCTGGAAATGCTACTGTATCTCCTTAGTAAATTCTTTTTCTCACTACTAAAGATGAACATTTTACATCTATCTTCTCCAGTTTCTAACCCACCACCTTAAGATCAGTTGATACTATTTTCCTCATGCTTTTCTGAGAAAATACAAGCAATTCATATACGTTCTTCCATATCTTCCCACTGTTTCCTGTCCAGGCATACCTGTGTGTGCACCCATATACTTTGTTTTTATTCCTGTAAAAGGTTGATCCCTTCACATGTGCTCATATCCCCTTCATCTGGTGAACTGTTGAAGCTTCTTACTGTTATTGGATCAATTTTATTGGTGTACAAACATACACTCCAGTACCACTTATCTGAAAAAATAATCCCCAACCCCATATCCTTCTGTTATTCCATTTCAATGCTTTTCTTTCCTTTTTCTTTTTTAAGTTTATTTATTTCATGAAGAGAGAGAGCGAGAGCAAGCAGGGGAGGGGCAGAAAGAGAGGAAGAGAGAGAATCCCAAGCAGGCTCCACACTGAACTGTGAGATCATGACCTGAGCCAAAGTCAAGAGTCACACGCTTAACTGACTGAGCTACCTAGGCACCCCCATTTCAATGCTTTTCTTAGCAAAGCTATTCATTAATTTTCTCTACCCCAAGTTATCTTCACACTTCCCATTCTCTTTAAAACAATGTCCAACTAAGATTCAGTCTCCATTACTTTATTGAAATTCTTCTTCTTCAAGGCTACCCACAAACAACACCTTGCCATATTTCAGTTATTAACTTAAATTCTTAAGAGTATTAAATCCAGTTGTTTCCTCTCTCCTTTGTAAATATTTTATTCATGTGGATTTCCATAATGACACAATTTCCTGTTTTCCCTCTTCTGTATATTCTTCCTCAGCCTTTTCTGTTCTCTCCTCTACATGACTTACAGTGGATGGCTTCAAGGGGTGGTTCCCTGGATGATCTAATCTAGGCTCATGACTTTAAATTTAGCTATGTGGTCACATAAAGAAACTTCTAGGTTTGAAAATTATCAGAAGCAATTAATATTTTTTAAATAATTTCACCACAAATTGCTTCAGTAACTTTGTGAAGAAGGGAAATAGTATTCATAGAGTCATTTTATCCCTCCAAAATTATTCTGGTTTTCAGAAGCATTTTGGAGAACAAAGAAAAGAAAGAAAAAACCAGTGATGTTATTTACCCACTAAGCACATATTCCACAAACTAACCCAGTTTTCTTACAAAAATATGTTTTACACTTCTTTGAAATTATTTCAAACTTAAAAATTAAAGGCTATCTTGTAGATATAATTGGCTCAATGAATGTAGACAAAAGAGATCAATTACTTACCATGAATAGAAAGAATTAATTAATAAATTAATTAATTAATGAGTTTTGCAATTTGGGACAATACAGCATACTTAAATTTTGCCTTTCTGGGTTCTCCATTTAATATTATTATTTATGTTAACAAGATTCTTTTTTTAATTTTAGTATTGCTATTAGCTCAAAGTGAGCTTGTGTTTTTTTGTGTCTTTTGTGTTTTATGTGTCTTTTATGAAGAAATCTTTGCTTTAATATAGCAAAGATTTTCTGATATATATATATATATATTTGCAAAGTTTATAGTTTTTAGATTTTACTTTTTTAATGTTTATTTATTTTTGAGAGAGAGAGAGAAAGAGAATGTACAGGGGAGGGGCAGAAAGAGGAGACACACAATCTGAAGCAGGCCCCAGGCACTGAGCTGTCAGCACAGAGCCTGACATGGGACTCACACTCATGAACCAGGAGATCATGACCTGAGCTGAAGTCAGCTGCTTAACTGACTGAGCCACCCAAGTGCCCCTAGATTTTACATTTAAGATTTTGATCCTTTGCAAGTTAAATTTTATGTATAGCATGAAGTAAAGTTCAAGTTAATTTTTTTCCTACATGAGTATCTAGTTTAAGATTAATTTGTTAAAATGATTTTGCTTCCTCTTTGAATTATCTTGCCACCTTTGTTAAATTCAGTTTACCATATATAGGTTGGCTGTGGGTGGACCCTATTTCTTCTTCAACATTTCTATTTTTTAAAAAGAAGAAATTTTGTTTAAATAATGACTTTAATTTAGTTTTTATTTTTTCAAAAATTTACCCATTCTTATTTTTAAGTCTAATAGTTTTACAAAACTTGTAGTGAAATACTGCAATGCTCTGTGTAAAACTTCTTCTAATCTTTTTTTCAGATGTAATAATTTCCCATTATTTTCTTTTCAGTTTTTTTCTTTATTTGAGAGAGAGCGAGAGAGAGAGCATGCATGAGTGGGAGAGGGGCAGAGAGAGAGAGAGAGAGAGAGAGAGAAAGAACAGATTTCAAAGTAGGCTCCAGGCTCTGAGTTGTCAGCACAGAGCCCAATACGAGGCTCAAATTCATGAACTGAAGATCATGACCTGAGCCCAAGTCAGACACTTAACTGACTGAGTCACCCCCCCTCCCCATTTTTTCATCGCTAATTATTTAAAGAAAAAATAACATCGCTCCTGTGTCCCTACACCCATTCTTCTAGTAGCCACCATCTTATTCTGTTTTTATAAGTTTGGCTTTTTAAAATTCCACACATAAGTGATATTATACAATACTTGTCTTTCTCTGGCTGACTTATCTCACTTAGCATAATGTGATCAAAGACTGGCTAAGGGGATTCCTTTGTAGGTCGCTTTCTTTTTTTCCCTTGGCTGTCTTTAAGATCCTTTATCATTAATTTTCAGCAGTTTCATTACAATGTGTCTTGGAGAAGGTCATTTTTCATTCAGATAATAGGGTGTTCCTCATATGCGGAATTTATGAAACGAAACATGAAAATATGAGAAGGGTGAAAAAAGAGAGTGAAAAATAAGCCATAAGAGACTCTTAACAATAGAGAACAAACTGAGGGTTGATGGAGGGGTGGCGGTGGGTTATGGGCTAGATGGGTGATGGGTATTAAGGAGGGAACTTGCTATAAGGAGTACTGACTGTTGTATGTAAGTGATGAATCACTGAATTCTATTCCTGAAACCAATATTGCACCGTATGTTAACTAATTATAATTTAAACAAAAATTTAAAGAGAAAGAAGAGATAATAATAAAGAGATAAAAATGAAAAAAAGAGATATTGGTCTTGTATAATTTCTTCCCCCAATTTGAGAAGTTCTCAGCTATTATTTTTCTAAATACACTATTTACTCCCTTTTCTCTTTCTTCTCATTCTGGTAGATGAATTATTTTTATATTTCCTTTTCTCATCATATTTGATAGCCACCTTATGTTTTCTTCACTTCTTAAAAATCTTTGTTCTCTCTTCTCTTTTGAGTCATTTCTGAATTTCTGTTCTTCAAGTCACTAAGTATTTCTTCAATCTGATCTGTTCTATTTCCTAAGCTCTTGAATGGATTCCTCTTGTCATTTATTGAATTCTTTTGCTCTAGAATTTCTCTAGTTCTTTTTTAAAATTTCATTCTCTTTGGTAAGGAACTCTTCTGTTCCATAATTTTATTCTTGAGTTTATTGAATTGCCTTTTTGTGTTTTCTTGTAACTTGTTGAATCTCTTCATACCAGCTATTTTGAATTATTTATCATTGAGTTCTCATTATTTTGTGCCTTTGGGTTTAGTTGCTGGAGAATTATAATTTTCTTCTTGTGATACTATGTTACAGTGATTCTTTATGGTATTTGGTAACATATGCCTCTGCTGTTGCATTTCAAGCAGCACATTCCTCTCTTAATTGTTTACTTTGATCTTCACAGTTCAATTCTGTCAATTAGAAGGATTTTTATTTGTTTGTTTTCTAGAAAATAGTGCCATAGATCATGTTTGTTATTTCCCCTTAACTGGGATGGCTCTAGGCTTACACTCTGGAAGCTCTATAAAGAAAGCTGGTGTAGAAAGCTGACAGTAGAGTGGTAGAAGATGTAGCCTCAGCACCAGGGGCTTTTTGGGTGCCCAGGATCGGTAGGGGGATCCTTGAGTGGAGGTACCCCTAGAGGCCCATCGATGCACCTCTTGGTGAAATACTAAAGCAGACAGTAAGGCCTGTCTTTGATGCTCTTTGTTGTTCTTGTCTGCCTCTTTCACTTTTCTCTCCTTCCTGTGAATATACCTCATCAGAAATTCCTGCCACTAGAGTGAAACAGGTTTCTCCAACCTATTCAGACAGGCAGTCAGAAGTCACTCACTGCTTTCACCTTCCACGTACTCTGTGAAGGAGATTGTCCTTATTGTCACTGGCAGCAAGAGCCCAGCATGTTACAATGTCACCTGGGGAGGAAAGCTGACTTCTCATGCTCTTATTCTCTTCTGCCTCCAAATTCATCTCCTTCCTCTTCCAATGCCTGCCTGGTTCTCCCATCAGGCTGGTTGGACTTCCACAAATTGTCTCCTCCCTTGCAAGTCCATCTTCTTTTTCACACTTCAATTTTACTTTTTCTCAGTTGTGGCAAGTGGGAGTAGGGCAGAATAGGTCCTAACCACCAACTTTCCAAACACAGATTGATAGAAATCTCCTGGGCATTCTGGTATAATGTGCAGTGGCCCTTGTCATTGGCTGTGAGTGACCAAAAAGGAAGGGAAAAAAAGGAACAACTCACATAGTCATGATGCTGCATCACTTCTTTTTAATTTGAGTATAGTTGACATGTAATGTTATATTAATTTCAGTTGTACATCATAGTGAGTCAACATCTCTGTAAGTTATACTATGCTCTGCTCACCACAAGTGTAGTTAACACACACACACACACACACACACACACATACATATATCGGGTTTTGTTTTGTTTTTCTTTTTTGCTATGTCACTTCTATAGTTAATTCTTCTGCTATTTGCCACCAAATATTATTGTTACAGTTCTACTTCCTTTTCCTTCCAGTTTTAGGCATTGAGTTGTTATTTTCCTTCATTAATTTCCTCTTTATGTTGGAACAGATCTAGTCATTTCCCAAAGAAGAAAAAATTCAGTAGAAATAGAAATGAAAAGATTTGATGGAAGGATTGAAAGTTAAAGTTGAAGAAATAAATAAATCTCAAGTGCATATAATGGAAAATTACAGAGAGATGTCAGATTCCAATATATGAAGACTAAGAGTCCAAGAAAGAGAGGAAAGAGCCAATAGAGGAAACTACAGCATCAAAGACATAATTCAAGAATAATTTCCAGAACTGAAAGATAAGAGTTTCCAGATTGGAAGGGCTCACCAAAAATCCAAGACAATAAGTAAAAACATATGTACACCAGGGCACTTAATTATAAAATTTTAGAAAACTAAAAAAGATAAGAAACTTGAAGACATGTTTCCAAAAAGAATGCAACTTTTTATACAAATGATAAAAATCAGAATGACTTCAGATTTCTGATTTAGGTCAGGGATTAGGAAACTATAAGGCATGGACTTACTGTCTATGGCTATTTTTATTTTACAATGGCAGTTGAGTAGTTCTTACTACTTGATCCTGTACTAAAAACAGTTTGCTAAAACCTGCTGTAGGGCAATACTAGAAGTTAGAAGGAATTAGACTGATGGTCTCAAATCCTGAAAGAGACATAATTCTAATTTGGAATTATATAGTCAAATTATCACTGAAATTTGAGAGTAAAAGACATAGTCAGGTATATAATTTCTCAACGCACAATTAAATTCAATCCTTTTTTAAACTTCTTCTGTCCCATTTAACTTTTATAAACATATTAGTTTTCCAAATAATTAAATTTTGAACAAACCCTAAATAATTTGGGATGTATAAGCAGTGGCTTTCTCATTGAAAGCACTGCTTCTTCAGTGGAATCATGGAGAAAATTAGCTCAATTAAGAGTATGGAGTCAATATGATTACCTTCAAAATCGGGTTTTGGAGGTAGAGACTGGTGATGCCACACATACCAAGATGTTATGGAAGGTCTATTAATCATGTAATAAATGAGGCTTTCTGGGAGGACAGAGAATGTTTCCAAGCTGGTCTGAAAATGGTTTAAGAAAGCAGGTAAAGGAGACTGGCCTGGGGTTGTGTGGTGTGTAAGAGGTGGAGCTAGGTCAATGATTTGTATAGAGGCTGGTTACTTGCGTGGTTTGAACTTTCTACCAGTGCTAAAGGGTAACACAATAATCTTTCTTATCAGCTTATCCAAATATGGGGCAGAAAGGTAAATGGGAGTAGTGGAACTTGAAAGCCATCAGAAGTCAAACATCAAAATGGAGTCAGACTCTTTGAGAAGCCATTAATTAATAAGAGTAACTACACTACACAAAAGCTTTTGAAGCTTTTTTTTAAGGCTGATCTTGCCTTTTCCATTTCTGTCAGACTTGTTCCTTCTGATAGGGCAAAATGTTTATTTTTATTTATGTTAGAATACTCAGGAGGATAAATATGGCAATAGGGTGAGTGGTATGATAATGATCTGATGCTATTATCTGGTAGACATCAAATTTAACATAAAGGAGGTTACCTATATTTTAAGTTGTTTTTAAGGTATAGTTTGTAGCTCTAAAAATTTGTTTGCAAGGCAGACAGTTTCAGGTTCATTTTTGAGGGCTAATACTAATTGCCTCTTTATGAGGTAAATTGTAGGTTCACGGA
This sequence comes from Crocuta crocuta, assembly GCF_008692635.1. NCBI lineage: Eukaryota > Metazoa > Chordata > Mammalia > Carnivora > Hyaenidae > Crocuta > Crocuta crocuta. The sequence goes on from NW_027527381.1 coordinate 2,845,632, forward strand.
ATATATATATACAAATCTGTTTTCTAAAATGTAATTGACTCATTAGAAGCTCTTATATGTCCAGGGCAGATGTGTCCCCACAGTGGAAAGCACATAGTCAAGGCTGGAGACCCTGACATCTTGTCATTGTAATAATACTAAGTAGGAGCTCATATGTGGTTTATGTGATGTCTTTCTGATGAATGTTTGAAATAATTAAATTTCTAGGCAGTAGATAACCACATGGTTTGTTTGGATCAAGTGGTAAGGCATTTCACCTCTGTGGCTGCAATAACTTGACAATTATGAATCATGCTTTGTACTATTATAGTATATCTGTATGCAGTGCTAAAGCATCCCTTTATACCTAACTTCCCATAGTTGGATGGCCTTATGGTTTCCCCATTACCATTGTGTATATAACACATATTTAAAAGTAGTAATAAGCAAAGTATCTGGACATGTAAGTAATGTTTCTGTACAAAATTTGGGATGCTTTATTTTATTTTATTTTATTATTTTTGAGAGGGAGAGAGTGAGTGAGTATGAATGGGGGAGGGGCCAAGGGAGAGGTAGAAAGAGAATCTTAAGGAGGCTCCATGCTCAGCTGGATCCTGATGTAGAGCTTGATCTCACAATGCTGAGATCATGACCTGAGCCTAAATCAAGAGTCAGAAGCCTAAGCAACTGAGCCACCCAGATGCCCTGACTTGCTTTATTTTTCAAAATTTCTTCATTGAAACTATAAGTTGACATAGAAATTCTTTGTAATTGCACAGACAAAAATAGTATCTTCATTTCTGTAGATAGCTAAGGTTGTTCTAAGTCTTTTTCTGATAGTAGTTGTGTTAGACTTGGTATATAAATGATTTGTTCAGCTCTAAAAGCAAACCTATAACTAAACACAAGCAGAAGATTTTTTAGCTGACTAAAACAAGTTGAATATATTACTAATAATTCTTAAGTAATTATACTACTAATAATTAATAAGAAACTATATGACTAATAATTTTAAAAAATGTATAGTAAGAGTATGGATTCAGAATTCTGTAGAGTATAATTAATTACTATTTTACATAGATGCTTAAATTGTCACAGTTTGGCTGGTAGCTACCCTTTTGAGTTGGATCTTGTGTTATTTAACATCAACACAGAACCACTGTGACAATCACACAGTAGTATATCCTAGACTTAAGCCCCCAAACACTGTTTCTAATCTCAAAGGAATTTGGGTCTCTTTCAGTAGAGAAAATAATTTGAAAGATCAAATTCTGTGCACCACTCTTCCTGTCAGACTCACAGAGTTTGGGCAACACTATTTTTAGTTTATACCATAAACAAAACTAGAAATTATAGATTTAAAAAGTTACAAACATTATACTGACACTTTCATTTTAGCTCTAACACTATTTTGCCCACTAAAAATATGTAACTTTTTAAAAAAATTACAATTGAATCTCTTTTTCACTCATGATTTGCTCCTCTATACAATTATTTTTGTTGAAAATAATTTCTAGCAGAATTGAAATAATTATTCATTTGTGAGTTAACAAAATAATATTAAAGTTGATACAAAAGGATTCTATTTCTTGAACTAACAATACAATTATTGAGTAAATAACACTTATTATAGTCATTTGATGATCATCCTTTCCGTATATCTCACTAATGATGCGCTGTTAATGTCATATGAAATAATGTTTAATTCATTATTATATAAAATACTTGTCATATTTTTGTATTGATCTTTTTTTAATTTTAATGTTTTTATTTATTACTGAGAGACAGAGACAGAGCATGACCATGGGAGGGTCAGAGAGAGAGGGAGACACAGAATCCAAAGCAGGACTGTTTACTCTTGTGTTGTCTCCAAGAAAACCTGGGTTTTTCACTTCTTAATTTACAGCTCAGAAGGAATACTTTAATGTATTTAAACCAAAATGCAATGTAAAATTCAGAAGTCAATTATTTAAAGTAGGGCTCAATTTAAACCAAAACTAGATGTGAAATTCAAACATATTTAATGTAGAGCCTGATTTAAGCTTAATCCAAACAAGGAAACAAAAGAAACTTTTAAATTACTCACTTAAATAACTATACTTTTTATGGTGAAGTGGAATGAAGGGAAGGGATTAACTGAACTTTTGTCCATGCATGAAATATTGGCCTTTTTTTGTCACTATCGATTCTCCGTGTGACCTGCAGATTTATATGAGAAAGAAAAGAAATGAAAAGGATTAAAAAGAATGAAATTCACTAAGCATTTCTCCCCACATTAAAGTGTTCTGCTAATATCTGCCCAGACTCTTATTCTCTGGTGAACTGAGTATGGGTATACTTTCTTTACGTCTTTTAATATAAACTTTGAATAATCTAGATAACTCAGATTTATAACTTAGGTATTGTAATGTGTTTACTGAGTTGTCCTCTAGTATTTATTTCTCAAGAATTACAAATCTAGATTGATGTTCACAGAAAATTAAGAGATCTACAACTTGTTGAGGAAAATTCATATATACCAAATGATACTAAGATCTTTTCCCTCCAAATCTTTTCCCTCCAAGCTTGATTAGTTCTTGGCACTTAAACATGCAAAAATGCAAGACAGGGCCTTTCTCTTACATTATTGCAAATTGAATAAAAAACAGCAGATATCTTTCCTCTTGGAAATACATTCATTCTGAGACAGAATGGCTTTTACTAAGTGGCAATAAACCCAACTTCAATTAAACTTCAGTTCATAAGTTGATTCATAGAAGAGAAAGAAAAAAAACCCACCCACACTTGGAGGAGACATATTTTCCTGTCTGTGTTGATCTGACCATACAGAAATGTAATGCATTTTCTTTCTAATAATTTTGAATACTTTTAAAACTTTTTCCCTTACTTTATCTTAGAGACCATTCTTACAAGTTCAGTAACAAAAAGGGAAGCACTCAGCACCACCGTACTCAGTGGAAAGTTGACAGGAGTACTCAATTCTCTTCTTAAAATTCCCATCGGAGACTTGGAACCTTACCTAGCTAGGGTCTGAGGATTTGGCAGTGGTTGCAGTCCTGCCAGTTTGCTGTTTAAATGATAGCAAAACATTGCTGGGAGCATAAATGAAATTCTAAATTATGTCCATTTTTTTCAATTGTCAGGAGCTCTTTTTTATGATTTGCTTAGTCTTTTGCAAAAGTGAGACTGATAATAGAAAACAGTCAACACAGAAAAGCTCTTATGGCTTTTTCTGACATTTTGAGGAACAAAAAATGTAAAGGGAAAAACAGATACATAATGTCATTCCCACTTATGGTGTAAATTTATCTGCACATATTTTATTAACCAACACTATTTCCTAAAAAAAAGGATTGTTCTCACACCTAAGAAATTCTGTTAATAATGGAGGTTAGAGGTTACATCAAAGATATAGCTGTCATAATAAAATTGGACTCAAATGTCCTTGGAAAGATGTCACAAATGGTAAAAGTCTACTTCATGAAATATAGAGCAGACTATGGTTAAGTTTAGTCTTATTAGCACCTTGTTTTAACTTGGTAAATCAGCAAATCAAGTTCTTATTTAGTGTCAGTGCCATTATCAAGGAAAGCAAATCTTCCCAACATACAATCTGCACAGGTCAAGTATCTTTCAGTCCAGGGAGACTACTTCCTCTTTGGCAATAGCTTTCATATATGTTAGGAAAATGGAGACCAACAAAGACACACAAATGTCTTCTTTTATATTTTGACAGTTTTACTCTTTAGAAAATATTAGGAAGTATTAGATATAATAAAAGTCAGAACAGCAAAACAGAACAAAGAATCCCTCCCCATATACCAGCCAAAATTCTAAATATCACCAAAAAATTAAAGACACTTTTTTAAACCACCTACTCACATCTATTTTTCTCCCTCACACAGAGGGAACTACTTTCCTGTAGTCATAATTCTCATGAATGTCTTTATATTATTTTCATGGCTGTTTCTACGAGTAACTCTAATTAAAAGTTTTTATTTGAAGTCTTTTTCTTTATTGCATTTGTTTCTTGTACGTTGGTCTGCTTACTATTTTTTTGCTGAAGTGTTAGATCATGCTTTTTATTTAAAATTTTTGGTAGATAAATATATGCCGTCTTGCCATACCTTCATGTCCTTCAGCTTTATTCTGTCTTTTGCTCTAGCTAATTTGTTACTTATATTCCATTGAATTTCACTTCTTATTTGGACTATTTATCTCATATATGGATAATTATTTTTGTGCAAATTTTTGTTTTTATGGAACTTATATTAAAAATAACGTATTCATGACTTTGGTCAGATGGCCATTTTTATTCAACCTCTCAGTGATTTGGTATTCTTTGTGTCCTACAATACCTTACTTTCAAGCTCTACATCTTCCCTATGTCAAGCTGGGCAGGATATTCTCTGTGACCACCCTTCTGAATTGGGTACACTGTTCTCATTTCCTCTTTCTTGGTTTATTTCTTCTAAAGCCTCAAAAAGCTTCCTAAGCAAAGATGTGTCTGTAACTTGTTATCAATTCATATTTTTTCCTCTTTTCTTCCTTTCTTCCTTCCTTCCTATATATTTTTTTCCCTTATATCCTAAAGGTAGCTCAGGAAGAGGAGATAAAAGCATATGCTCATTGCAATCCTGGTCCGGAGGTCTCTTTAAATTTTTTTTTTGAAAAAAATTTTCAGACTCACAGAAATGTTATAAAAATAGTACAAAGAGTTCTCAAATGCCCTTCACTTAGATTCCCCAAATGTTAACATTTTGCCACATTTGCATTACTTTTTCTTTTGAAATATTTGAAAGAAAGTTGTAGACAAGATGTCATTTTTTCTCTAAAGACTTCATTGTGCACTGTTTAAAAACAATGGCATTCTCTTATATTACAATTTTACAATAATCAAAATCAGGAAATGAACCTTGAAACAATTCTTAAATTTATAGGTAAATAAAATTTATTAAGTATTCAACTAATGCCCTCTATTATAGAAATAAACTTTTTCCTTTGTTCAAGGTCTAATTCATGACCACAGATTGCATGTAATTATCATGTCTCTCATTTACTTTGAGACACTTCATTAACTTTTCTTTATGTTTCATAACTGTGATGTATTTTTTTTAAGTTCATTTATTTTGTTAGAGACAGAAAGAGTGCCATTGGAGAAGGGGCAGGAAGAGAGGGAGAGAGAGAATTCCAGGCAGGCTCCGTGTTGCCGGTCAAGAGCCCGACATGAAGCCTGAACTCATACATAAAACCATGAGATCATGACCTGAGCCAAAGCCAAGAGTTGGACACTTAACTGACTGAGACACCCAGGTGCCTCTGTGATGTATTTTTAATACCAGAGGTCAGTTACTTGTAAAATGTACCTCAATTTGGGGTTTGAATTTTTTTCTCATGATTAGATTCAGATTATGTATTTTTGGTAGGAATAGTTTAGAAATGCTCTTGTATCCACCTCAGTGCACCATATAAAAACCCATATGATGTCATTTGTCCCATTAATGGTTATACTAATTTGGATCACATGGTTAAGATTGTGTTGAGTTCTCTCTTAAAATTTATAAGGACTTTCACTGAAAGCTTAGTGAATAGTTAATAAGAGGGTCAGAGGATCAGATAAAGATCCACTAATCCATCTTCCTGAAACACAGAAACAGGTGACAAGTTGCAGGACCTTGCAAGGAAATTCAAGATGCCAAGCACATGCAGTCACCGAGGTAGGAGCCTGAGGGGGAAACCTTGGGAGAGTTCTGTAGGATCTTTTTGTGTCTATTATGTTTTAGTGCCTCTGTGGAAACATGGACAAGTTCTAGTAATGTGTTTGGGTTGCTCTTGCTCTGCAGAATGAGAACTATGTGGGTAAATTTTTCTTCTTAGTTCTGTATTTTTTAAAAAAGGTCAATTGACAACAGCACCATTTACACTTGTATTAAAAATATGAAATTCTTAGGGGTAAATTTAACAAAATATGTGTAAGACTTTGACAACTACAAATCAATGCTAAGATATATTAAAGAAGACCTAAATAAACAGAGAGATATGTACCTTACTGACAGATGAGGGAACTCAATAGTATTAAGATGCCAATAATCCCAAAGTCAATCTTATTTTAAAGCTACATTAATCAAGACAGGATTGTACATAAAGGATCAATGGAACAGAAAGAAAATTCCAGGGGCGCCTGGGTGGCTTAGTCGGTTAAGCGTTCGACTTTCGCTTAGGTCATGATCTCGCGGTTCGTGGGTTCGAGCCCCGCGTCGGGCTCTGTGCTGACTGCCAGCTCAGAGCCTGGAGTCAATTTCAGAGTCTGTATCTCCCTCTCTCTCTGACCCTCCCCTGCTCACGCTGTGTGTGTCTCTCTCTCTCTCCTAGAAATAAAAAAATATATATATTTAAAAAAAAAAAGCAAGAAAGAAAATTCCAAAAAATAGAAAAAATATATGGCCAGTTGCTTTTCAGCAAAGATGTTCTGTCTGGTAAGNTTTTCCCCCACAAGAGTCATTGGAAAAATTGAACATCTATGTGCAACAATATGATCACTTATCTTTACTTCATATTATATATATACAAATTGATTTAAAATGGATCAAAGTCCTATGTAACCAATAAAACTATAAAAATTTTAGCAGAAAATCTAGGAGACAATATTAGTGAATTTGCAGTATATAAAAATTTCTAAGTAAGATATAAAAAGCATGACTTATTTTTAAAATGATATTCATTTCAACAAAAAAGGATACTGCTATAAAGCATTATTCTTGTCCCTGAAAAGTTAAGGATTGTTTTATGGATCTCTGGCATCTAACTCCAGGGAGGAAAAAGTTAATCAATCCTGTAAATTTTCTATTATTCAGCATTTAAATGCTAAATTATATATTGTGAGGTGAATATTATGAGTTGCAGACTATATCATGAGCATTACCATTTCAAGAATAATAGCAACACGTTTCTCAAACATATTTTCTGTGTAATTTGAAAGTCTGGGATACAAGATTTCACTCACCTCTTCAGGTTTATTTTCCCCAGCATGTGGCAGAAGGCATAGTAGTATTTTGCATCATTTAATTAATAAAAAGCTTAGAAGGACTTCTTGAGATAAATAATCAAGGAAATATAATTGAATATATGGTATTTAATTACATAATACACAGAGGTGTTTATTTTTTAAATTTTAAGTAAATGTTTATGTTTCTTATCATCTGGTAAGAAAATATATTCTTTTATATTGCTTACAAAGGCATGTTTGTTCTCCTTTGTCATCTCATGGTAAAGAGATATAGATATTAATTTGTTTTACTATTATACTTCTGAAGATCAGAAGTCTGGGTACAGCATAGCTCAACTAAATCCTCTGCTCAAAGTTTCTCAAAAATAAAATCAAGGTGTTGGCAGACTACCTTTCTGGAGGCTCTGGGGATGACTTTTCTTTCACACATTTTAAAAATTATTAACTATACATCCTTTGTATTTCTCAGTAGGTTAAATGAAAACACAACAATTAAACATGATATAAGGTAATGGAGATATATGCATATCTAGAATATAAAATAAATTAATAACAAATGTTAAAAAAGAAAACAGTGTCATGTGTTTAAAGCTATGACAAATGATTTTCTGAGGTTTTAACCACATAACAAGTTGATAAAAGACTGCTTGTTCTTTAAGAATTATAAATAGCATATGTTTCCTTACTATTTTTAATTTTTCACATTTGGCATTTGCTTTTGTCTGACATTTAAGAAATTTGAATGTGAGAAAAACAACAGCCTTTTAGTATTTTAGAAAAGGTCAATTAATCTAATTTGATATCTATAAATGACATCTTTCACTTTCAACAATAGGTCTTTCAGATTGGCTTGTTTATTGAGCAGTAAATGAGAGACTTGTTTTAGAAAACACCACCATCATAGGCAGTTGGTTGATTCTTTTATTTCCCTTTGAGTGAAGAAAGTAAGGAGTAGATAATATCCTTGAGCCTGGAGGGTCTTACTTTAGTTTTGCATTGTTTGGTTCAGTTTTAGTGTGGAGCAAGCAAAAGGCCAGATGAATTCCACTGGACAGCCAGGGGGGATCTTTGGCAGGGATGGTGAAAGAAAAGCCCTGCATGTTGCCCTGACTGAGGGGGGACAAAGGATCTTGGCAAAGGCTTTCCATCAATTTCAAAAACATGTCCAAGCCCTCTACTGAGTACTGGAATGCATTATTTAAGGTTTTATGCTCAGGTAGTTCATACTCTAGCAGAAAGACAGGCAAGCCAACTTAATTATAATTTAATATGACAGAGAATATAATAAATATAGCCAGATATGTATTTGAGATGCAAAAGATACCATTCACTTAGCTTTAGAACCAAAATGTGAGCGTGATTAGTTTAGGCCTATAAATTTGTTTCATATAGACATGGCCTTTATGTAAACAAACTTACAAGTGAAGTATAATGGAGTGAAGAGGAAATCTACTCACTCTCAGTCAACGATTTTCCATCTAACTTAGGACAAAATCCAAAATGTTTCCCATGTCTTTTTTCTTTTCCTTTTTTAAAAAATTTTTAAACATTTATTCATTTTTGAGAGAGAGATAGAGCGTGAGTGGGGGAGAGGCAGAGAGAGAGGGAGACACAGAATTTCAAGCAGGCTTCAGGCTCTGACTGTCAGCAAAGAGCCCAACGCGGGGCTCAAACCCATGAGCGATGAGATCATGCCCTGAGCCGAAGTTGAAGTTGAACGCTTAACTGAAGGAGCCACCCAGGTGCCCGCCATGTCTTTTGAGGTTAACATGATCTATCTGATCCCTGGTATGGGTCCAACTTCACCTTTCTCCACTCTTCCTGTACTTACTGTGTTTTGTCCACATCTCTCCTCAGAATGACTTTCTGTTTTCCACATTATACTTGTCTTCAGAGCACTTAGCATAGTAGATATATATTTGTGCATGTGTTTGTTTATTACTGACTTCTCCACTTAAACAAAAATTCTTAAGAGCAAGAACTTTTTCTATTTTATTTAGTACTGTGTCCCCGCACTTGACACAGTGTCTGAATTTTAGTAGAAATGTGTCAAATGTTGAATTAAGTAATTATTGAGATATACCAACTAGTGATCTTTTCTCACCATTAATCATTAGGAACTTAGAGTTCCTCAAAAGAGAGTCAGAAGGACTCCGACATCTCTATTTTATTCCCCAGATATCTCTTATCTGGGATAGTGATTTAATAGCAGTGTTACATGTGTACAAATCTCTGTCTCATTGCTAACAGGTTCTTCTTGTTTGGGCTTAATTTCTGGTAATTTATTGCACTTTATTCTCATTTAAAATATTCTTCATCATCTTATCATCAAGTCTTCCTATAAATTTGGCCCAAAAAAAAACCCCTCTCAAATACTAATTAAAATATAAATTGACATGAGTGCAAAAGCATGTGGCAAGTGAGAATACTCAAGCCCAAGAAGGCAACTTATCTCAATTAAGGACAAAAAAAAAAAAGAAAAAGAAAAGGAATAAAAAGCACCTGAAGAGTACTGCCCAATTAAGAACTAATTGGAAATGAATAGTGCACAAAAAGTGTGCAGAGAAAAGAAAGTCAAATTGCACCCAAAGTACTCTGTTAAAGTGAAGATCTGGAACTGACCGTTAAAAGCTGACTACAAAGTGTTCGATTATTTGCTAATGTCAACAAACTGTAATTGAATTATGCAAAATGACATCCCATTAAAAGCCCAGTTAACTCCTTGAATCAATGGCATAATTTATCCTCTATTTTTGTGTAAAATAATTAACAGTGATTATAAAATCTATAACAGGCTTCAGAATAAGGTGACGAAAAATGATTTCTCCTTATTTTAAAGTGATGTGGGGAAGGTTCACCAACCTAGATGGTTTCATTATATAGGGGACACAGCAACTTCACATGTATTAAAACACTCTTTGGGGACACCTGGGTGGCTCAGTCAGTTAAGTGCCTGGCTCTTGATTTTGGCTCAGGTCATGGTCTCACAATTGTGGGATCAAGCCCTGCATTTGGCTTTGTGCTGAGTGTAGAGCCTGCTTGGAGTTCTCTATCTGTCTCTCTCTGCTCCTTCCCTTCTTATGCTCTCTCCTCTCTAAATAAATAAACATTAAAAAAAAAACACTCTTTGATAATTCTACTAGGCTGATAATGGCATTAAAAAATCAATTTCAAAATTGAGAGCTTAGAGCATACCTAGACATATCTCCTACCTTTATAGATATGGTACAATGATTATTTTTTTAATATTTTTTTTTAAATTTATTTCTAGGAGAGAGAGAGAGAGAGACAGCGTGAGCAGGGGAGGGTCAGAGAGAGAGGGAGTCACAGACTGAAACAGGCTCCAGGCTCTGAGCTGGCAGTCAGCACAGAGCCCGACGCGGGGCTCGAACCCACGAACTGCGAGATCATGACCTAAGCGAAAGTCGGATGCTTAACCGACTAAGCCACCCAGGCGCCCCTATGGTACAATGATAAGTAGGTTAATTTTGAAATTTGTTGGGAAATTGTACACTAAAAGTTACTGATAAGTTGTGAAATGTTTAACGAAACAAACTAGAGCTTTACTATAATAAAAAGTTAACATTTACCAGGAGTTTTAACTGTCACTGTACTAGCTCATGACCTATGCTGGGATACCTGAGCCAATATGGTATAAAGAGTATGATTTGGAGTTAGGCAGATCTGAGATCAAATGATCATATCCACTCTCTGGCATTTAATGTCAGAGTCTCCTTTGGCTAGTAAAATATGCTTTTTGGAACCTTAGTCTTCTTGTATGTAAAACAGGTAATAATGTGTGTGTGTGTGTGTGTGTGTGTGTGTGTGTGTGTCTGCAATTTTTTCCCCAGGATAGGATGTGATGAGTGTCTGGCAATGAGTATACTTTCAGTTAAAGTTAGCTAATATCACCACCATGATAATGTATCAAGTATTCTAAAAGAAACCAAAAAAAAAAAAATACTAGAGTTCCCTTCTACTTATCTAGTTTTCATGTTCCCTTGTTTTTAAAAATCAAAAGGAAGCAAAACTATAATTGGTTCTCGTTAAGAGAGGTATTCTTTATTTCGTTGTTTTCCAGATAGTTTTTTAAAAATCATATTTATTGAGATATAGTTACATGCAATAAAAGCACCCATTTTGAGTATACGTTTGATGTCTTTTAACAAGTTTAACTTCTGTGTAACTCATTACTGTAACCAAAATACAGCTCATGTCTGTAACATAAAGAGTATCCTTGTATTCCATTCCAATCAATCTTTCCCCATCACCCCAGCTCCAAGAACCAGGTAACCACTAATACAATTGCTTTATTGTGTATTTGATTCATTTTTTCCAAAATTTTGTATAAATTAAATATATAGTATGTATTCCTTTATGTTTGGCTTCTTCCACTTACTGTGATGTTGAGATCTACCCATATTGTCATATGTGCTAGTAGCTTATTATTTTGTTATTGCTGAACAGTGTCCCATGGCATGGTCATGACGCTCTCGTTTATTTACCTATTAGTGGACACTTGAAATGTTAGTGAGGATAAAGCTGATAGGAACATTCACATAGAAGACTTTGTATGAGTATGTTTTCATTTGTTTTGATGAAATAACTGGGAGTAGGATTACTGGGTCATGAAGTAAATATGTATTCAATCTTGTTAGAAATTCCCAAGCTCTTTTTCCAAAGAGACTGCCATTTTGTCTCTCAACAGCAATGTGAGAGACTTCAAGTTTCCCACATTCTTGACAACACTTAGTACAGTGTCTTTTTAATTTTAGACATTTTTTTGGGTTGGTAGTTGGTGTCATAGAATTTTATTGTACTTTTACTTTGAATTGTCCTGATAACTACTGATACTGAGCATCCTTTTATGTGTTTGACCTTTAATTAAGTTTTTGCTAAAGTGCCTTAAAATATTTTTATCTTTTTAAAACTGAATTTTTTTTTATTATTAAGTTTTAAGAATTATTTATAGTCTCTGAATACAAGTCATTTATCAGATATGTATCTTTCAAGTATTTTTTCCTAGTCTTTGGCTTGCTTTTTAAATTTCTCATGAGTAGATTTTAGAGGCAAATGTCCCTAATTTTGACCAGGTCTAATTTATCAATTACTTATGTCATGATTTGGTGTGTGTGTGTGTGTGTGTGTGTGTGTTTTATGAGAAGAAATAACCCAGAGTCACAAATATTATCTACTTCTTTCTCCTAGAAATTTATACCTTTAGTTTTTTTCATTTAGATCTATAATCAATTCAATCAATTTCAAATAAATTTCAAAATAATACAATGAAGTAAGTGTCAAGATTTAGTTTTTTCTCCATATGGATATACAAAAATTCCAAGACCATTTGTTTAAACAATATCACTTTCACATTGGCATCTTTGTCAAAACTCAATTGACTATATATATGTGAGTATGTTTATGAACATTTTATTGCAGCTATTGGCAAACTTATTCTGTAAAGGGACAGATAATAAAAATTTTAGACTTTTCATATCATTCAGTCTCTGTTACAACCACTTAACTCTGCTACTGAAAGCAGCCATAGATAATATGTAAATAAATGGACTTCACTGTGTTCCAATAAAACTTCATTTACAGAGAAGGCAGCATGCCAGATTCAGCCCATGAGCCACAGTTTGCTGATCCCTATGTTGTCTTTTGTTGATCTCTATGTCTATCCCTATATCAGTAGCGCATGGTATTAACTATTGTAGCTTTATTATAAACCCTGTAATCAGGCCATGTTTATTCTTCAAGAATTTTTTAGTTTTTATGAACTTGCTAAATCTTATTATTAATTATATCAGCTGTTTTTTGTTTTTGTTTTGTAGATTTTTAGAATTTCTGTAAAGGTGATCATGTCATTTGTAAAGAATATAGTTTTATCTCCTTCTTTCCACTCTTTGTAACTTATAGTTCTTTTTCTTACATTATTCTACTATCTAGAACCTCCAGTAAGTTGAATTGAAGGTGGTAAGACCTAGCCTTTCTTATTTGTAATTCCAGGGGTAAAAAAAAATCCTGTCTTTAACCATTAAATTTTGGTGTTCCTGATAGGTTTTTGTAGATGCCTGCTTTCAGGTTTAGGAAGTGTCCTTCATTTCCCAGATTTTTCAGAGAGTTTATTATAAGTGGGTTGTGAATTTCGTCAAGTGCTTTTTCAGCATCTATTGAAATAACAAAATTGATTTTCCCTTTAGACTATTAACATGGTGAATTATATTGAATGATTCAAATTCCTGTGGTACTATCAAGCAATGAATGAAAGTTCTATCAACAATGTTTAAATTGTTTTTAAAAATGTGAGAAAAACAACTTACTGGCCAAATTTCTAAAGAATTTTTGTGGCTAAACAGATCAGCACATTTTTATTACTAATCCCTTACCATTGTATCCCACATAGATTCAATTTAGAGAAGACCTAGTTATAGAATAGGCTCCTAAAACTAGAATCAACTATATATATTTATTTTAGCAATAAGTTTTAATAGTCTGTGATTGTTGAACTCATTTCAGATGTAGTTCATGTTTCTAAATCTTGTGAAGTTACATATTTCTGAATTTAAGCAGTAGATTCAAAATAGTATAGTTATTGTAAAGTCAGAATAAAACTTGAGTCAGTTAAATGCCCTCATTCTTCATGATTCCCTAATTTTCTTCAGTGCAATGTTTTTTGGAGACATTGGAAAAATTTATTAATTCTCCAGAATTTTATATCATCAGTGGAAAATGCTGCAGAACTCAGGTTTGTATGACAGTGAAAAGATTGTCCTGATACAAGGAGGTCATTACAGAGTAATGGCCCCAAGATCAAGATGAACACATTTTATGGACCTCAATATAAGCATTCTTTGTAATTACTTAAGTGACAAAAATCATTTTTGAAAATTATTAACCTGAAAATTTCTCATTTTATTCTATTTTGAAAATGAGATTTATTAATTATAGAATCTAGGCTGACAATATTTTTCATATTTTTCTTTCAGTAATATAAAGACATTGTGTCATTTTCTCCTGGCCTCTATTATTTCTGTTGAGATGTCACCTGTCGATTCTGTACATGTCTTGATATGTAACAATGTAACATATCTTTTCTTTCCTGATCGACTTTAGGATTTGCTCTTTATCTTTGGAGTTCATCAATTTGACTATGATGGGCCTAGGTTAACTTATTTCTTCTGCTTAATGTTCTACTGAATTTTGAGATATCGTTTGATGTATGTCATCAATTTTGGAAAATTCTAGGCCATTATGTTTTCAAATATTTCTTTTGTCTTATTTTTAAACTCTTCTCTTTTTGACTCCAATCATATACATGATAGTTTATTTGATATTTTCCCACAGATATGGTATATTTTATTCTCCTCTTTTTCCTATTATTTTTTTACTCATTGTATTTCAGCTTGGATAAATTCTACTAACCCAGTGTAAATTAACTGATCTTTTTTTCTGTAAAGTGCCAAACTGCTGATAAACTTATCGAAATATTTCTTCATCTCTGATATTAAAGATATATTTTTTATATTGTCATTTCTATTGGGCTTTGTTATATTGTTTCTATTTCTCTGTTGAGAATTTACATTTATCCATTCATATTATCCACATATACAATAGATTCTTTCACATGTTAATCATTGTAGTTTTAAAGGCTCAGTCTGGTTCTCTAAGTATTTTTCTCTTGTTGATTGGTCGTATTTTCTTGCTTCTTTGTATGACTCATAATATTTTATTCTCCACCATATATTAAAGATCAGTGTAGACTGAAATAAATGATATTTATGCTCAGAAGTGGGCATTTCCCTTTTGTCAAGAGTGGTAGTGTGAGGAGTTGAGTCAAATTTGTAGCCAAGATGGGGCTGGATTTTCTGGTCACTTTAGATAGATTGTTCACCACTGGATTCCAAATAATGTGAAGTTAGGATGAGGACCTTCTCCTCTGTTAGGACTAGAGGGCCTGAGGGTATTATTGCCTACTGCTTTCTCCTCAGACTTCCACAGACACAATATCTGTGCTGTAGATGGTATATCTCTCAGCTCACCTGCCTCTCTCCCAGTCATATGTTTCCTCTCCCTAGTATTTAGTGAGGTTGCTAAAAGATTTTTCCTCATATTTTCCCCGCTCTCAGCCTATAGCAAATTTAAGTTTAGTAAATGCATGTTTCTTTGCATTCTCGGATCTCAAATGGGTTTGAAATATGAATTTGTGATTACTCAGCTTGTTCTTGTTTGAGTGCTGACAGTTTTCTTTTCTGATTTTCATTGTTGTAAATAGACATGGAAATCACAATGTAATTTTTGATGAAAAGACCATTTTGATTTTAGAGTGGTTCATTTATCAAATTTTTCTTCATAGCAGTTAGGTTATTATTAGTGTTTCTGTATTATGTTTGAGAAATCTTTGCCCATTCCAAGGACACAAAGATATTCACCCCTCTTTTCTTCTGAGAGTTTCATTGTTTCTGGAAAGTTACTTTAATGAATCTTTAATTTTACTTGAGATCTGAGGAAAATATATCAACTTGAGGGATGTATATTTTGTGTTTCATTGAGGGTGATCTTTACCCTTTACATGTGTTTTTCTTTTCTTATTTTCATTGGTTTTGGGAAAAAGCACAAATGCTGCTTTCACTTTGCTCCTTTGTTGCTAAATATTTTTAGATTATAATAATTCTCTAACATCCTTGGAATTACATGAATTCATCTGAACTAATTAAGAGTTTGACAGCACTATTCCAATTTTTAGCAACATAAAAGGAATTTAAAGTGGATTACTTAATCCCAGTATAAATGTCATCAGAAATGAATAGAGTAAAGTTTTGAAAACTTAATATGTCTATATGTATGGCTCAAGGGATTTTATTGATTTTACTTCTCTAATCAGTCAAATTCCAATTACACAGTCCAGCCTAGATTCATATGAAGCAATCCATCTGATTTTTGTATTACTTGCAAGATCTGCTTATTAGAAGAAAAGTAGGTCATTAGGCTATTTAAAATAAAGAAGATTTTAGCCTTAATTTAAGACTAATTTCTTTTAATGCATAGGTTTATTTAAAGCTATGTTTATAGGAGATTAATGTTTTAGAGGGAAAATATCTGTGGTAATTCATGCATTTTTATCATCTGGAAGAAATAATCCTTATAGGTGACATATTTTATACATGGTTTTTATGCTGTTTAAAGGTGATCTACTTAAATTTTATTTTCTGTAAATACAAAAGGAAAATTGTAGAAGGACCTAAATCCTTATTATCACAAAATAACTCTAAAATCTTTAAAAAGTAGTTTATTTTTCTTATTCTCTCAACAATGACAGTATAATATATGCATATAATATATAATATATATAATTATATATAATATAGCTGAAGTCACACAGTTTTGTTTTGTTTTTAATTTTTTAATGTTTTTATTTATTTTTGAGAGAGAGACAGAGAGAGAGAGAGACAGAGGGAGAGAGAGGGAGGGGCAGAGAGAAAGAGAGACACAGAATTCAAAGCAAGCTCCAGGCTCCTAGCTGTTAGCAGAGAGCCTGATTTGGGGCTCGAAGTCATGAACCATGAGATCATGACCTGAGCCAAAGTCAGACAGTTAAATGAATGAGCCACCCAAAGTTACATAGTTTTGTTCTTAAGAAAAGCATATTGTGTTGCAGAGATAGGGAATATAGGTCTGTCTGCTTTTGCATTAGCAAGTTTAATGTAGCATTTTTATTTTAAAAAGAAATATGTTTTTCTCTTTACAGAGATATAAGTACCTATCATAGGAGTATATTAGAATTCCATCATCCAGATTGTTTATCAGTGAGAAATAATATTTGTTCTTCCAACTTATATTTATTTAACATACCATGTATCCTAAGCTCTCCCAGAGATATTAGAAGCACATGACAAGGTATCATATTGATGAAAAAAATAACAAAACAAACCCAACATGCAATGCCCCACTAGCTCAGTCAGTAGAACTTGAAACTAAAAAAAAAAAAACCCACATATTAATTTCTTATAAAAAATTAAAAAACGGAATCAAGCTCTTAGTGCTTTCAGAGTTCTAAGGGGACAAGATCAGTTGAAATTAGAATTTGGAAATTGGAACATTAATTCCCTAATTATTTTCACAAACTAGTAGATGAGTAGTTGGAGGTGGTCAAAGGTGAAATGACATAGTAGACAGCTTTGACAGATGGTCCTCCATAATGCCCACTTCCTAGTAGCCACACCCTTTTCCTGAGTGTGAACTGGGGCTAGTGACTTGCAAATAGCATAAGACAAAGTGATGAAATTTTACTGGTTTACTTAGATTACAAAAGACCAACTTTGATCTTGCTGATATTCTCTTTTCTTTTTCTCAGCTTGTGCAGTTTGATTAAAAAGAAATGAACAATAACTGCCATTTTGGAGATATTCATGGTGTCAAAGAACTGACAGTGGCATCTGGCCAACAAACACTGAAGACGTTAAGCTGTCAAGTCAACAGCCTATGAAGAACTGGATTCGGTGGACAACCACAGAGAGACCCTGGATGTGTAGTCTCTCTCGAGAAGAGACTAC
Source organism: Crocuta crocuta (assembly GCF_008692635.1). NCBI lineage: Eukaryota > Metazoa > Chordata > Mammalia > Carnivora > Hyaenidae > Crocuta > Crocuta crocuta. The sequence continues at coordinate 2,863,170 of NW_027527381.1, forward strand.
AGTTCCAGTAATCCTTAATTGCAGCCTGTAAAATAATCTGAAGCAGAGGACCCAGAAAAGCCATGTCTGATTTCTGGAACTGCAGGAACTACAAATGAATATTCTTTCAAGCCACCAGGTTTTGAGGTAATAGTTCCTTGTACAATGATAGACAACTAACAGAGAGAGACAGAAAGAGTTAAGGTATAGAAGAATGGACATAAATGGGAATGATCAGGGTGAGGAAGAGTATTTTAGATCAGCAAATAGCATGAATAAAGGCAAAGAAGTGGTAGTTATCTCTGGGCTAAAGTAGAGAAGAAATCTCATGGAATACTGAGGAAAGATGCCAAGTATATGTTGTAACAATCTTGCAAGCTAGGACTGGGAAGACACATTAGTAATAATATGGGTAAAAATAATAGCTAACATTTAATTGTGGTTAATGTAGCTAATGTTTAATTTTATTAATATATGTACTATATGATTTGCTAAGCATTTTAAGAGCAATATCTCATTTGATCCTCACAGTTCTATGAGAAAGAGAGATTTCTTATTTTGTTTACAGATGTGTGAACTGGGGCTCAGCTTATTTACAATATGAGCAGTTTTCATCTGGAAAGATCATAAAAGGGTGGCTTAGTCAGCTGAGCATCTGACTCTTGATTTAGGCTCAGGTCATGATCCCAGGGTCATGGGATTGAGCCCTGTGTCAGGCTCTGTGCTGAGTGTGGAGTCTTCTTAAGATTCTCTCTTCTTCTCTTCTCTTCTCTTCTCTTCTCTTCTCTTCTCTTCTCTTCTCTTCTCTTCTCTTCTCTTCTCTTCTCTCTTCTCTTCTTTTCTTTTCTCTACTCTTCTCTTTTCTCTTCTCTTCTCTCTCTCTGTCTCATTCTCTCTTTCTCTCCTTCCCACTCTCCCCCACTCAAACATGCTTTTTCTCTAAAAAAATAAAAATAAAAGAAATGATTAATGCTTTAATGATTAGGGCACAAAAATTATACATATTTTAAACTGACACTGAATTAGGTTGGCTTAATAGCAATTTCTCACATGGTTTTCCATCAAGATATTTTTTCTATTTTATATACTTAACTCTAGTGATGCCATGATTTTAAGAAAAATAATATATGGGAAAACTCTTATTCTTCATTTATGAGTAGGTCTTTATTTTTCATTTAATCATAGTGGCTCACTGACTATTAAAAATTAGTGTGTTTTTTAATTTGATAGAAACAGGTGTTAAAAATCAAATTCACATGAATAAATACAAGAGAGAAGAGCTGAATGTGTCTCTACTCTACCAACTTGAGAATTCTAGTCACAATGAGGAAAAAGCTGACTTGAGAGAGAGTTGCCGAGATAAAGTTTTCTCCTCAAAATGTAAGTGTGGGGTTTAAGATTAGAGAAGTGGAACTCTTCTAAGTGATATGGTAAAAATTTGGGGATTAATTCAATTATAGCAAGAGAGTATAATTTGGGAATTAATTCAATTATAGCAAGAGATTATTATATAATTATAATTGTTTTGAATAAAAAACTGTGAGTTCAAGAGTTTATTTATATATATTTATATAAATATATAAATATATATATTTATATCAGCCCATATATATGTTTCAAAGCAGATATATATATATCTGTAAATATATATATCAGTATATATATATATACTGATAAAAAAGCTGCTTTGAAATTATAGTAAAAGAAGGGTATAGAAGAGGATTCTTTAAAAAATCAAATGCTAACAGGGGAGATCCTCTGTTGAATATCTAGAACAAATCCTTACTATCATCTCCTTATCATTTCACATATAATAATAATTTGATTAAAGAAAGTTGCTCATCATTTCAGAAATGTAAAAGACCTATCTAGTTACTGTATAAGCTGGAGATAACTTATTGGTTATTAAGCAAGTGGTAGGGACATTATAAGGAAGGTTGAGTTGGATTTTTTTATTGTAGAGCTACTGGAAGATAATCTTTTCAGGCTATGAAGATACTGAGAAATTTATCATTTTACTAGGAGGTGTTGCAAATGTGTTTTTTCTTCGTTATGGAGATAAACTTGTATGAGCAAAAAGAAGCTATGGAAAAAATAATATTCTTTTTAAAGAAACTGTCAACATTTTAATCAGCCTTCTCCATCATGAATATTGTATTTATTTCTTGTCTGCCTTTCATTACTTTTGTAGTCATTTAACTAATCAGTGAGGTGAAATTAGAGAGATATTTAAACCTTTCTTTACATGTAAAGAGAACTGAAAGTAGCATAAATATTACATAAAATCATGCAATTTGGAATAAATACATAAGTTCCAATTCTAAAAAAAATGGCAGAGAGGTCCTGATTGTTCTCTGCCATATGAAAAAATAAAACTAAAACTTCTGCTTCTGCAAAGGTGATTTATCTTGTACAAGACCCATACAAGTCTGGAGGAACTTTATTTTTGCCCATTTCTGATATGCTTACTGANTTACAATATGAGCAGTTTTCATCTGGAAAGATCATAAAAGGGTGGCTTAGTCAGCTGAGCATCTGACTCTTGATTTAGGCTCAGGTCATGATCCCAGGGTCATGGGATTGAGCCCTGTGTCAGGCTCTGTGCTGAGTGTGGAGTCTTCTTAAGATTCTCTCTTCTTCTCTTCTCTTCTCTTCTCTTCTCTTCTCTTCTCTTCTCTTCTCTTCTCTTCTCTTCTCTTCTCTTCTCTCTTCTCTTCTTTTCTTTTCTCTACTCTTCTCTTTTCTCTTCTCTTCTCTCTCTCTGTCTCATTCTCTCTTTCTCTCCTTCCCACTCTCCCCCACTCAAACATGCTTTTTCTCTAAAAAAATAAAAATAAAAGAAATGATTAATGCTTTAATGATTAGGGCACAAAAATTATACATATTTTAAACTGACACTGAATTAGGTTGGCTTAATAGCAATTTCTCACATGGTTTTCCATCAAGATATTTTTTCTATTTTATATACTTAACTCTAGTGATGCCATGATTTTAAGAAAAATAATATATGGGAAAACTCTTATTCTTCATTTATGAGTAGGTCTTTATTTTTCATTTAATCATAGTGGCTCACTGACTATTAAAAATTAGTGTGTTTTTTAATTTGATAGAAACAGGTGTTAAAAATCAAATTCACATGAATAAATACAAGAGAGAAGAGCTGAATGTGTCTCTACTCTACCAACTTGAGAATTCTAGTCACAATGAGGAAAAAGCTGACTTGAGAGAGAGTTGCCGAGATAAAGTTTTCTCCTCAAAATGTAAGTGTGGGGTTTAAGATTAGAGAAGTGGAACTCTTCTAAGTGATATGGTAAAAATTTGGGGATTAATTCAATTATAGCAAGAGAGTATAATTTGGGAATTAATTCAATTATAGCAAGAGATTATTATATAATTATAATTGTTTTGAATAAAAAACTGTGAGTTCAAGAGTTTATTTATATATATTTATATAAATATATAAATATATATATTTATATCAGCCCATATATATGTTTCAAAGCAGATATATATATATCTGTAAATATATATATCAGTATATATATATATACTGATAAAAAAGCTGCTTTGAAATTATAGTAAAAGAAGGGTATAGAAGAGGATTCTTTAAAAAATCAAATGCTAACAGGGGAGATCCTCTGTTGAATATCTAGAACAAATCCTTACTATCATCTCCTTATCATTTCACATATAATAATAATTTGATTAAAGAAAGTTGCTCATCATTTCAGAAATGTAAAAGACCTATCTAGTTACTGTATAAGCTGGAGATAACTTATTGGTTATTAAGCAAGTGGTAGGGACATTATAAGGAAGGTTGAGTTGGATTTTTTTATTGTAGAGCTACTGGAAGATAATCTTTTCAGGCTATGAAGATACTGAGAAATTTATCATTTTACTAGGAGGTGTTGCAAATGTGTTTTTTCTTCGTTATGGAGATAAACTTGTATGAGCAAAAAGAAGCTATGGAAAAAATAATATTCTTTTTAAAGAAACTGTCAACATTTTAATCAGCCTTCTCCATCATGAATATTGTATTTATTTCTTGTCTGCCTTTCATTACTTTTGTAGTCATTTAACTAATCAGTGAGGTGAAATTAGAGAGATATTTAAACCTTTCTTTACATGTAAAGAGAACTGAAAGTAGCATAAATATTACATAAAATCATGCAATTTGGAATAAATACATAAGTTCCAATTCTAAAAAAAATGGCAGAGAGGTCCTGATTGTTCTCTGCCATATGAAAAAATAAAACTAAAACTTCTGCTTCTGCAAAGGTGATTTATCTTGTACAAGACCCATACAAGTCTGGAGGAACTTTATTTTTGCCCATTTCTGATATGCTTACTGAGACACTTTGGAACTTTGATGGCTAACTTTTATTAGTGACGATGTGTTCCATTGGTACTTTCTGGGAATTTTATGTCTTCATATATATATATGAATTTTATGTCTCCATATATATATGGCACAGTGTGATGAGGCTTGTACTGAACAGGGGAGAGTGCTCTTTTTGGTTGTGACTATGGGTATATCCTCACAAGGACTACGATTTTTCTCTGGCTATCAGCATTTAATGCCCAGTGGCTTTCTAAGTCTCCTGTGGAAGAATTTGTAACACCGTGGCATGTGGAGAGTGAGAAGAAAAAGGTGTTGAATTGAAACTTGTTTTTTCCAGGGGCTTCAACTTGTATGTACCATATCTGGCCCCTTAGGCAGGATAAAGTTTCTAGTATGAAAAATACCCATTTCAACTGTGAGTCAGACTCTGCCCACATCCAACAAGAGGAGTCCTTCTGCTGTAGCCACTCCAGCCCTTCTCCTCCCAGCCCTAAAGGTGGGATAGGTGCCTTATCGTTTCCCATTCCCACTTCTGGCCCACTCTCTTCCTCTTCCTTGAAACTCTCCGCATTGGATTTCTTGTCATCAAAACTTATCATCCGCCATCCCTCACTGTGGCTGTCATCTCCTGGTCCCAGAGTCATTCTCTCTCATTTCCTTACACTTTTTAATTCCTGAATCACTGACCTTCTCTCCAATACAATTTCTGTGTTAATTCTGGGTGACCTCAAAATACATGTGGGTGATCTTTCCAAAAATCTGGCTCTCAGTTACTTCAATGCCTCTTCATTTACTTTTGTTCTTGTCTTACCTTCTCAAATCATGCACTCCCATGGCCATGTATCATGGACTTTGTCGTTGCCAATGACTGCAATCCCTCCACTGTCTAAATCTTATCCAGTCCCCCCTCACCTCTACCATCTAAGTTTCAAAGTAACTCCCATCATTATTCTGGCTCTGGCAATCCTTTGGCTCTCCCACATCTCAACCCATTGACCACACAGATTTCTGTTGCTCTTCAACCCTGTCTTGTTCTCTCTTCTCAGTGAACATAAATTCCTTAGTAATCTATATAACTTAGTTCTTTTCATTCACTCAAAAATCCATTGTTTCATCACACTCCATTGGCAAAGTCATAGCCCTGTCTCCTTTGTACCAGCACTCATGTCGCAGATGGTGGCTGATGAACCTACACGGGCATGACGGGTATGCCGTGGTGAGACCCAGTGGACCCTTCTGCTGCCTGACAATCTCCCTAGGCCATGCATTTGTCCCCTGTCTGAGACAGATATTGCATCCCTACACACTCCCCCAACTCCTGACTTTCCTTCCCCATATTTTCTTTCAGCTGATCACTTCATTCCCTATTTCACGGAGATTAAAGCAACCAGAGGTTAATGATGCTCCACAGATGGCCACCATCACGTCTGTCACCTAATAGCATCTGCAACCACACACCCTGCCTTCACACACCTTTGATTACAATGAATGGTTTTCCTCCCATCTAAGACCGACTTTTCAGATTGTGGCTTTTTCCTCTCTCTTTTCGCTCACATCCTGTTGTTGGTGTACTACCACCTTTGAAATGATGCCTACAGTGGCAGTTTTCTCTAAAGTTGCAAAATGCCTTCCATTCTGATAACTGAATTCTTACTTGCTCTATATATTTCCATAGTACTTATCACCTTCTATATGCTTTGTAATGTACTCATTTATGATAGTTATTTTTTATTTCCTGTTCCCCTGCTGGAAAGTAAGCTCCCATGAGGGCAGTGGTGTTTATGTCTCAGTCACTGTTGTATCCTAAATGTCTAGAACTGTGCCTGCATATAGAAGGCACTAAGTATTTGCCATTGAATCTATAAATTGTTGCTCGAAAGAATATAAGTATTTCAAGCTGGGACTTGTTGTAGTACTGAAACGCATGTGGCACTTCACTAATTTCTTAAAAGAAAATCCTCCCTATCTTGTAATTTTTTCACCTAGTTTGGAAAATTTGTAAAAATTAGATTTCATATTTATTTATTACAAATAAAAACATAATTCACACTTAAAAACTTACTTGGACTAAGGATTTCTGCTACAATATGCTTAAAGGATCCTTCAGGAGCCACTCATACTTGAAAGCACCTTTCCTTCCTTCGTGTTCCCTCACTCCCTCTGCACTTTCTTTTAGGAGAGAGGAGTTGACCTTGAAGGGCATATATCTTCCTATAGATAAAAACTATCCAGTGATGACCATATTCTTTGAAGGAGCGATGCCTCTTAGATTATATTTTTATTATTATAGTTAATATTTTTTTTAAAGACCTATTTTATTTTTAGAGAGAGAGAACGTGAGTGGGGGAGAGGGGCAGAGGGAGAGAGAATCTTAAGCAGGCTTCAAGCTCAGCATGGAGCCCAGCATGGAACTTGATCCCATGACCCTGAAATCATGACCTGAGCTGAAATTGAGAGTGAATCACTCAACCAACTGAGCCATGCGGGTGCCCCTAGGTTATATTTTTAAAAATACATAGGTGTTTTTGTTTTTATAACAAGGAATTGTTGACACTCTCTAATTTTAGACATTAAAATGAAATTTAAGTACACACTTTAACCATAAATTGAGAACGGTTAACTTATACTGCCATGGAACTATATTTACATGTCACTGCTTTTACTCTGTCTTCACCCACAGGTATGTGAAACATTCTGCAAACAATAAATTTTAAAAAGAAAGTCCTTACACTGTTGATTATTACCTAAGAAATAAAAAACCTTATTATAATTCAAGATTATCATCTCTCTTCAAAATATCCCCTTAAGCCTATCATTTCATTAGCTCACATCAATTCAAAATACAAACCCCCATGAGTACATTTATTCCATAACTTTATTTCCAAAATGCTATTAATATTTTCTGATTATGCAGCAGAAATCTGAAACGTCCCTAGAGTCACTAAACCTGCCCTAATTGATTTGTGTGTAAGGCAAGCTAAATTCAGACACGCATTCATCACGGCTGAAGTATTTCCCTTTTTTTCAGGCTGAAGTGTGCATGAAGAGTACAAGTGCCATTCCAGCTTACTCACATTTGCAGGCAGCCTGCATCCAGAGTATTCTCCTGCACTCACAAGGTCACAGCACCGGGGAAGGACCCAAGCTGTGTGTGCTCAGCTTCGGCCTTCCCCCTGCCCCCATTCGCTCAGTGCTCTTCCCTCTCTTCTGGTCACAGAGTGCCAGCAACCGTCAGACTGACAGCTTCCTCGATTTCTGTGAACTGATCTAAAGCTGCATTTTCACTTTGTTCCATGGATGGCTTTTTCAGTCTGCCGCTTCTGCTTCCTCCCCACTCACCTCACCAGAAAGAATATAAGTGAAAGATGAGAGCATGGTAATAAAATATTCTTTTCTTTCTTTATCAAAGGCAAGTAGTATTTTCACAAGGTCAGAGTTCTGAATTTTTTTTTTCCTGAAGGACTTCAATTCAAAAGTTCCTTGAGGTGTCTGCAGCTGAACGAGTATCAATTGGAACACTTCATTGCTTTGAAACTTTACATTCGTTTTTCTCCTAGAGCAGTTTTATTAAGCCAAGCTTGCTATTTACCTCAGATTTGCCACGCTATGGGGTATGAAAAAAGATTAACTAGACCCAATTAGATGCTGGAAGTTATTACATATTCCATTAATAAAAGGCTTCCTTCTTGGTAAAAAAAAAAAAAAAAGGATATAATATCTGTAAAATAAGCATATTATGGTGCTCTTCACAAACTACCTCAGTGTCATAGCAGCTTTTCAGTGCTTTTATTTCTGGATAGGAATGGGGAGATGCATTAAAGTACTAGGCAACCACCCATACTGATTTAATATGAAAAGTACTCAAACTCCTTTGTCTATAAATCTCTCCTTCCCAAGGACTCCTTAAAATTCTAGATTAGCATAATCAAGGCTACTGTAGAGTTAGCGCTTAATATGATGATAATATTTGGGTGCATTTAAAAATCATATTATCAATAATTTTGCTTAAGTGTGCTGATGAGAATAATTAGCACTGAGGGAATAAGACAAAGTACAACTAATTTTCTATGGTTAAGCCAAGTGGAATCAGAAAACGTGAGTTCTGTAGGGAGTCTGGAGAAAAGGTACCCTGGTAACAAAGAAGCAATATGGTGGCTTTGCATGGTTTTGAGAAGAGAATGCTCAAAATGAGTTAGAGAAGAAGTAAATACAAACATTAATTTTTTAAATGTTTATTTTTGAGAGAGAGAGAGACAGTGTGAGCAGGGGAAGGGCAGAGAGAGAGGGAGACACTGAATCTGAAGCAGGCTCTAGCACAGAGCCTGATGTGGGGGTCAAACTCAAGAACTGCGAGATCATGACTTGAGCTGAAATCAGACGTTTAACCAACTGAACCACCCAGGCACCCCTCAACTTAGCTATTTTAATGTGAATATAATTATTTTTAGAATTTATTTTATTTTGTCTAAGGTAACTGTTTTAACACTTGTGGAGAGAAAGGAAGGAAGGAAGGAGGGAAGGAATTCAAAGTCAAAGGGTAGTATTAGTGAGCAGAGTGAAACAGAATGTGAATTCAGTCAGAGTCAGGAGCCAGATCATGCAAACCTATAATAAAAAGACAAGAGATGCCTTTTTCAAATGCAATCTGCTACTAAACAGTCTGACTGAGAAGCTGTGTGGAGGTCTTGGGATCATGGCTTCCCACATTCTCCCTCCTGGCTGCTTGTGTGCATCTTGAGGCAGCACCAAGGAACCTCAGGGCTCTGTGAGATTCAGTTAAAAACCACTGGATAAGTGAAAGTTTTTCTTTTCGAGATTATTTTTATTTTTTTTAATTAAAAAATTTATTTTTTTCCTGAGAGACAGACAGCATGAGCAGGGGAGGGTCAGAGAGAGAGGGAGACACAGAATCCGAAACAGTCTCCAGGTTCTGACCTAGCTGTCAGCACAGAGCCCAAGGCAGGACTTGAACCCAGGAACTGGGAGATCATGACCTGCGCTGAAGTCAGACGCTCAGTTGGTTAACTGAGCCACTCAGGTGCCCCGAGATTATTTTTAGAGCAATATTGTTTTCCTTCAATGTTAGGTAAACACTTTTTTCTACTGCAAACAGCATTGTACCCTAGCTTCACTAACGTGTTTCTTCACTATTTTCATAGGTTAGATTTCTAGAAGAGGGATTTTAATGTCATATAATTAATGTTATTTTATCTGTAGCTGCTGGCATATGTTTGGTCAACTAAAATCCCAAAGCCTTTGGATATTCCCTACTGCCAAGTCAGTTCTGCTCTGGTTGGTATTTGCATAACTGATATGTTGATCCTTTCTTTCTTTAAAGGGAAGATTTATTACAAACAGAGCTGTTGGACAATGTGGCTGGAGTACTTCAAAACAATGGCCCTTCCAGTAGTTGCCTCCAGAATTAGGCAGAACTTTCCCTCAGTTCCCACAGTGAACTGTTTCCCGCAGTGTGGAAAACCAGGGGACTTTCTGATGGGGGTGGAGCCACATCAGCTCACTAAAGAGAACAGCAGAGCTATACACACATTCTCTGCAAACATGCAAACCCCAATGTGGCAATGTGATAGGAAGGGTCAGGGCTACCCATGCCCTAATTCTTCCTCTGTATTTGACCACTCAGATAAGTGACACCCTCTTTCCAGTCAGAAGGAGTGAAATAGGTGGCGAGGAGAACCTGGAGTGTAATTCTAATAGCGGTTTGTTGGTATAAAGACCAATACTGTGATCGTGGAAGTTTCCTTCTTATAGGTTGATCCCTAATTAGTACTTAAACATGTGGTAGGAGAATGGGATCAGCCAAAAGGAGACATTTGTTACCATTAAAATGGGAGAAGGGGTATTGCACTAACCAATGTAAGAGGTTGCCTGACTTACATACATATCTCCATGATAAAATTCTGTGAGTTGTAGTAATATGTTTAATTCTCAAGTCTGCCTAATTCTATCTTTTCCTGGACCTTGTTTTCTCAAGTATTGTCCACTTTGTAGTTATGAGGTATTGATAGATCTACTCCTTTTGAAATGCCCTAGGATTATCAATAATAATGTATTCCTGGATGTTTCTAGGGATCCAGAATTCACAAACCTTTTTACTCTATTTATGGAAATTAGGATATGTTACCTTTCCCATAGATTGTTGACAGGTCTCTATTTTTCTATTGTTTTCTTGAAGATTGATTAAATTAATGCTTTTTGATTCCACACTCTAAATGAATTTGATACGGAACTGAACACTTGAATGCATTTAGAGCTGAACTTCCATAAAGTTAATTGACTTTATCTATAATCTGTATGGACAGTATTTACCTGTAATTATTTTAAATCAAAATAACATGGGCACATGGCAAAACACCCATTAGTATAGCATGAGTGGGTTTTGATAAAAAGGACTAGTCTTCTGCCTTATGCTTCCTAATCTCATTCCCACTCCCCAGAGGCAAATATTTTCTACCACTTACGGTTTCAGCTTTTTGGTGACTACCTACATAACTCTAGATAATATGTTTGTGCCACCATTTCTGAGCTTAATCACCTTAAACACTGTCTAATGGCTCCTATTTTGAAAGATGGGAATTTAGTTTATATCTTCTTGGCCTCACATCCTTTTTCTGTTTGTTTTTGATCTTTGTATTTATTATTTTCATTCTTTTCTGGTTACTTTTATAACTGTAAACATACAATATTTCTGTATTTCTTTTGCTCCTGTAATTTTAATCAACACGTGGTACCATTTTGTATAAAATGATTTTCTCATTATTCTTCCTTCCACATTTCCTACTCGTTTTTCTGGCAGCTGTAATTTTACTTACTTTTCCTTTTCACATTGTCAAGGTTGTCAGCATCTACATTCCATAAACCTGTAAGTTAAGTCTTCATGTTGTATTTATATATTGGCTATGAATGTTAAAAATTAATAAATAGCTCATATGAATTTTGACTATGTAAAATGATATAGTTCATATTTTTCATATGTTGGTTATTTTTCTATATTCCAGAATATTTAAAAAGTTTATTGACTATTACAGAGGTTATTGACTATTTCATTTCATTAGCATATTAAAAACTTTTTTTTTTTTAACATTTATTCATTTCGGAGAGACACAGAGACAGCATGATCAGGGAAGGGGTAGACAGAGAGAGTGAGACACAGAATCCAAAGCAAGCTCCAGGCTCTGAGCTGTCAGCACAGAGCCAGACACAGGACTTGAACCCATAAACCCTGAGGTAGTGAACTGAGCTGAAGTCAGATGCCTAACCAACTGAGCCACCCAGGCACCACACTTACGAATATTTTTAAACTTTTAGTGCTTGTTACCTCTTCTTTGCCTATTCCTTCTGATAACATTTTATTTTTGTTTTATGAATTAAATATCTTCTTACATCTATTGAGTACCTGGAGTAGAATTTTATTTAAAGGGTTCTCTCTCTTGAATTACCTATACTTCAGAATTACAAAAAAATCTCTAGTTCTTTCTTTTTATGGCTTTCCTCCTACATCTGGCCATCCTTTATCACTCACACACCTGTTTACACTTGAGTAAATTATATACATTTGTTCTAAGGTCTCTTGTAGTCTTTCCCTGAGTGTTATTCTTAAATTGCTAGATCACCAGGGTGATCAGGACTTTCAAGCTACTGGTTTCTCAAATACAAGCATCAGGAGGATTTTATCCTGCTGTACCTCCCTCCTCACAAGAAATCCTCACTCTTCTCAGCTTATGTGTTCAATTTTTTAGGGATGAGTTGTTGGATGTTTTGCTTGTAGTAAAATCCTGTTGTTTGCACTCAGCATTAGGGGTGAGAAAGAGGAATCAGGTGTTCAGATTAGAGATCTTCAAGTAAGCCCCCTGTTTCAGGCTTTGCTTTAACTCTGAGCCTCATTCCTATTCAGGAAGTCCTAGCCCGGAGCGTCTCTGCCAGACACTACCCTAGATGGACTTCTCCTTCAGCCTGCCACCCTCCAAGGGTATGTGCTGGTCTGTCGCTTGCTTCCTCGGGTGTGTTTCCACCAACTTTGTAGCCTCTGGAGATTTGTGAGATGGCCTTAATCCTGATGATGCAGACTTTGACTTTCTTCATTCTTTTAATTTTATCCCAAATTTATTTTTGTTCTCTCATTTCAGTGAGATTTATGCTCTTTTTGCTATACCAAACTGAGAGTTAATTTGCAAATTTCTTCTAAATGTTATCTGAAAGGTGCCTGGGTGGCTCAGTTGGTTAAGCATCCAACTTCAGCTCAGGTCCTGATCTTACAGTTTGTGGGTTCAAGCCCCGCCTTGGGCTCTGTGCTGACAGCTGGGAACCTGGAGCCTGCTTCCGATTCTGTTTTCCTCTCTTTCTCTACCCCTTCCTGCCTCAAGCTCTGTATCTCTCTGTCTCAAAAATAAATAAACATTTTTTTAAAAGGTAAAACTTAACAGAAATTTAAAAAAATAAGTGTTATCTGACTCTTGGAAATAAAACCATTTTACTTATTTTTTTTTTCTTAGTTTATTGTCAAGTTGGTTTACATATAACACCCAGTGCTCATTCCAACAAGTGCCCTCGCCAAGCTCATCACACCCCCTTCCCTTTACCGCCACCCTCCCCCATCAGCCCTAGTTTGTTCTCAGCATTCAAGAGTCTCTTATGGTTTGCCTCCCTCCCTCTCCCCCACTATTTTTCCCCTTCTTCTCCCTCATGGTCCTCCATTAGCTTCCTCCTAATCCACCTACATGTGCAAACATATAGTATCTGTCCTTCTCTGCTTGACTTATTTCACTCAGTGTAACACCCTCAAGTTCCATCCATGTTGCTACACATGGCCAGATTTCATTCTTTCTCATTGCCATGTAGTATTCCATTGTATAGATAAACCACATCTTCTTGATCCATTCATCAGTTGATGGACTCTTAGGTTCTTTCCATGTTTTGGCTATTGTTNCACTTGGCTATTAGTTTTATGGATTGTTTCCTTTGCCGTGCAGAAGCTTTTTATCTTGATGAGGTCCCAATAGTTCATGTTTGCTCTTGATTCCCTTGCCTTTGGGGATGTGTCAAGTAAGAAATTGCTGTGGTTGAGGTCAAGGAGGTTGTTTCCTGCTTTCTTTTCTAGGGTTTTGATGGTTTCCTGACTTGCCATTTTGAGTTTATTTTTGTGTATGGTGTGAGAAAATGATCCAGTTTCATTCTTCTGCATGTTGTTGTCCAGTTCTCCCAGAACCATTTGTTAAACAGGCTGTCTTCTTTCCTGCTTTGTCAAAGATTAGTTGGCCATACATTTGTGGGTCCAATTCTGAATTCTCTATTCTATTCTATTGGTCTATGTGTCTGTTTTTTTGTGCCAATACCATACTGTCTTTATGGTTACAGCTTTGTAGTAGAGGCTAAAGTCTGGGATGACGATGCCTCCTGTTTTAGTTTTCTTCTTCAATATTACTTTGGCATTTGGGGTCTTTTGTGGTTCCATACAAATTTTAGTATAGTTTGTTGTAGTTTTGAGAAGAATGCTGGTGCAATTTTGATTGGGATTGCATTGACTGTGGAGATTGCTTTGGGTAGTCATGACATTTTACTATATTTATTCTTCCAGTCCATGAGCATGGAATGTTTTGCCATTTCTTAGTGCCTTCTTCAATTACCTTCATAAGTTTTCTATAGTTTTCATCATATAGATCTCCTACATCTTTGCTTAGGCTTATTCCTTGGCATTTTATGTTTTTTGTGTGTAATTGTGAATGGGATCAGTTTTTTTTAAATTTCTCTTTCTGTTGCTTCATTATTGGTATATAAAAATGGAACTGATTGCTGTACGTTGATATTGTACCCTGCAACTTTGCTGAATTCTTGGATCAGTTCTAGTAGGCTTCTGGTGGAGTCTGTCGAGTTTTCGATGTAGAGTATCATGTCGTCTGTGAAAAGTGAAAGTTTGACTTCCTCTTTGCCAATTCTGATGCCTTTGATTTCCTTTTGTTGTCTGATGGCTGATGCTAGGACTTCCAGCACTATGTTAAACAACAGTGGTGAGAGTGGACATCCCTGTCGTGTTCCTGATCTCAGGAGGAAAGCTCTCAGTTTTTCCCCATTGAGGATGATGTTAGCTGAGGGCTTCTCATAGATGGCTTTTATGACGTTTAAGTAAGTTCCTTCTATCCTGACCTTCTCGAGGGTCTTTATTAAGAAGGGATGCTGTATTTTGTCAAATGCTTTTTTCTGCATCTATCGACAGGATCATATGGTTTTTATCTTTTCTTTTGTTGATGTGATATATCACACTGATGGATTTGCGAATATTGAACCAGCCCTATAACCCAGGAATGAATCCCACTTGATCTTGGTGGATGATTCTTTTTATATGCTGCTGGATTCGATTTGCAAGGATCTTGTTGAGAATTTTTGCATCCGTATTCATCAAGGATATTGGCCTGTAGTTCTCTTTTTTTGCTGGATCTCTGTCTGGCTTGGGAATCAGAGTGATGCTGGCTTCATAAAATGAGTCCGGGAGTTTTCCTTCGACTTCTATTTTTTGGAATAGCTTGAGAAGAATTGGGATTAATTCTGTTTTAAATGTCTGGTAGAATTCCCCAGGGAAACCATCAGGTCCAGGGCTCTTATTTGTTGGGAGATTTTTGATCACTGATTCGATTTCTTCACTCGTTATGGGTCTGTTCAGGTTTTCTATTTCTTCCCGTGTGAATTTTGGTAGTGAGTGTGTGTTTAGGAATTTGTCCATTTCTTCTAAGTTGTCTAGTTTGTTGGCATATAATTTTTCATAGTATTCCCTGATAATTGCTTGTATCAATTTCTGAGGGGTTAGTTGTAATAAATCTGTTTTCATTCATGATTTTGTCTATTTGGATGTTCTCTCTTTTATTGTTGAGAAGCCTGACTAGAGATTTGTCAATTTTGTTTATTTTTTCAAAAAACCAACTCTTGGTTTCGTTGATCTGTTCAACTGTGTTTTTTTTGTTTGTTTGTATATTGTTTATTTCTGCCCTGGTTTTTATTATTTCTCTCCTCCTACTGGGTTTAGGGTGTTCCTGTTGCTCTCTCTCTAGTTGCTTTAGGTGCCCTGTTAGATTTGGCACTTACGCTTTTTCTAATTTCTTGAAATAGGCCTGGAGTACAATGTACTTTCCTCTTCAGACTGCCTTTGCTGCATCCCATAGAGTTTGGATTGTTGTACTTTCATTTTCATTTGTTTCCATATATTTTTAAATTTCTTCTCTAATTGCCTGATTGGCCCATTCATTGTTTCATAGGGTGTTCTTTAACCTCCATGTTTTTGGAGGTTTTCCAGACTTCTTCCTGTGATTGTTTTCAAGTTTCATAGCATTGCAATCTGAAAGTGTGCATGGTATGCTCTCAATTCTTTTATATTTATTGAGGGCTGCTTTATGTACCAGTATGTGATCTATCTTGGAGAATGTTCCATGTGCACTTGAGAAGAAANATTTTTTTCTGTTCATCACATTTAAGATTTCCTGCCATTCCTTTCTGGCCTGCCAAGTTTCCGTAGGTAGGTCTGTAATTTCTCTGATAGGTTTCCTTTTGTATGTTAGGCCCTTTTCTCCCTAGCTGCTTTCAGAATGCTCTCTTTGTCCCTTATATTTTGCCAGTTTTACTATGATATGTCATGCAAAAGATTGATTCAAGGTACGTCTGAGGGGAGTTCTCTGTGTCTCTTGGATTTCAGTGTCTGTTTCCTTCCCCAGATTGGGGAAGTTTTTGCTATAATTTGTTCAAGGACTCCTTCAGCATCTTTCCCTCTCTCTTCCTCTTCTGAGAATCCTATGATATGGATATTGTTCCGTTTGATTGTATCGCTGAGCTCTCAAACTCTCATGTTCCTGGATCAGTTTATCTCTCTTTTTCTCAGCTTCCTCTTTTTCTATAATTGTGTCTTCTAAATCACTTATTCTCCTCTCTGTCTCTTCAATCCATGCATTGGACGCCTCTATTTTATTATGCACCACATTTATAGCATTCTTTAATTCATTACAACTATTTTGAAGCTCCATAGTCTTTGTAGCAATAGTTTTTCTGATGTCTCCATGCCTTTTTCAAGCCCAGCAATTAATTTTATGACTAGTGTTCTAAACTCTTGTTCACTTATGTTGCTTATATCTATTTTGAGCAGTTTTTTAGCTGTCATTTCTTCCTGGAATGTCTTTGGAGGAGAGTTATTCCATTTTGTCATTTTGGTTAGCTTTCTATCTCTTGTTAATTTTAAAAGCTTGTTATGCACTCTGCCCCTGTGGGTGCTGCTGTATTAAAGAGGGCTCTTTGACTGTCCAGAGCCTGTCCATTCAGGAAATGTTCTTTGAATGGTGTCTCTTGGTTTCTCTTGTTGAGACTTTCGTTATTTTGTTTCCCTACTCGTAGTGGTATTTGGAACTCTCCACCATGCATACTTTGGCTTGTTTCTTGAGGTAACCCTGGAAAAGAAAACAGACAACCACACAAGGAACAAAGGTACACAAACACACAGACAAATCCAACAAACATGTAAACTAAAAGGGAAAAAGAAAAAGAAAAAATGGAAGGGACAAAAAACAAAATAAAAAAGGAAAAAAAAAGGAAGGAGGGAAGACAAATAATAAAAATAAAAATTAATAAAAAAAGAAGAAAAGAAAAAAAGAATAAACCCAAAAGACAAAGGACAGTCTAAAGGCATTAAACCAGAATTCCCAGCTACATTTAAAAAGCCAGGTGTATGCAGTGCTGATGGAAGAGCATATACAAAGAGAGAAATGACAGGGCGGGGAGGAAGCAAAATTGGAAATGAAATGACCAGGCAGAGAGACTAAGAGCCTTGATTCAGAGGAAGAAACTGTAGAATATGTTTAGAGTCAAGGAGAAAGAAACAAAGAAGTTACTCAGGGAAACTATATGGTCTGATTACTCCAGAGAGAGCTAAAAAGGTAGTGGTTGAGGTGTAGAATGAATGAATAGCTAGAGAGTGGATTAAAATGTGACTGTTTAAGCAAACCAGTGACAAGAGTGCCCCGACCAGCAGAGTGGAGGGTTAAGAATGAGAAAAGGGAGAATATATCTCAATAGAAAGAATTATCTAGAATTAATCATGGCAGTTCATCCATGTTGGTCTTGTCCCGGGCTCAGGAAAAAAAAAAAAGGCAGGTCTCTAATTGGGATGGGTGTGGTTTGGTGTAGGCAGGTCTTTCCCTGAGGCCCCACCTTGGTGGTTGTGGGGAGAAAAATAGCATCACCCCAGTCCCTTCTGGAACCAAGCGTTGCAAGTCACTCTTTTGGGTCCCATCTCCCTGTGCTGCAGGCGTAGCCAAGGTGGGCCGTGTTCTCTGCCCCATGCCCCGCCTCGTTTCCTGGTCCCAGTCTGCACGCTTTATTGATACTGCCCAAACATGGTCCTGCAGGTCGCGGCTTTCCTGCTGCCGGGGGTGGGGGGATAAGGGAGTGGGGGAAATGGTGCAGCCTCAGATTTGACTGGGTGAAGCGGTGGCACAGCCTGTGATCCCCAGCTGCTGGGGATCAAGCCTGGGGAACGCAGCCTCAGACCCATAGCATCTGTGCCACAGGGGATGGGGCCAGGAGAGCAGCAGAGCAGTGTTTCCTGGCGCCCTCTGGGACCGGGGACACCTAGTTCAAAGTCGGCACCCCAGCCAGAGCTAAAAACACTCTCCTTCCAAGCCGAGGTTTTTCTCTTCTCCAGGAACGGTTCTTTGAGCAGTTTCAGCTGCTCTTTCTTTTCCCCTTGACTCACAGCAGCTGCCTGCAAGTCAGGCTCCTTCCCCTCCCTCTGTGTCTCCGGTCCAGGCCCGCTTTTATCTTCCCCAGTTCGCACTCACACACTTATGAGGTGGCCTTCCCAGTGTATTTGGTCTCTTTCTTCTCCCAGACTCCTGTGGCTCAGTGTCCTATGTATGACTTCAGGCCTTCTCTGTTTGAGAGATGGGTGCAGGCGAAATGTACGGAGCCCCCTGCTTCTCTGCCATCTTGCAGAAATAAAACCACTTTAAATGTGTGCTTTTTTTTTTTTTAAATGTTTATTCAGTCTTTGAGAGAGAGAGAGACAGAGAGAGACAGAGCACAAGCAGGGAAGGGGCAGAGAGAGAGAGGGAGACACAGAATCAGAAGCAGGCTCCAGGCTCCGAGCTGTCAGCACAGAGCCTGACGTGGGGCTCGAACTCACAAACGGCGAGATCATGACATGAGCCGAAGTCAGACACTTAGCCCACTGAGCCACCCAGGTGCCCCTAAATGTGTGCTTTTAAATCCTAATTTTATCACGAATAAGACTAAATATGTTTATTCTTTTTACGAAAAGTTTTTATTGATTTATTTTGAGCGAGGGAGGGGGAGAGATAAAGAAAGAGAGAGTGGGTGGGGAGGGGAAGAGAGAGAGAGGGACACAGAATCCCAAGCAGGCTCTGCACTGCCAGTGCAAAGTCACAAACTGTGAGATCATGACCTGATCTGACATCAAGAGTCAGACGCTCAGCCGACTGAGCCACCATAAACGTGTTGATAGGGACTATGGAAATTATTTATAGTTTATTTTACTGACAACTTTTGTGTGTGGAAAGTGAGAGGCAGGTGAAATGTTTACCTGATAATTACTCTATATGGTTAAGCTTCTAATATGGAGAGAACTTGCTGAAAGTTCCTGTTTCCCAAGTTTTCTAGAATCTTCCCTACAGCTACCACTTACCGGCTCAGAGGTAATTCAAACTAGACCTAACTGAATCTTGATTCAAACTAGGCCCAATAATAACTTCCATTTTTTGTAAAAGCGGGAAACAGTAGTAAATTCCTATTTCAGTTGTAGTGAAGCTGCTAATGTGAGTCTGTGATCATGTCTTTAGCCGTGTGGATATGAGTGTAGCTGATTTTAGAGAGAAATGCAAACAAGCTATCCGACAAGAGAGGGTCCTAGTAGTGTTTGTATTTCTCGTTTTGGCAGCTCAACTCATCTATGAGGTTGGTCCACTCAGGCTCTTTTTACCCTTCAGCACCCTAGCCAAGAACATCTCGTTCTACTAACGTGACATACATTTCTGTTACATGTAACTAAGAGTTATGATTTTATTTTATTTTATTTTGTCTTATTTTATCTTATTTATTTAAATTTATTGTCAAGTTAGCCAACATACAGTGTATACAGTGTGCTCTTGGTTTTGGAGTAGATTCCCATGATTCATTACTTACATACAACACCCAGTGCTCATCCCAACAAGTGCCCTCCTCAATGCCCATCACCCATTTCCTCGTACCCCCATCAACCCTCAGGTTGTTCTCTGCATTCAAGAGTCCCTTAGGGTTTGCCACTCTGATTGAAACTATTTTTTCCCCTTCCCTTACCCCATGGTCTTCTGTTAAGTTTCTCAACTTCCACATATGAGTGAAAACATATGATATCTGTGTTTCTCTGACTGACTTATTTCACTTAGCATAATATCTTGTAGTTCCATCCACATTGTTGTAAGTGACAGGGTTTCATTCTTTCCCATTGCCAAGTAGTATTCCATTGTAGATATAAACCACATCTTCTTGATCCATTCATCAGTCGATGCACATTTGGGCTCTTTTCATAATTTGGCTATTGTTGAAAATGCTGCTAAAAACATTGGGATATATGTGCTCCTATGAATCTGCACTCTGTATCCTTTGGATAAATTCCTAGTAGTGCTATTTTTGGGTTGTAGGGTAGTTCTATTGTTATTTTTTTGAGGAGCCTCCACATTATTTTCCAGAATAACTGCACCAGTTTGCATTCCCAAAAGGGTTCCTGTTTCTCCATATCCTTGCCAGGATCTACTATTTCCTGAGTTGTGTCTTCCTCATTTTTTGTGTCTTCTTCAGTTTCCTTCACAAGTTTTCTATACTTTTCAGCATACAGATCTTTCATATGTTTGGTTAGGTTTATTCTTAGATATTTTATTGTTCTTGGTGTAATTGTAGATGGGATCTATTTCTTGATTTCTCTTTCTGTTGCTTCATTATTGGTGTATAGAAATGCAACTGATTTCTTTAGATTGATTTTGTATCCTGCAACTTTGCTGAATTCATGTATCAGTCCTAGGAGTCTTTTGGTGATATCTTTTGGGTTTTCCAAGTAAAGATTCATGTTATCTGCAAAAGTGAAAGTTGGACTTCTTCTTTGCCAATCTGGATGCCTTTTATTTCATTTTGTTGTCTGATAGCTGAGGCTAAGACTTCCAACATTATGTTAACCACCAGTGGTGAGAGTGGACATCCCTGCCATGTTCCTGATCTCTGGGAAAGCTCTCAGTTTTTCCCTTGAGGATGATAATAGCTGCGGGCTTTTCATATATGGCTTTTATGATGTTGATGTATGTTCTTTCTATCCTGACTTTCTTGAGGGTTTTTATTAAGAAAGGATGCTGTATTTTGTCAAATGCTTTTCCTGCATCTATGATAGGATCATATGGTTCTTTTCCTTTCTTTCTGATTTTAAATTTACCATGCAACCGTCATTTTAGCCTTTCAGAAACATATGCAAATTGACTCATAATTTATTCCAACTCTGCCCTCCATATTCACTCCCTCAAGACCCAGGTATAGAAAAGATTTCACAAAATAACCAACTGGTTCTAATACTGTGAGTGTCATGCAGACATATAGAAACAGTGATTCTTCTCTCAGATTCACTTATCTTTTGATGGGACAATAAAAAAATTTTCACGACATTTAAAGTAATTGAGATGTGTACCATCATCTGAAGTTTACTAAAGATAGGAATTAGGAAATAATTCAAAACTTTATTGTTACATGCAGTTAATAGCTAGTATTTTCTGTGTTTTTTCTGGACCCACTAGAGAAGGTGATTGGTCAATTATTTGAACTTTTCTTCAGAACTGAGCTACTCTGTTAAATCTCTTTTAAAATAATGAAATCAATTATCTGGGTTGTTGAACAGGTGTTAGCCTGGATTCTCTAAAAATAAATCATGTCAGGCTAATCTGAATTTTTTGATGAAGTAACTTAGTTAATTTATGAAAAGGCATAATTTATCTTGATTTTAGCGATGCTTCTGATAAAGCATCTCTCAAAAAGCTTGTGAATAAGTCCCAACATACTGACATTAGCATAGGATTGCTAAAATAGATGACTAACTGGCAAACTAGAGAAGGTAATAATACATGGACAATAATTCTTTAGGGCAGAGTTGACAAGCAGGTTTCCCATGGGCTCAGAGTTCGGGAATAATTTAAATAAGATTTATATTGCTAATTTAGCAATAGGCTCACAGTGTGCCAGCAATGCAATCTGCTGATGACTCATAGATAGTAGTCTGAGATTCTGAGGAAGATGGGCAACAGAGGTGGGTGAACAAGTAGGTCCCCAAAACAAGATCAGAATCTGAATACAGAGTTTCAACTAAAGGAGCATTTCAGTAAGTGAATACTGATATAACTGAAGTGGAGTCAGGTGGCTACATGGAGTTTAGGTAGTGTTGGATGTCACCATCGTGTACTGGGCTGTGTTCTACAACTGAAAAGCTAAAGGCTGGGTATTGTTTGGGATCCTCTACTATTAGTTTAAGCACTCCCATTAGGATATGAAATTTCTGAGCTTCTAATTCCATCAAATGTTTGCCAGAAGAAAATTCTGGTGTCCTGTCATTTAGCCCTCTAATGAAAGACCAGCACTCCTCACTCTGCTTTGAGATGCAAAGAGTTCTCCTGGTTCTCAAGGGTAACATACAAAAAGATAAAGCCAATAATTCTGAATAACTGAGCCGTCCCAAACAATAAGTTCTTTCTCCACTGATTGATTTCTTTGGTGGCTTCCCATATATGGTTCTCAGAAACTTTCCTTCAAAGGCTGCTCCCGGCAGTGGTAGCAGCTTCTCTGTTGGCAGTGGCTCCCAGAATTTGCTCTCTGCGGTGACATTTCTGTGACAAAGACCCAGCCCATTTTCTGTTTCTCACTATCATAATCTCTGGTGAGTTCTGTCAGATCTACAAGGGTTGATCACAACCTGTTTATAGTCCTAGATCCTTTATTTGGCTGTTGGAAAACTCAATATCAATTTTCATCTTGACTCATCTCTGAAGATAATTGATAAATGACATCTGAAGTTTACCCTCTAATTTCTATTTCATGCAAAATTTCCTAGCTTCCTGAAAGAACTAAAGTTATACATGAATCTTTCACTCCCTGCTATGTAGAGGGTGTTCTTCAGACCAGCAGTATTTACATAATCTGGGATCTTGCAAGAAATGTAGAATCTTGGCCACTTGGTACTGAAATAGAACATGCACTCAAAATGATTTCCAGGTAGTATCTATACACATTAAAGTTTGGGAAGCATTGGTCTAGAGTTGTTTTAGGGACAGAATAAGAGATAAAACTAAACTTTGGTGTCACATTAGAAGTTCACAGCACATTTTAAACTTCAATTGTATTTTTTCCCTCTGTACCATACTGCCAAGATTTATAGAAAAGAGAATCATAAGATGCTTCAGACGACTATATTCTCTGACTCCTGAGGCTTAAAAATGCACCCCTCCCCCAATGGCATATTTAGTAGTAGAAGGATGTGGTTATGCAGCCTAGGACATACCTGGTAGTGCAGGAGAAACTGCTGGAAACAAGACAACACTGCGAAATGTTTTCACACAATTGCCATGGTATAGGAGTGCCACAGCTGAGGTTGTACAGTCTTGCATGTTAGCAAAGAACATGAAGTTGGTAGTCCATGTGAGTGCAAAGTACCCCTGCCCCCAACCTCATCACTGCCAGGCTTGAGCATGTAGTGGCAGAACAAAATTGTCCTATTTCTTCCTATTGCATTGTGTCTTCAGGGTTACAGCTTAGAGATTTCTAGAGATTTGGAAAGGTAAAGCCTCATTTAAAATCAGGTTGTTTTGTAGTGAACTTTGCTCTGAATCAAGGAAAATCATACATCTGTTTTACAAATCTTCACAAGCAATGCTATATTTGGTTCTAAATATTGAGTGTAATCATGGAGTTTCAGATTGGTGAATGGTCCTGAAGATGACTGTAAATTTATTCAAAAATCAGAATAACTATTTTTTTTTGTGAGGGAGGATTCAAAACGACTACATTTATGCATGAAAACTACATCTTAAAACAGGCTGAGGAGATCTGATTGCATCTAACAATTTTAGATGGATAGTAAATAGATGACTGCATAAAAAGAGAAAGAATAACCATCCTGAAAACCTGAACAGAAGGACAGTACCAGTTTAAGTTGTTTAATTGTGTGATTGGGGTAAAGCATGCTCCAAAATGTGAACACATAAACTGGAAAAACTCTTGAAAAGCAATCTAAGTCCACATATAAATTGCTTAAGGAGATATGAATGTGGGAATTGCATTATTGAGTATTTCAGTCTCAATTTTGCTCTTGATCTATCTACATTCTTTTTAACCTACCTTTTTCTATTTTTTTCCGTTTGTTTGTTTGGTCTCATAAGGTTCCTGCTCCACTAGAGTTACGTTTCATTGACCAACCTCTTGTTAAAAATCTCTGATCTTCAGTGCATGTTAGGACTCTATCTACTATTAATTGTTTACATCAGATTAATTCTTTATAATGTATATGAATCTGGTTTCTCTCAATTTTTTTTTCTATATCTACTGTTTTGATTAGGGTAAAAAAGTCTAGCTACTGCGTATGCAAACCTAGGAAATTCAGAAATTCTTCCCTTAAAAAAAGATGGGAAAGGTCTAGGATATGAACAGTAAAATAATACTTTTGGACCCTGTTACAATAAGACTTTAATACAGTTATTTGTTTGTATTTCAGGTCCCCTTGCTGGGCTCTGATTTCCTCAATACAAAGAGCTGGATGAAATGCTTGTTTCTGTATTCTCCACAGTCTGACAAAGTGCAGAGTGCACAGTTCATGGAAAGTGATTACAGGATTGTACTGAATAGATATATTTGGAGAATAGGTTAGCATACACTAATACAAGATCATGGGCATGCTCAACATCAACTGGCAGTTTTAGCAAAAGATACAAAATGCCATAAACTACAACCTTCCTACCAGAAGCGTGGGCTATGGATCAGCAATCGCAACTTCACCTTGGGACTTGTTAGAAATGCAGTCTTGAGCCCAATCAATTCCTACTGAGTTAGAATGAGAAGTTCAGCAAGGTGTTCAGGGGATTGGTAAGCACATTCACATTTGAGAAGTATCACTCTAAACTGGACAAATATAATTTTCTCCTTTGGTCAATAATGTAAAGAATTCCATCACTCAAGAAATTTCAAACTTCTTATAGCACTTTTGTTGCTACTCTCTAAGATTTTATTGTACAACATGCACCTTACTATAGAGCAAAATGCCAATTGGACACTTAAAAAAATAACATGAAGGGAAAATCTGTTGACAAATGAAGCACAAATTTGAGGTACATAGATTCCTGAGTGTGAGAATGATATTCCCAATGAATCTCCGGGGTCTGGTAGTAAACCTGGAATGTAATTAGAGCCAAGTAAACATTTAATAAATAAATGAATGAATTTAATAAATTAATGAATAGATTTTAGTGAATTAATGAAGGAATGTGGAAGCACTTACAAACTATCTTTTAAGTGATTGCCTCATATATATATTGCAATCAAGTAGTTTTTGTATTCATCTTAACCTTGCTCATTGGATGGTTGGGAGTCTTTTTTATATCCATCATATGTCCATAGCTTCCTCACTTGTGTCTATTAACAGGCTGCATTTGCTCTTGCTTCTTGAATAGTAACCACTTATTGGATTGAGGTAGCTCTTTAAAGTGTTTACCTGTTCGCTATTCATTTAGCAGAGATCTTTTAGATAGAAATGGATTTGCTTCTGTAAACCTAAAACCATAAAATTTTAACTGTTTTCTAACTTTGGGAAATTATTTAACTTTTTCTGTTTCTTTGCGGTTGCCCCACTACTTTCATTGAAACTTTGAAGCTAGAATGTGGTTTCGTACTTGTGAACCAGAAATGGTGGGTGGAGAGGCTAGTGTAACACAGGAGGAGGGCTAGAAAGGACTTGCTCTGCATTAATTAATGTCCTGCTGCTATAGCAGAAACTGCCTATAGACAGGGACCAGACATCTACACAAAGGTATTCCAGGCTGGGTTATGCTTAGATAGTTAACTTGTTTGTGTTCTGACTTTTTTATGCTCAGCACATTTATTAAAATGTTCCCATAATGTGTGCTTCCCTCCCTTCCTTTCCTTCAACCCTATCATTTGTTTCCTTACATGGGTGTTGTCCAAGCTGTCAAGGTGAAAAAGTATCTGATAAAGTTCCCAACTTTAAGCCAACTTCATACTAAGAAGTAAAGTTCACAACAGGATTTTGGTACCTGCCAGGCTTAGCAAAGGCAAATTACCAAGAAAGTTGACATTTTAATTGAGTCAATTTCTTAATAACCCAAAGTCAACTATTGTTAGGGCAGCCAGTGATTAATTAAATATGGGAGATTTGAAAGAAGGGTCAGACATGAGATAGAATAAGATTTCTCTCTAGAATTTATATTGATATCAGCTGATGGATATCTGATGAGGTGATGTCACATAAATAAAAACCTCTGTTTTCTAACTGATTACTGGGTGCAAGTATTAACGAGCAGTATCAGTTCAATGGAGCTTGCTTCTAAGTGACTGCTCACTTATAAAACAACATTCAGACAAATTTTTATTGCCACTTTTGGGAATTTTCAAATTTTTACTAAAGCACTTAAAAATATAAGGTAGGGAGTTCTGAAACTTGCAAGAAAGATAAAGTTAAAATATAATGATACTTTTGACCCATAATGCTGTCTTTCTTTGTGTTTTCATATTGTCTTTCACTCATTTTCCCTTAAAACTTACACATTTGAGTTTATGATATTGGTATTATGTTCTTTCTTCAACTTACTGAAATAGCTTTGAGCTATTACTATATTTGGACAATTAAATTAGGAGTTTTGTATTTTTTGATATGTAGCAAGCCATTTTAATTTTATTAAAGAAATTTTGAATCATCTAGGAAATTTCCTTGATGGATTTTTAGCCTCAAAGGACACCACCCAGCAAACGATTTGAGATCACAGAACAAAAATTTCACAGACAATATAAAATTGCTTGAATGGTTGGGGCACCTGGGTGGCTCAGTCAGTTAAGCACCCGACTTCAGCTTAGGCCATGATCTCACGGTTCATGGTTTTGAGCCCTGCATCGGGCTCTGTGCTGACAGCTAGCTCAGAGCCTGGAGCCTGCTTCGAATTCTGTATCTCCCTCTCTCTCTGATCCTCCCCTGCTCATCCTGCCTCTCTCTCTCTCAGAAATAAATAAGACATTAAAAAAATGTTTAAATAATAAAATAAAATTACTTGAATGGCATAATTGAATCTTAAAATGTCTTCAACTGTTTCACTACTTTTATAGCAGTGAAAAGAATGGAAATTATATAGAAAGTTGACAATAAAAATTAAAAAAATCAAAGCTAGGACAAAGAAATTGAATAGGTTAACACTTAGGATAGGCTACAGGCCAGTAGAAGCCTGACTCTTGGAGTAAGCAGTGTTCAGTCTTCTTTCTCTCTCTGCTCCATGTAGTCTTCCTGGCTGATGGTGTGGTTACAGAAACCAGAGTGGAAGTTTGAGCAAGGAGACCCATGAATGGAAAGTATCCTGAGCCAGTGTCCTAAACTTACCTATCAGGGAAAAACCGAGGCCTCAATTCCAGGCATAGCTTAGACTGTTGGAAGAGCCATGGATTTTATTTATGGGTCTAGTGATGAGCATACATGGAACTAGAATGGGACCCTCCTAAGAATGACCAGTTAGAGGTTAACAGCTGTCAGACTAGAGTTGCCCTGATCATAACTTCGTCTTTTCATCCCTGCCCATTTATATGTAATGTTTTTGTTTGTTCCACTATACTTTCTATTTCTACCTTTAATGTATTTCATAAGTTACTAATTTATGTATATTTATCATGTCTGATAAATTCTTCCTATGGCTTACTACTTACATGTTTGCTCATTCTCTTGAGCTAGCCTATGAGCTTTACTTACATTTCATAAGTTGCTAGCTTGCTTACTATCTATGCTTACTATTTATCATGAGTTTCTTCTATCCCATTTCTTTTAATTCCACAGAAGAATGCAATTGCCTTAAAAAAAAAAACAGCAAAAGAACAATACAATTTGCATAGGGCATTTCATTGCTAATACAATTTTTTTATATTTGAAAGATGTTTACTTACGAAAATACTATTCAAATTTCACTGTCCTATAAATCATGTTAGTAAATAGTGTTAATGTTAACATAATGCTAATATTAACAGTATTAACATTAACATAAGATTAGTGTTAACATAGGTGAAACATCTAGAGAGTTAGGATCAAGGGTGAAAATACTGATGTTGAAATCCCAGCTAATATTAGACATACGCGGAACAGTCACATAACCCACTGAAATCAATTCACCTAGTTTTTTCCCTCTACAATAATAGTCTATTTTTAAAACTCTTTTGTAATCTTCAGGGTTTTGTTTGTTTTTGTTTTGTTTTGTTCTTGTTTTTGTTTTTGCTTTTGCTTTAAAGGACTAAAGCAACAGGAACATTTAAAGAATTTCAAGAAACAGTCTTCTCTTTAATTTGTCAATTCAGGTGAACCTGTTGGTGCCAAAATGCTTCTTCATGTTCCCTGCTATCTCCTATTTCCCTCCACTTATTACGCTGCTTTCAAGGAAACATTCAATATGCAGAAAGTGACCTGTAAACTTTGAACTCATCAAGTCAAGGACTGTTGCTTAGCCTTCTTCCTTGTACACAGTGCCCTGTAATGGTTGTATACCAAGATTTTGGAGTCAGGTTTCATCACTTGGAATACCAGCTCTTCCATTAACTAGTTGTATCTACCTCACTCCTTCCTGGCTCAGTTTCACATATCTATGGCATCTCCTCAAATAAAAATACAGGTTACATAAGTGCAGGATAGTCCCACCTCCAAAGATAATTATGAAGATTAAATTGAATAATATCTTGGACTCTGTGTTGACGTTCTCTTGCCCACTATATTCAATTTTACATGTGTTGTAGATGAAAATGAGAAGGCAACATTTTTCTTTTCTTTAATAATGAAAGAAAAAAATCACTGAACATTTACATTTTTAGGACACATCAGCTGCTAATAGTTTCACTTTCTTGATTTATTTAGCTAAACAAAAAAAGAGAAGGCTTTTTGGTTTCTATTTTCTGATTGCTGGTGGCCTTTTAAAGATAATTTTAAACATTTTCACTTATTTTAATTTTTTACACTTGATATTAAAGTTTCCTTTTGACCATTCATTTAAATAATATTCCAGTCTTTCCTAATCTCTGTAATTATATCCTGCTTAAAGATTTATGTTATATTTTCCTAAGTATCACTTTTATGCTGCTATTAAAATTTTCTTAGTATACTATGTGACTATATTTTTCATTTTGCTCTGATTCCATCAAGTTTCATAAGAGGATATTTTTAAATTATGCTAATTTTCTTAAACAATAAATATGACTAAAAGAAAATTAATGGACTTATTGATCACAGTAAAACTTAATCACCTTCTAAGAAAACAGTTTGAACCTAGTGTTGCTGTTAGTTAATCTGGTAAAGGGAGGCAGGTAAATATACTGCAACTAAATCTATTACATTTGACTCTTGGCAAAGAATCAACATGTTTTACTTATCTGTAGCTTTCTCACTGTTTTTATTTTTCAGACTTTCAGAAGACTTAGAAAAATCAATATTGAAAAATTAAGGTAGTATTTCAATTGATGATTTGGAATGGATCATCTTTATAGCACCAATTTTGTAAATAATGATAGAATTTGAAATAGAAAATTGACTTAGCTGCTCTGGACATTGTCAGAGAAAATATTTTGAATGAACTGATTATTTTCTTATTGAGTTGATCAGATGTTTTTCCATTATTTAGAAGTGACACACCTTATCTTTTCAGCATATAAAACTCATTTCATTTTCAGAAACTGACTTATCTCCAGAAATGGCACCACATCTTGTGGGGGAATAATATCTATCTATCTATCTATCTATCTATCTATCTATCTATCTATCTATCTATCTAAAGACAAAAATGATTTGCATTAAGAGTGTCCAAATTTTTCACTGTTTCCAACTCTCCCAAATGTTCAATGGCTCTAAAAAATGGATACCCAACTTTGTTTCTTGTGCCACTTGGGGGGTTTTTGTATTTGCTTGTTTTTTTTTTTTAATTAAAAAATTTTTTTTTCAGGGATGCCTGGGTGGCTTACTCAGTTGAGTGAGGTCGTGATCTCAAAGTTCACAGATTCGAGCTCCACGTTGGACTCTGTGCTGACAGCTCAGAGCCTGGAGCCTGCTTCAGATTCTGTGTCTCCCTCTCTCACTCTCCACCCCTACCCACTCATGCTCGATCTCTCTCTCTCTCTCTCTTTCTAAAATAAATAAGCATTAAGAAAATTAAAAAAAGTTTTCAACAAAAACATTTTTCACTTGAAGCATATTTCAGAATACACGATTCTAAGATGTATATAAAAAACATTCCATCCAGGAAAAATAGAATAAATATTTTCTTCAAGTACACACAGAATCCCCTGATTAAATCACACAATA
This sequence comes from Crocuta crocuta, assembly GCF_008692635.1. Lineage (NCBI taxonomy): Eukaryota > Metazoa > Chordata > Mammalia > Carnivora > Hyaenidae > Crocuta > Crocuta crocuta. The sequence goes on from NW_027527381.1 coordinate 2,893,097, forward strand.
AGAGATATAACAGATATAAATTAAGAAGTCTGAAATCATATCATACTAAATATATTTTCCAACTACAATGGTGCAAAACTAAAAATCAACAATGAAACAAAGCTGGAAATCTACAATGTATATATTAAATGTAAATTTAATGTAAATCTAGAATGTAAATTTAAGATGCAAATATTAAAGAACATATTTTGTACAAGCAGTAGGCCAAATAAGAAATCAAACAGAAATTAAAATATGAGTGAAAACAAAACAAAACAAAGAAACCCACAATGTTCTAAAACCTAAGAGATACAGCAAAATCAGACATTAGAGTGAAATTTATGTTATAAATGCTTGTATTAAAAAAATAAAAGTTCGGGACGCCTGGGTAGCTCAATAGGTTAAGTGTCCACTTTCGACTCAGGTCTTGAACTCATGAATCATGAGTTCTGCTCTGTGCTGACCTCTTGGAGCCTGGAGCTGCTTCAGATTCTGTGTCTCCTCTCTCTGCCCCTCTCCAGCTCACACTCTGTCTCTCGCTCGCTCGCTCTCTCTCTCTCAGAAATAAATAAACATAAGAAAATTATTTTTAAAGTTGAAACAAACAACATTATACCACAGGGAACTATAAAAAGACAAAACTTAATTGAAACTTAGAAGAAGAAAATAACAAAGAAAAATCAGAAATAAAAAAAAGAGACCAGAATAAACAATAACAAAACATTGAAAGTAATGACCAATTCAAATAAAAATAAAATTGACAATACTTTAACTACATTAACTTAGAAGAGAAGACTCAAAAACCAAAATGGAAATGGAAGAGAAAACAATATAACATATGACCACAGAAATACATAGTGTGATAACAGATTATTATAAACAATTATATAATAACAAATCAGATAACTTAGAAAGGAGAAAAAGATAATTCCCAAAAATTCACAAACTGCCAAAATTGAATTATGGATCTTGAATCCAAGAAATGGGAAATCTCTTCGACCAGTAACAAGAATGGAAGTTGAGTTAGGAATCAAAAATCTAGCACAGAAGAGCCCAAGACCTCATTGGTTCATTGGTGAATTCTATCAAAAGTTAAAAAATAACAATAAATGACAACTTTTATAAAAATCTTACAAAGAATGGAATAGAGGGACTACAATTCAAAATCATTCCATAGGGCCAGTACTACCCTGATACCAAAGCAGGATAAAAACAATACAAGAACAAAAAAGTCTTTGTCTGATATAAATATTGCTACCCTGACTTTCTTTTGACATCTATTTGCATGATAAATGTTTCTCCACTGCCTCACGTTCAAGCTGCAGGTGTCTTTAGTTCGAAAATAAGTCTCTTGTGCGCAGCATATAGATAGGTCTTGTTCTTTGCTTTTGTTTTTTATCCATTCTGACATTCTGTGTCTATTGATTGGAGTGTTTAGTTTACTTACATTCAAATTAACTATTGATAGATAGGAATTTAGTACCATTTTATTACTTCTTTTGTGGTTTCTGGAGATTTTCTCTGATCCTTTCTTTTCTTTGTCACTTTTGATTTCTCCTTTGCACTCAAAGATTCCCCTTTAATATTTCTTTCAGGGCTGCTTTAGTGATCATGAAATCCTTTAGTTTTTGTTTGTCTGGAAAACTCTTTATGTCTCCTTCTATTCTGAATGATAATCTTGCTGGATAGAGTATTCTTGGCTGCAAATTTTCCCCATTCAGCACTTTGAATATATCATGGCACTTCTTTCTGGCCTGCCAAGTTTCTGTTGAGAGATCTGCAGCTAGACTTATGGGTCTCCTCTTATAAGTTAGGGACATCTTTTGCCTTGTTGCTTTTAGGATTATTTTCTTTATTGCTATATTTTGCAAATTTAATTACAGTGTGTCTTGGTGTTGGCCTGCTTTTGTTGATTTTGATGGGAGTTCTCTGTGCCTCCTGGATATGGATATCTGTTTCCTTTCCTAGAGTAGGAAGTTTTCTGCTGTTATTTCTTGAAATGAATTTACTGCCTCTTTTCCTCTCTCTTCTTCTGGGCCTCCGACAATATGAATGTTATTACATTTGATGGAGTCACTGAGTTCCCTAAGTCTATTCTTGTGTGGCATAATTTTTCTCTCTTTTTTGTCAACCTCATTATTTTGTCTTCTAGGTCACTAATTTGTTCCTCTGCTTCTTCAAGCCTGCTCTTCATTGAATCAAGCCTGCTTCCAATCTTATTTAGTGTATATTTCTTCTCTGTTTTACTCTTTTTTTTTTAACTCATCCATGTTGTAAGGGTCTCACTGATGTCTTCTGTTCTTTCTCAAGCCCAGTGAATATCCTTATGATTGTTGCTTTTAATTTTCCATCAAGCATGTTACTTATATCTGTTTCACATAGATCTCTGGTCATGGCTTTATCTTATTCTTTCATTTGGATAAACTCTTCCATCTTGGCATTGTCTAAGTCTCTACCTTCCTTTCTGTGTTAGAAAAGCCAGTCATATCTCCTGCTCCTGAAAGTAGTGGCCTTATGAAGAAGAGGTCACATAGTGCCCAGGGCACTTTAGGGAGTGTCTCCAATGTGTGCTGCATGCACTGTGCTATTGTGTTTTGTGCTTTAATCTTCAGGCCAGTTGTCTGCAAAGACTCTTCTTGTCTGCTGGGGGCAATTTTTGGTCCCTGGCTTGAATGTGGAATGTTTTAACTAGGTGTGTTCTGGTCTGCTTATGAAATGAGACCTGATGCCAACTCCACCAGAACTGGGGCTCTGCAGAACTTTCTGGTCAGAAGAAGTGGTGTGGGCAGGGGCTTTTGCTGGTCTTCTGCAGAAGGGGCCTGCCATAGCTGTAACCAAAGCAAGCTTGACTGAGAAGGTCAGTCTCACCAGAGCACAGTGAGGTGGGGCTTGGTATAAGCACATTAGTCAGCCAGTGTCATGTCTGAACTGCTTCCCCAAAGGGGCTCTGTGTTTATGCTGAGGGGAGAGGGAAGAAAATAGCACTGGTCAGCTCCTCTGTTCCCGTAGAGGTGTCTCCATGAATACTGCCTCCCAATGATGCTCTCTGAGATGAGCAAATCATCTCCCCACTGTGTGCCTCAGGTACTCTTTAGATCACTGTTGCCATGCTGTCTTCCCAGGGGTTATTTGCCTGCCTTCTCTCCAGGAGCAAGTTAGGAACCTCTGGGCCCTATACCAGCAAAGCCACTGACCTTTAAAATTCCAGGCGTCAAGACCTGCTGGTTGCATGAGCTCAAGAAATTCAGCCTCTCTTATTTTCCATCCTAATGACTTTGGGAAACATTCTTCTTGTGCTTTGTGCTTTTTTGTTTATTTGTTCATATATTCATTTATTGAGTACTAATATTCTAAGCTCTGTTCTGGAATCTTAGTACTGGGATACAGCAGATAGCAATATTAACAAACTTCTTACTTTTGTGGAACCTGTATTTTTATTTAGGCAGACAATATATTGAAAAAAATATATATAGGCTTAATGCAGATTCTGGTACTAGAAAATGAACTGCTATAACAAATACTTAAAAATATGGAAATGGCTTTGGAATTGGGTAATGGGTAGAGTCTGGAAAATTTTTGAAGTGTTTGATAGGAAAAAATCTAGATTGTCTTGAGGAGAAGTGTGGACATTAAAGGCTGGTGAGGGCTCAGAAAGAAGAAAGGAGAGCAGTAGTGAACAATTCCTAACATGTTAGAGGATACATTTATTATCATAAGCAGAATGTTATGAGAAATATGTATGGTAAATGTGCTTCTGGTGAGATCTCTGATGGAAACAAGAAACATATTATTGGACACTGGAGGAAAGATGAACTTTGTTCTAAAGTCACAGGGGATCTGGATGAATTCTGGTTTGCTGTTGGCAGGAAAATAGAACTTGTAAACAATGAACTTGGATATTTAACTGAGATTTTTAGGCAAAGTATAGAAGTTGCAGCCTGATTTATCCCTGCCACTTAGAGTAAAATGCATGCAGAAAGAGATAAATTGAAAATGGAATTATTAAGCAAAAATGAATCAGTACTTGATGATTTAGAAAATTCTCAGCCTCTCTAGATAGTATGTTCTAGAAATTTGGCCAAAACTGTGGTTGGACGAGTATTTGCTAAAGAAATTAGGAGTTTAACTTACAGATCTATTCAACCAGGAATCAGGAATAGAGATGTAATTATCCAAGAAGGATCTCAGGGAACACTTTTTCTAATGGTATGGATCCTTTGACATCAATAGAAGATGGAACAGATTTTGAGAATTTTATACCAACAGAAAAACTGCCAGCCTGGATTTCAAGGGACAGAGATGGGGTAAAAAGAAGGAAGAATGACTCTGAGAGCAGAGACATGGATACAGAGGCCTTGGGCTAACAGATTAGAGATGCTGCCCAGTGAGTTGAGGCAGTGGAATAGCTGTCTGTTGGTCCTAGGGTGCAGAATATCCAATCATAGAGGATTATTTTGAGGGGGGACAGAATATCCAATCATAGAGGATTATTGTTAGGCCTTGAAATCTAATGAAACATGCCCTACTAGGTTTTGACTTGTAGGCACCCATGACTCATTTTTCCTTCCAATTTCTCCCTTTTGGAATATCTATCTACACTTGTTTCACTATTGTATTTTGGAAGTAGATAACTTGTTTTCTAGGTTATGCAAATCCACCACTGGAGAGGAATTTTGCCCCAGGATGGCTCAGATCCAGAGTCTCACCCATACCTGGTTATGATGATTTAGAAGGTGAGATTTAGGACTTCTTGAGTTAATCATGTTTAGATGAGATTTTGGACTTAGAATTAATGCTGAAATGGGTTAAGACTTTCAGGGATGCTGGGATGGGTGAATTTATTTATTTATTTATTTTTTTGTGGGAAGGTCATGGATTTTGAAGGGGTGCTGAGGGCAGGCTGATATTAATGGAATTGTGTCCTGTTAAAAGTTAACTGAAAATGAGATCATACTGGAGTAGGGTACATCCCTAATAAAATATAATTGGTGTTTTTACAAAAAGGATATATGGATAAAAACATGCATAGAGGGAAGTCAATGTGAAGGTATGCAGGAAGAAAATGTCTTTGTTAAGACAGAGGCAGAGATTGGAGTGATACATCTACAAGCTAAGGAATGAACAGATAGCTAAGAAATGCTAAAAGCTAAGAAGAGTCAAGGAAGCATACCCCCCAGAACATTCAGAGAGAGGATGGCCATACACAAACCTTGATTTTGAACTTATACTGTCCAGAACTGTAAGAAAGTAAATTTCTGCTGTTTTCAGCCAACACATTTATGGTACTTTTTATGCCAGTCCTAGGAAATTTATATACATGTTTTAGATTCAAACACACAAATAGGTTGAAATATATAGAATGCAAACAACCAGAAATGATCTGGTGTAGTTATACTGATATGAGAGAAAAAATACTTTAACATAAAAATTGACACCTAAATAGGAGAACATATTTATGATTCCATTTATATAAAATGATAAACTAAATATTCTGAAGTGATGGAAAATATACCAATGTTGCCTGAAGACAGGAGTGGAGGAACAGGGGGGAGGAATTACAAAGTAGCAAGAACTTTTCAGGGTAGTGATGTTTCTTATCTTGATTGTGTTGATAGTTATTTTATGGATATGTACATATGCCAAAAGTTATCAGGTTGTACACTTTTAGTGTATTCTGGTTACTGTATGCCAATTAAGCTCAATGAAGCTCCTGAGAAAAAGGAAAATACAGTGAAAGAATGAAGGAATATGAGGTCTTAGTTCTCACATAAAAATATCACATGCTTGTTTTGAATTTAAATATTCTTACTTGAAATCTTTCTTAATATCATATTTTAGCTTAAGGCTCATCTAGAAGTATTTTTATTGGCTACAGTTAAAAATGTGCAGTGTTTCATCCTCATAGTCAAGTACCCATTGCTGAGTGAATAATTCTATTCACCTGTAATTCTACCTGCCTGTAATTTTTCACTGGCTTTAATTGTATGCACATTGGCCAGTGTTAATCATTAGGTGTCTTTAAAAACAGAAGCTATAGATGATGTTACAAATATCAGAAGAAATAAATAAAATGGATCAGAAAATGTTTTCCCTTAATGGCTCATGACTTATTCCTGAGTGTCATTAAACTAGAACAGGTGAAATTGCCTCACTTGTACCAATGGCAGGAGAGAAATACAAATAACCTAGAAGTGATACACGAGCATCTTCTGAAAGAGTGAAAAGTCTTCCTATAGCTCAAGCACTTTTTTCGATTTTAAAAATTAAGAACTTTGAAAATGAAATTTAATTAGTTCAAAATTGTATTGGTTTAATGAAACGCAGGTCAAAAGAACATGCATTCTAAAACACCTAATTTCTACAGTAACATGAAAATATGACAGATTTAAATTGTAATGGATATTTTCTGGAACCAAAGCATCAAATTTCATGGCTTTTGGGATGTAATAGAAAATACTTGGTAGATGGAATAAGGCTTGATGCTCTAGGAGCATAATTTAACCATAAATATCTTTCTGATTCAATTAAAATTTTTACTTTTCAGTTTGCTCTGTGATTGCTAAGTAAGTCATTGATTTGGATTTATAAGGTCTTTTTATGAATAGTATTAAAAGAAAAAGGAAAACAACTTTTTTTTGCTACTAATTCATATAAACAACAAATATAGTGTTTGTGTGATTAATTTACAGTATGCTTTTCTATAGGTTATAGGTAAACATTTTTAACTAAGATTATCATCTGCCACTATTTGAATTTTATTTGAAATCTTAAATTTAAAAAAAATGATCTTTGCTTGTACATGGACTGCACTTAGTGTTTCCAAAGCAATATTTTGTATATGGATTAGTATTTTTTTACTTTTAAATGTTTGTTTATTTTTGAGTGAGAGAGAGATAGAGACAGACAGAATCTGAAGCAACTCCAGGCTCTGAACTTGCAGCACAAAGGTGTATGTAGGGCTCGAACCCACAAACCATGAGATCATGACCTGGGCCCAAGTCAGACGCTTAACCAACTGAATCATTCAGGTGCCCCTGGATTAGTATGTTTAAAGGTTTAAAGATGGTGATTGGTTTATATATGAACTTTTTCACATGAACAACTGCCTAGTAAGATTTTTCCCAGCCAAGCTCCTTCAGCAATATCTTCCTTCTTCATTGTTGTTTATCTACTACCTAGAAGTACTATCTGGTTCCTACTATCAACTGTTGTCCAAAATTTGTCTTTGGTAATAACTTATGGACAAAGGGACATTCAAAGCAACAGAAGAAAGTTAAATTTCTCTTTGTTATGTCTGTCTTCCTAATGTTGCATCTTTTTGGACTCCATTCTCTTCTAAGTAACTTTTCAGTTCTATAGAGCCCAGACTTGTCTCTAATTTCTGTGAGGGATCTTCAGGGTAACTAAGGAGGCAGGAGCTTACTTCCTGAATTAACCTGACTAGCTGCTCCTAGTTCTGTTTTCTGGGAAAAACTCCCCTTTTCATTCTTCTTGCCCTTCAATAAGGCTCTTCCTTATGACATACTCTTCATGGAAACTGGTGAAATGGACATTGGTAGGCTTTTCCAGTTCTCTTTATCTCTGATAATGTTTAGGGTCCAATATATTGTTTCGAAGTTTGGATAGGAACAGGTTTTTCAAAACTGTGCTTAGGATTGTTTCGACCATTCAATTTCCTCAAAGAACTTAGTGAATCTCTGGTCTCTTTATTTCTGGGCACTTCTGTATGGGAGTAATCATGCCAAAGTTCTTCAGAAGATAATTTTTAAGCACAAAGCCTTGTATCTTACTTATCTGCCCCTTCTCTTATCATTCCTCCTTCCACTACTACTTATGACACAACTGAAATAAGGGGCTTCCAAATAATAAAGAGGAAGGGCGATATACTTTTAAAAAGTTCTAGCAGCTGTCTCACAGCCCCTCTTGTCCTGAGCTTTCCTTGCTTGCTTTATTTTTAGTCTCAGAACTATTTATTTTGTAGGTTGAATCAGATGAGAGCACTTAAGTGAGAAAATGAGAACAACTCCTAAATAAAGCTGAAGAGAATTATATGACTATTTTAGTAAGTTTCCACAAACTTGCCAGGAATACTTGCCAACTTATGAGTTATTTTAACTTACTAAAATTTAATGAGATTACCTATTAGATATTCATTAATTAATATAGTAAACATATTTTTCAACTCAATATCTGGTTAATCATCTGAGAAGTATTTTTTGGTCACTTCTGAGTATAATAATCATCCTAGGGAAATAAGTTTGGGTGCTGAAATTTTGTATCCTGGGCTGTTTGGATAATCTGCGAGGACAATCAGCATATATAATAAGATTTTCTATAATATTTTATGCAACTAATATGAATATTTTAAAGTGAGGGATTATTAAAAAGACATTTCATCTTTACTGTACCAATAGCTTCCTTTATATTCTTGGTGAATTGTCTGGGCATTTAAGCATCAACTATTACTTAATGAAGTAGATAGGATGTAGAAATGCCATCCCAGCTGCCCTAGGAATTATTTGTTAAGACTTACTAACAATTATTTTAAAAGGTGAAATCACTAATGTCTTCCAAGAAACTATATTATTGATAAGCATATCAGAGAACATCCATGATGGTATAATTTAGTGATGATGTGGATACTAATGAAGTGAAATGGGGGCAGGTATCTTAATTGGTAGAACATACAAGAGATGAGACTGCTGCTGAATTTTATTCTAATGAAGCATTGGCCCTCAGAATGTGTCTGGCACTAAGAGCTGAATCGTTCTATTAATGAGGAAACATAATAAAATAGAACTGATAGTCATTTACTTCTTTATAAATAATTCTTGAAAATGCATGAGCAGCAGGAAGTCTGCTTTAATTTGTCTTCACTTCTATCATATAAAATTGATACCTCATCACACTTATATATTAACTTATCAGTGTTGCAAATTCTAGGCCAAAAGGGTACTTACTGAATGCGATTCAGTGATTCTATTTGTCTACTCATTAATGTTTGAGAGTAGTTAGATGAGCTAGCTGCAGATGTGTGACTGACCTGTAATAGCAGCAGTAGTAGAAGTACTTGGGTCATTACTGAATAAATTGTTGTTTCTGTTCTTCAACAAATCATGAAGAAGACAGGTCAATTAGGACCTAATTAATTTTTTCTCATTATTTGTCAAGCATGCAAATCAAACAGTCTCCATCTTGTTGATAAGGGCTTTTTTAACCCTAAATTTTTATAGTCTTGATTGTAATTATCAGAGAGACTAATAATAGTCCCACTTCTTTTCAGGGATGTGTCTGAGTGGCCTCCAGGGTCCAGAATGAATTTTTCTCTTCACCATAATAGGGATTCTTCTTAGAACTTGGCAATAATGGCAGAACATTAAAATAAAATATGTCAAATTTTCTAGGTTGTTAATGAGAAGAGATAATGTGATTTGATTTTCCTGTTTTGGAACAAGATTTTCTTCTGTTATAACTGGATGGTCTTTGAACTATTTAACCCCACAATCCATTAGGTTGATGAATTTATCAAGACTGTCTTCCAGTTGGTGAAGAAAGTTAAGTATCATCAGGCTTAGCTTTATATTTCAAGAAAAATCAGGGATAGATGGCTATTATTAGTGACTTTTAATCTTTATTTGAGTGTCTAATACTTTTGGTACTATGTTATACTACATCACAGTTACTAGTAATAAATATGTGTAGGCAAAAATAGATCATGTGAGATGCTTAGGGAAAAATATATTAGATAAGTATTTAAATTTTTCTGTAATAAGCCTGGAGTGAGAGTTTTAGATTCAAGAAAGTTCTGGAAGCAAAGAAGGGGAATGGAAAAGTCAATTCATGAAGTCCTTGAAAAAAACTAAAGATAGAGTTAAGAAGCTGTTCTTTGTTCTAAAATTGGTTGAAGGATATGTGCATCTCTAATAGACTTTTAGTAATTTTCAAATAAGACTTTGCTCTAGAGCGTCTTCTTACTTTTGATCTCTCACTTTTTTCTCCCATAGCAATGGTGGAAGTTTCCTGGCTCTCTGGAGCTATAATGGCTCATTTTTAGGATTCTCTTGTGCAAACTAACTAGTCAAAACAAAAACCAAGGTTCCTAATTATGATGATGAATTTGTCCTTCACTCTGTGTCAGGCACGATAATAATAATCCAACCAAAGTTTTTGGTGGCTCAGACCGGGGGTGATGGGACAAGGAAAGTGTTGACAAGTGACTGGCTATAGGTGAGACTCCAGTGACCTAGAATCAGAGGGATGTATCACCCTGCTACTGACGTGAACATGTCCACAAATAATGTGATTTAGGATAACTTAAAGCAGAGACAAAATACAACGTTTAGAAGTGAAATTTAGCCTCATAGTTGACTAAGTGATTGTAATAGTGAACATAAACTCATCAGACATGGGAAGTGAAATATTAGAGAGTCAGTAAAACAAGAATCAAAACCATCCCCAAGTGAGTAATGGCTCTAATTTTACTGTATTTGTTGAACATCTTTCTTTTTGAAGTTAGGTGTTGATATGGGGGCTTTTACTGCTGAAAAGGAAACATTTTCAAGGACAAATGCCTTAAGGGTAAAAGTCTTTTTACAAAGGGGAGAAAAGGGGAAAAAAAAGATTTATAATTTTTTTCCCAAATTAAAAAATTTGTAAATAAATGTTAGTTTCCTTCCTCTCTGCCACGTATCTTAGTATCATGGTGAGTAAATGTTTAAATATGTTCTTTTAATAGTTAATATTATTTAATAAATGCTGATCAATGATACATTGGAAAATAATACTTACAAAACCTAAATTACTCTTTCTTTCCTAGGTACGTTTATTATTTTATTATTTAAAACATATTTAAAATTTTTTAAAATTTATTTTGAGAGAGAGAGAGAGAGAGCAGGGGAGGCACAGAGAGAGAGGGAAGAGAGAGAATCCCAAGCAGGCTCTACACCCAGTGAGGAATCCAACACTGGGCTTGATCTTACGACTGAAAGATGACCTGGGCTTATATCAAGAGTTTGATGCTTAACCAACTGAGCCACCCACGTGCCCCTATTTTATTCTATTTTATTTTATTTTTTTGATCATGATAAATGTACTTTTTTACATTTTCCAAAAAAATCCAATATAGTTAACACACAGGGTTATATTAGTTTCAGGTGTACAATATAGTGGTTCAACACTTCCATACAGCACCCAGTACTCATCACAAGTGCAGTCCTTAATTCCCATAACCTATTTCACCCATCTCCCACCCACCTCCCCTCTGGTTACCATCAGTTTGTTTTCTGTAGTTAAGAGTCTGATTTTTGTTTGTTTCTTTTTGCTTTGTTGATTTGTTTCTAATTCCCACATATGAATGAAATCATATGGTATTCATCTTTCTCTGACTTATTTCACTTAGTATTATTATACTCTAAATCCATCCATGTTATTGCAAATGGCAAGATCTCATTCTCTTTTATGGCTGAGTAATATTTCATTATATCTATACCACATCTTCTTTATCCATACATAAATTGATGGGCACTTGGGTTGCTTCTGTATCTTGACTATTGTAAAAAATGCTGCAATAAACATAGAGATGCATATATCTCTTCAAATTAGTGTTTTTATATCTTTGGGTAAATGCCTAGTAGTGGAATTACTGGATCATATGGTAGTTTTATTTTTAATTTTTTGAGGAACTTCGATATTTTCTTCCACAGTGGTTGCACACATTTGCATTTCCACCAACAGTGCAAGAAGTTTCTTTTTTCTCCACATTCTCACCAACACCTGTTGTTTCTTGTGCTTTTGATTCCAGACATTCTGACAGGTGTGGGGTGATATCTCTGTGTGGTTTTGGTTTGCATTTCCCTGCTGATGAATGACATTGAGCATCTTTCCATGTGTCTGTTGGCCGTCTGGATGTCTTCTTTGGAGAAATGTCTATGTATGTCTTCTACCCAATTTTTTTTTTTTTTTTTTANGGTGTTGGGAGAACTGGACAGCAACATGCAGAAGAGTGAAACTAGATCATTTTCTCACACCATACACAAAAATAAACTCAAAATGGATAAAGGACCTGAACGTGAGACAGGAAACCATCAACACCCTAGAGGAGAAAGCAGGAAACAACCTCCTTGACTACCCAATTTTTAATTGTATCTCCAATGGACTGTTTGTTGTGCTCTTTAAGGGTGGAAATTCAGTTTCCTCTTGCCTTCCTTGTTTTCTCATATCCAAGCTTGCTACATTTTAAAATTCCACGTGTTAAGCCTCACTGATGATAAGAACTCATGAAATTAGGTCCCTCTGGTTTTCAAAGCCAAATGTTATGGGATTTGTCTTCTCTGTGTGTGTTCACTGTATCTGGAATGCTTGGTGTGGGAGTCTGTTTCTTTCTTCTCTCCATGCCCTCAGTGCCCCCCTCTCACATTTCTGTTGAGTGTGGACCTCATCTCTGCCCTTCCTACCCCCCTTTTTTTTTTATTTTACAGAGAGACACAGAGAAAGAGACAGACAGACAGACAGACAGTGGGGTAGAGGAGCAGAGGAAGAAAGGGAGAATGTTAAGCAGACTCTATGCTCAGCACAGAGCCAGAGGCAGGCTTGGATCTCATGACCATGGAATCATGACTTGAGTGAAAATCAAGAGTCATACACTCAACTGACTGAGCCACCCAGGCGCCTTGTTCTTCTGATTCTCTTTGATGTGGCTTCTCTTCATTTAGCTGTGGAATGTCTGCTGTTTGGTCCATTTTCTGTTATTCTGTAAATAACACTGATATGGTGTTATCTAGATGGATTCGGAGGACGAGGTGAGCTTGAGATCTTCCTATTTTGCCATGTTCCACAGAAGTCTCTAGGTGCATTTGTAACAGAAGAGCCACAACCGTGATATCATGACCATGAGATCATGACCTGAGTTGAAATCAGAGTCTAGCACTTAACTGACTGAGCCACCCAGTTGCCCCAAGTAAGACAAGAGTATTTTAAAGCCTTATTGATTGATATGATCGCAGCATCTTGTCAAGTAACATAAATATCTACTGTAGGACATTCTTCTGCACAGGCAAAAATCTAGGATTTTGCCTTTACATTGATGGATGGATAAATACTTTCAGGGTCCCCTACATAATTGGCTTTATAAAAGTCTCATACTCGATTATAAAATATTGGTCTTTGCTCAGTTTAGAAATCTAGTTTTGTTTTAGGATAAATACAGTGAAAGAAAGGAAAGCTACTGGGTCTTATTTATTTTGGCATCTAAGACACTGCACAATGTTCAGCCCATAGCTGACACTTCATGTATCTTCACTGAATTCAAGATACACAGTGCTTATCACCTTAACAAAATGCAGGAAACTTTTTCTTTTTCCTGCATCTGTTTAGGGAAGATCATGAAATATGAGGTTAGAAATGAGAGCACTTCTAGAGGAAAACTAATAATTTTTTCCACATTAGCCATGAAGATGGATATTATATAAAATTAGCAAAACTGGAGCAATAATTGTAATACTTCTCATGTTATTAAGCATTAAGGAAAAAATCCACAGAGATAGGAATTTTGTACAAGAACATTAAAAAATAAATTCTAGGTGAAAATAGTAGTCAGCTGACTAAATGGTGACATTTTGAGAGAAGAAAGTAATGTAGCAGGATTCTCACACAGAGTTGTGACACCGAGGCTTTTCTTTCCAGGAAGCAACTTTATTTGTGCCAGCACAGCTCAATTAGGTTCATACTGGAAGAACTGAGCCCTGAACGCCATGTGGCATAGTTTTTTTATTTTTACACATTTTCTTCTTTGTCTCCCATATATGGTAACATACAAACATGCAGTCTGATTAAGTGGTCTCATGTTACAAGGTTGTGAGGGATGTCACTACAGCTGTAGCCAGTTCCTTCCTAACAATTATGATTAAAAACACAAATTATTTCTTCTTTAGAAAATAAATTTAATATATGCAACTTAATGGTGATAAACAAAAAATTACTTTTATTAACATCAGGTGCATAGTGCTGAGAAAACTTGTTTCTAAAATTACAAATGATTTCAAACTTTGCTATGTGAAATCACATTTGGGAGAATGGAAGATGTCACTCTTATCTAAGGGATCGGAGTCACATGGGTCAAGATGACACAGAAAAGCAACTTCTATTTTCAGAATAGGTAGAGCTTCAAAGGAGAATTTTTTGAGCACAGTATTTCATGTATATCTTAATTTTGTATTTTCTAAGGAAATACAACCCCGAGTACTCTTGTAGCCCTGATGATAGTCAGATTATGATGTTCTTAATATAATCCAAAAAGTTCCCAAGAGGTTGTGGCCATAGTTACATGAACAATGCTGTCTGTAGGCCATGCTCTAGCTGAAAGGTGATGCACCATTTCTCTTTTGGGTGATTACTTCTTTCTTATCTATGACTTCCTCAGCCTCCCTTTGTTCCTTCTGTCTATTGAACAGAGATTACTTAGACACCCAGTTTTTAAACTGTTGTTTTACATAATATACTCCCCTATTTCCCTAGTCCTTTTTTTAAAAAAACAATGTTTAGGGGCACCTGGGTGGCTCAGTTGGTTAAGCGGCTGACTTCTCAGTTCAGGTCATGATCTCACAGCTTGTGGTTTTGAGCTCCACGTCAGGCTCTGTACTGACAGCTTGGAGCCTGGAGCCTGCTTCAGATTCTGTGTGTCCCCCTATCTCTGTACTTCCCCCACTCACACTCTATTTCTCTCTCTCAAAATAAATAAACATTAAAAAAATTTTTTAATGTTTATTTTGATAGTGAGTATGCAAGTGGAAAAGGGGCAGAGAGAGACAGAGAGACAGAGAGAGAGAAATCAGGCAGAGCCCGATGGGTGCTGGATTCCACCAACCATTAGATCATGACCTGAGCCAAAGTCAAGGGTTGGAGGCTTAACTGACTGAACCATCCAGGTGCCCCTCCCTAGTCCTTCTTAAAATTCAGCCCCTCTCACCCTCTTTAAAAAGGACTCCCCACTCTCCTCTTTCTGAGACATTCTATGATCCCTCTTGCATACCCTTCCTTTTACAACAAGCCATTACAAAACAGATCTAAAGTATTTCAACCATAATATGCTCCTTGTGGGTTTTTTTGTGTGTGTGTGTGTGCTGTTTCGTTATATTAACAACTTTAGTTGTTGTATTAAACCTCGATACACAGTCAAAACCATATTCTTTTCTGGGACATAAGCTGAAGAACAGCATCATTTTAACATTATTTTAAGATATTTATATAAACATATCACTACAAGCCTGGGGAAAAAAAGAAGCTAGATAATTTCAAGAAGAATTGTAATTAGTATTGTAATTTTCCAGGGAATGTTTAGAAGTTGCACTTCTAAGACATCTAGGGTGAATTCTTTTTAGAAGCACTAAAGAATGTAGAATGGGTCAAAGTGCAGATATAGGTTAATGCCTAGATTTCAGAGAAAGGGGAAAATGTATGTTTCAGAAGCAAATCTGGGGACTTGATGTTAATTCTTGTGGGTAGGAAGGTGGTAGATTTCAGAACATCTACAAGGAAAGCTGAGCAGATCCTGGACTGTGAAAATATATACTCGGGAATGAATAGATGAATAAAGCGATGAGTTGGTTACTAGAAACCCATCCATCAGATCTAGGCGACAACTTCAGTCCTGCTGTGAAGCAAGTTTGTCTTGAGGTAGCATGCTGATATCTCACAGGGCTCCTCAGCCCTTTCTTATGGCCACTGTCCACCTGGGGAATGCATGGGGCTGATCTCCAGGTAAGGAAGTACCAGATCTTGCAGCCCTCTCAGGGGTGGGCATCCTCTGTTTATGTTCTATGGATGAGAAGGCTGATCTCGAGGCTCATGTTTTCAGATATCAGTGAAAATAAACAAGCGGAATTCTTAACATAGTTGAACACTGGAAATCTCAATGTAGAATAAAGGCAACATTATTCAAGTCAGTTATTCACTTCATTAGATACACAATGAACAAATGAGGAAGACAAGACAAAAGTTTTACTGGATAATAGTACTTCTTTGAATATTTCTCAACATACATGTTCCTCAATTTTTTTGTTACTGTGTGTGTATGTATGTGTGTGTTTTAACTAGTTTGTATTAATTAAATAAGGCAGTAATAGTCTGGTTAGTGATCCTAAGCAGAATTGAGCATGATAATCAAATGGCAGGGAAAAAAAAGATTTCTACAGTGAAATAAACACTTCTTTGAGTTTTTGGCCTTGCTTATAATTCAGCCTTTTGTGTGCTAACATGAGTCCAGCTAAGGCCTGTCAGTCCTCTATCACCCTTCTTTTTATCTTTCTTTCCTTTGCAGTCCTTCACTTTCTTCCTCTCCGTAGTTTACTTCTTAAGCAATGTTGGTATTTTAAGATTAAAGTTCCCAGATGCCTTTCCTCCAGGCAGAAAATATTGTGGAAGGGAATGCAAACTATTTCCAATAAAAGTTATGTAGGTGTGAAAGTCTTAAGGAAGAGTGACATTTCCTACATTCCAACAGGGAAGGTGTTAACTACATATGATATTAAGGTGTTGAATAACACATTGCCTCTAATTCTGTGACGACTCAACCAAATTATCTTGTTCTGGCCTAGTAAAAAGCAGCCTGCAGTCTCCATTTATGAAGTTGATTGAGAGAGGGAAATGCAAAAAACAAAACAAAAATAAGCAACCCCCCAAAAAAGACAAGAGTAACTATACTCATTCATTCAGCAAACATTCTGTTATATGCCTACTGTGTTGACAGGAAGGTACTCTACTAAGTTCTGGAGATAAAATACTGACCTACATTCCCTAGACTCACTCAGTTTAGTTGCCTGGATGGAAAAGATAATTAAATATTCATTTTGTGCTATCAATACCTATGGTTGTGTAACAGTGATTTCTAGCTTGAGTAGGAAAATGGATCAGGGCAGCCACCTAAAGTAAATTTAGGTGGAGATGATCTAATGATGAAACTAATCTTACCAATTTTTGAGCCCTTAATAAATCCCCAGCATTGTGCTAAGTATTTATTTTGTGTAATTCAACCCTCTCACAAATCTAGAGTGGGAAGAAGCACAATTATCCTTTTCTGCCCCAATAAAAAAAGTAAACCTCATAGAGATTAAGTGATTTATCCAATATTATAAAGCCCTTTCAGGACAAATTCAGTTTAAAATTCATGTTACCCTCACATCCCCATTAACTATTTTATCTTCACACACATTGAAGGCATGTTTAGTAACTCATGAGAAACATGGTTGATTATGTTTTCCTTCACAGTAGTTCTGGTGGCTTTGCTAAAAATATAGATAGCCTCATATAGAAAACTCTAAGGCTTGGGGCACCTGAGTGGCAAAGTCACTGATTCTTGATTTCTCCTCAGGTCATGATCTCACAGTTTGTGAATTGGAGCCCTGTGTCAGGCTCACTGGGCATGCTTGGAATTCTGTTTCTCCATCCCACCCTCTGCCAGTCTCCTGCTTGTGCTCTCTCTCTCTCTAAAAATAAATAAATAAGCACTAAAAATTATTTTGAAAAGAAAACTCTAAGGCTTATGTTGAAAATGTGAATATAAATTTTTTATTTAAAAATTTTAAATGTTTAGTTACCTTTGAGAGACAGGGCAGGAGTGAAGGAGGGGCAAAGAGAGAGGGAGACACAGAATAAAAGCAGGCTCCAGGCTCTGAGCTGTCACAGAGCCCCACTGGGGGCTTGAACCCATGCATTGTGAGATCATGACCTGAGCTAAAGGTGGTTGCTTAAGTGATTGACCCACCCAGGCACCCCTGAATATCATATTTTAAACAAACAAAATGTTAATCTTTGATACAGTAGAATAAATACCTCAACTAAGTTACTCTTTGTCAGAATATGTGTCAGAATGGAGTAAATGAAACCAATTAAGCCAAAAATTAAAGTTCTGTCATTTTTTCATGATGGTTACTTTTCTTTACACAGACCACGGGGATATAGTGAGTGTACCAATCACCTCTCACAGTGGTGTCCACCTGCCGCCAAAACATCTGACACTTCAGTCAACAATAACATTCCAGACTAACGTGAGAGAAAAATGCAAGCTGTTTGTTTATAATCACATGCAGAATAACTAGTTTATTGATTCAATGACTCCTATTGAATTAGTCTTTTTGACACTATCAGTCTGCTATAGTATACCTTGAGTAGATTTAACACATTATACTTTGCATCGGACTGTGTATCCTGACTTGTACTATGTATTTACTTTGATGTTGATATTTTGTTTTAGATTTTACTCTTTTTTTATTGCTTTAATTATTACTATACTGTGAAAGTTCTACTTGAGGCATTTGGCAAGAATTTCTATAGGGAATAGCTGGAAAACAGACTGCATCATTTAGGATGCTTTTGGCTTTAAGAAAGCATAAAAAACTCCTAATGACTTAATAAGAAAGAACATAATCCACAAAACAAATTTTAAAGTAGAGTAGCTTAAGGAGTCATTAATTCATTGACTAAATAACATTATTAAGGATGCTCGCTCTTCCCCTCCATCATCCATGTCTTCACTAACTCCTCTCATGGTGATAAGTTGGCTGTAGCAGCTCCCAGTGTCACATACAGACCAACTATGCTCAGAGAAAAGGGATCATCTCCTCTTGTGTGACTGTTTTTATGAAAAAGGAGATATTTGATAGAAGCTACCTTACATTGATCCTAAGTGAGCCACACAGGCTACTAGTTCTGATCTCTTTGCTCACATGAGGGCTTGGGCTCTCTAGGCGGTTTCTCAGGCTCCGAGGACAACTGGTTTCTGGCTGGGTGTGACCAAAGGAAGGCATTAGTGGGAGACTGAAGGAGAGAAGAGAAGAAGATAAAAGAGTATTTATTTCTCCTACTCCCTCTCCCTCAAACTATATCTCCAGTAACTGCTTGTCTCCTCTGTTGCCCCAATACGCACTAGACTGGCTAGCAGTGGGTCCAGTCTCCAGATAATCTAGAAAATTCAGGCTGCTGGGCTCTGGTTAAGTTTCCCATTCTCTTTGTTTTTCTAATTTAGGGGTGGTTGGGGGTTGGTTGCCTTCCCTCTCCCTGTCTGGTATCTCAACTCTTCCATCACTGTGTGGAAAATTCACTGTACTGAATTTTCTTTGTTTCAAATATTTGTAGTGTTTCTGTGTTCTAGCTTAAATCCCAAATGAGACACAGGCCCACCTCTAAGCTGATTGCTAGAAAGGAGAATGGCGTCTCCATGATTAGATTAAACCATTCAGAGTTTACTAAGAGTTGAAAACCTACCATATTTTCCACATTTTTCTTGAGTGTAATTACCCTCAAAAGAAGGTTTTTCTGTTTGCAAGGATGAAGGTCAGCAGTTTGTTCTCTATAGATTATGGGCTTCCTCTTCTATTTTCTAAGAGCCTGTGTGGGTAATGGAGACAGAAAATATCCCTATATTTGTCTAACAGTAAATTGGCATAGAGGTATACAATGAAGAATTGTTGCAAAGTGAGAGGTGATTGAAAAAGGAATTCAAAGGTTTGCATACAGTTCCTGTATTAGTCTGTCTGGGTTGCCATAACACAAAAAGCATAGACTAGGGGGCTTAAACAACAGAAATGTATTTTGATAGTTCTGGAAGCTAGAAGTCTAAGATAAAGATGGCAGTGGGGTGATTTCTGGTGAAGACCCTCTTCCTGGCTTGCAGACATCCACCTTGTCACTGTGTCCTCACGTGTTCTTTCCTTCATGCATGTGTGTAGGGAGAGAGCATGAGATCTTTGGTGACTTTTTAAAAAATACTTTGTTGGGGCGCCTGGGTGGCTTAGTCGGTTAAGCGTCCGACTTTCACTTAGGTCACGATCTCACGGTTCGTGGGTTTGAGCCCCGCGTTGGGCTCTGTGCTGACTGCCAGCTCAGAGCCTGGAGCCTGTTTCAGAGTCTGTGTCTCCCTCTCTCTCTGACCCTCTCCTGTTCACGCTGTCTCTCTCTATCCTAGAAATAAAATAAAAATATTAAAAAAAAAATACTTTGTTAATGTTTATTTACTTTTGAGAGAGAGAGAGAGAGAGAGTGGCAGAGTGCAAGCAGGGGAGGGCAGAGAAAGAGAGGGAGACACAGAATCTGAAGCAGGTTCCAGTCTCTGAGCTGTCAGCACAGAGCTCATTGTGGGGCTCAGACTCCTGAACTATGAGTTCATGACCCGAGCCAAAGTCAGACACTTAACAGACTAAGCTACTCAGACGCCTCTGGTGCCTTTTCTTATAAGGACATTAATTCCGTTGGATCATGGCTCCACCTTTATTATCTCATTCAATCTTTATTAGCTCCTTTAGGCCCTATGTTCAAATATTGATACATTTGGTTAATTCTTCAACATACAAATTTGAGGGGGATATTGTTCAGTCCATATAGCAGGCCTAGATTGTTTTTGCCATAGGTGATGATGTTTGGCAATTTTCTATAATCACAACTGCTGTCAGTTTTCTTTCCTAAAGCAGGGATGTTAAGACATTTGAATCAGGATGAAAAGGGTCATGTGTTAGGGAGAACCTGTGTGACCATTAGGGTTTACAGACATTGTTGATAAGATCTTATGTATTGTGTCCCTAAGAAAAAGATAATTTTCTTGCTCTTCTTTGGTCTGGTTCTGTTTTGAAGACTCTGCTAACAAAGTGGATACTCTGTCATCTCACTTCCCTTGCATTGATTGTATCTGTTACCCCTGGGTTATGAATTGATGCATTTTCAATGACGTAACTATGACTGGCTTAAAATTTGAAATATAGGTGCAAATATCCTAATCCCCATGGTAAAGTTAGGGAGGGGGAAATGCATTCTTTTTATGCTTTTTCGTTTGCTGACAAAATCAAAACCTGGATTTGAGATATTTAAATTACATATTAGTGTGAAGAATTAATCACTTTTTCCCATATGCTGTAAATATTATTCTATCCTATATTCTATGTGTCAGACCAAAGGTCCTGATACAACCTTTGGCAATGAAAATAGAGGTCTTGAAACATTGATTTTTGTATAAGTTAATACTTATTAACAAGAAATCTAGAGATCTGAAGATATGGACTAAATGAGAAGAGGCCTGACACAAAAAATAAAAGTTAAATATTTAGAAAGCAACAAGATTTGATTGAGGGTATGGAATATGCATGAGAAGTTGGAAATTAAAGTGTGTTAGTAGGAAGCTGTTGCTGTAAATTTGCCAGGAAGACAGACAGGGATTCAAAAAGATGGAAAATCAAGTTTTAGAAAACACAAGTGAAAAATCATGATCTACACTCTCAGCTTTATTCTCCTGGGGCAGGAGTTCTATGTGCTGGAATGAGATGAGTTTAAGAAAGGTCCTAAGGAGAGGTGCAATAAAGGAGAAAACTCATCTGATCCCAGGTTATTAATGGCCCATGCACAGTTATGATCTAGAAACAGGGCTTTGCGTGCTTTGGAACTGAGCCAAAGCATGAGAATGGTCTCTAAGGATAGAGGAAGGATTATGAATGGAGTTCATGAACAGAGTTCTGAATGGAACAGAAGAAACCATAAAAAAGTAGGAAGTTAATTAATTGCAAATGTACACTCTATTACATAGTATATTTTTTGGCTGGAATTTTGACTGAGAATATAAAGCCAAAAGGAACTCTTGACTTTTTATCTTCCAAAACAAAACAAAGCAGAACCTGTGAGGTAGATGTAATTAGCTCTTTTAATGATGAGAAAGTTGACACTCAGAGAATTTATGGTTCTCACCCCAAAAATACATGAGAACTTCATAAGACTAAGATTGATTTCTGCACTTTAGGGCTTCCCCCATTTCTTTTTTTCTTTTTAACTTTTTTTTTTTTTTAACATTTATTCATTTTTGAAAGAGCACAAGCAGGGGAGGAGCAGAGAGAAAGGGAGATACAGAATCGGAAGCAGGCTCCAGGTTCTGAGCTGTCAGCACAGAGCCCAATTGGGGCTCAAACTCACGAACTGTGAGATCATGACCTGAGCCGAAGTGGGTTTCTTAACCGACTGAGCCACCCAAGCAACCCCCATTTCTTTTCCCTAGTGGCAAAGGAAAATTGTAAGCAATGTAATAAAACTTTGCATTTAGACACATTACATTGCCATCTACATATCAGAAAATGTTTCTGTCGTTTCTGCAACAGATTGTGGTGGGGTGATTACTTTCTTGATGAATGAAATAAAAATATAGAAAATATAAACCTCTGTCAAGGGAGCTTACTATTTATAGAAATGTGTGTATGGTGACAATGTAAATGGATTCTAATAACTTAAACATTTACATTTTATAGTAGGTTCAAATTTCTCAAGTCATAAATCTCTGATGTGCAAACAAATCTTAATTTTCTAGATGGATTTTGTAGAAATCTCCCATGTGGTCTGCTGCCAGAAATCTCAGAAATCTCATGTGAAGAAGGTCCCTATCTGTCTTTTCTCCATTTATCATAGGTATTTTTTAAATGTTTTATTTATTTATTTTGAGAGAGAGAAAGAGTAAGAGCAAGGGTGGGGCAGAGAGAGAGGGAGAGAGAGAATTCCGAGCAGACTCTACAAGGTGTGCACAGAGCCCAATGTGGTACTTGATCCCACGAACTGAGAGATCATGACCTGAGCCGGGATCAAGAGTTAGACGCTTAATCTATTGAGCCACCCAGGTGCCCCAGCAGTGGATATTTGATCTCCCCTGGCCCTCTGATGTGGCCATCCCTCCATTGGAATCAGCTGAGTCTTCTGTCTTTCCCTCTGTCCTTGGACTGCACGGCCCATGCTACTTTCCACTGTGGCAGGGCATGAGGCATGTCCCACAATCTCTATCTCTATTTCTTTCTCTCTCCCTTTTCTCTTCTAATTTTCTCATCTTGCTTGAGGCACAGGGGAAATGTGGCTGCCCTCTCACGCCTCTCTGGGCTGCTACAACATTAACGGGACAATCAGAAGCCCTCTCTGTGATCAACAACCATCTATTTCTTATTGTCCCCATCCACACTCTGATGATGTGCGAACTGTCCAGTGTTTCAGTGAAGCTGGAAAAAGCTGTCTTCTATTTTTGATTTCTCAAATTAACTGAGGACTTTTTCTTACCTCCATCCCTAATATTAATATTGGGCAGTGGAAGGCAAGCTGTATGGTGCTTGTAGAGGATTTTTATCTAATCTAATGCACAGAACAGTTGATAGAGTGAAGAAAAAAATACTGTATTATCCATTTTTAAACTTAAAAAATCTCCAAATCTGGTGCCTTTGTTTTCACTCTGCAGAATAACTGTTCCCTTTTGGGGCAAGGCCAAGTTCATAAATGGGACTCACATGTAGGAGAATCACAGGGATAAAAAAATATGAGAGCTTCATCTCACTGTAATTATTTTGATTTCATTTTGAACAAAAACTCCATTTTTTTCCTGTATTTCACAGCACAGAGCTCTTCTGATCTACACATGTCTGTGTAAGTTTGAATTCTTTTGTCAGTGAGGTACAAAGTACGACAATGAGTGGTTGCCGTTATGTTACATCTTTGGGAGATTTTTTTTCTTTCTTGTCTAATGATTACCTGCAATAAAAGCATCTGAGATAGCTATTGAAAATGAAGATGCAGGCACATTTTTAGAATCTTGGAATGGGCCTAGGCATCTGCATGTTAACAACTTTTGGCCCCCTGCCCTCCAACCCAAGAATTAATCAGATTTGAGAAACACTGATGTAGGATTAGATAAAGCCGAGCAATTTCTCTTGCAAGGACAGTTCAAATAGGAACATAATTAATTAAAGATTTTTTTTTAAAAAAAGAAAATGTACCTAATATGTATTCATCTGATTAGGAAGTTAACACTTTTCTTTATGTTACATATATTTCTAAAGATCACTGTATATAGCTTGGTTGAAAAATCCTGTATACTTGTGTCACTCTAATTATGTTTAAAGAGATGAAATTCGGGTTTCTGATAGTAACTATACAATACATTTGAGGCATATTTTGAAAAATTATTGGTTTTCTGTGCTTATCTTAAACACATACAACCATACACACACCCTAAAACACTCTTCTACTTCCTGTAGAGAAGAAAAAATAGTATGAGGTCCCAAATCCTTATTTTATGGCTTAATTCCACACCTTCATTACTGAGAAGCGAAATACATCACAAAGTTGGAGACTTAAAATACTGAAATATAGGGGCCCCTGGGTGGCTCAGTTAGTTAGGGAAGTGACTCTTGATTTCAACTCTGGTCATGAGATCACGGTTTGTGAGTTTGAACCCTGCATTGGGCTCTGCCCTGATAGTGTGGAGCCTACTTGGGATTCTGTCTCTCCCCTACATGTTCTCTCTCTCTCTCTCTCCCTCAGAATAAATAAATAAACTTAACAAAACCTCAGAAATATATTCTCAGAGTCTAGAGGGCATAAGTAAATGTCAAGGTGTTGTCAGGGACTTACTCTTCCTTCTCTGGCTTGCCTCTCCTGGCTTCTGGTGGCTCCAGGCATCCCTTGGCTGTGGCTGAATAGCTCCAATCTTGGCTTCTGTCTTCCTATGCCCTTCACCTTTTGTCTAGGTCTTGTCCTGTCTCTTCTAAAAACACTTGTCATTGGATTTAGGGACCACTCAGATAATCCAGAATCATCTCATTGTTCATTTATCTGTCTTCGAAAATTCTCTTTCTAAACTAGTTCTTATTCACAGGCTCCTGGGTTAGGATGTGAACGTATCTTTCAAAAGCCATGATTCAACTCACTGCATACATTATGGCTTTATTTCACTTTCTGCATTTGTCATTTTCCCAGAATGGCTATGTGTACTGCCTCACGCCTCCTCTCCTACCTTGTGATAGAGCAGCTAAGAGGAAATAGGGTCCTAAAGAAGCAGTGAAGAGCAGGGGGATTCAATCATCCTGTCTGCCATCGTAAGGGCTAACTTTAATCTTTTCCCTAAATCCTTTATTTTATTTTTTAAATGTTTTATTTATTTCTGAGAAAGAGAGAGAGACAGCAGGAGCAGGGGAGGGTCAGAGAGAGAGGGAGATACAGAATCTGAAGCTGGCTCCAGGCTCTGAGCTAGCTGTCAGCACAGAGCCCGACGCGGGGCTCGAACCCATGAACCTGAGATCATGACCTGAACCAAAGTCTGACACTTAACCAACTGAGCCACCCAGGCACCCCTCCATAAATCCTTTGAAAACTTGGCATCAGGGGAATAGGAATCTATTTCTTTAACTTAGAATGTGAAATAAACTTAGCTTTGAGTCTGGGGAAATAAATTCTGTTCAGCTTGTGGAAATCATGACTTACATTCTGAAGTAAATTTTAAGCCTTCTTGCTTAATGAAGGCATCTCCCGTGAGCAGCCACTGATCTGCCTGCCAGTCTGCAGGAGCCACTCTCGTGGTAAGTCCTAGGACTGACTGTCACATCATTAACTTGAACATTCTTCATATTTTTAAAAAAGATAAAAGGAAAACGAAAGCTAATTAATTTAACACATAGATGGTATGTCCTTTTCAGTAGAATTTAATTTAAAGTGAAAATGTAAAATAGCCTTTAAGCAAAATGCTAGCACAGGAGGGAAAGGAAAAAAATGTGAAAGAAACATAGATGGAGATTTTGAATGTTGGCTGATGGCTCTGGACATTTCTCTATATCTGAGGAGCAATTTTAGTCTTTGCTATAGGATTGATTGATTTAAAACTGTTATGATTACACAAAAAATCCTAAAAATTTGCAAGAACAATGTGTTCATAAGTATATAGTGACAGGAATTGTAACTTAATATTTTCTTTTAATATTTATTTTTGAAAGAGAGAGAGAAGAGAGAGACAGAACATGAGTGGGGGAGGGGCAGGGAGAGAGAGGAGAGAGAGAGACAGAATCCAAAGCAGACTCCAGGCTCTGAGCTGTCAGTATAAAGTCCAATGTGTGGCTTGAACTCATGAACTGTGAGAGCATGACCTGAGCCGAAGTCTGACACTTAACTGACTGACCCACCCAGGCACCCCAGGAACTATAACTTTTGAACCCTTGCATGATTCCCAAAGGGCAGTGTTAATTTGCTAGCACAGGGTCCACAGTGACTGTAGAAGAAAGAGACTGGCAGCCTGCAGAGCTACATGTGTAAGACTGTGAAACAAGACAAATACTTGCCTTGCTTCCTAGAAAAACTATTCCCAAATTTAAAGGAAGTGAATTATAAATTTTCTTTCTTTTTCTAACAGGTGAATTTGAGCTTTGAGGTCTAACTTTTGATACAACTGATTTTAGAGACCGTGGTTAAAAAACTCATTAAAAACTGAAGTTTCATTCAGGCAAAAGAAATGTAGAACGTGTATGCAGCAGATCAGATACTGGAGAAAGACATGACCTGAATGTTTTTGATATCACATTTAGGGAACTTGATCAGGCCTCAACTTAGAAGGCGTGGTGGCCATTAACATGGAAATATAATGCTAGGAGAGTTTTTAAAGATGTTCCATAGAAAAGAAAAGGAATATTAGATATAAGCTTTACAGTTAGAACAATGTCTCAGAGAAGTTATCCTGTGAAATATGGTATTACATTTTAGGTACAAGGTTGAAGTATTTTTAAACTTAAAATATTAATGGGAGAACTCTAAAATATCTCTTGTGCCTCCAAAATGCTTTTCCGAGAGGGAAGTGGCGTTGTTTGAATTAGCACAGTCTACAACTTCTTTCCAAACTTCGCTATGCATATAGCCGGTTTCCTTTGGGAAGATGGAATCAACAACATCCTAAGTGACCAGTTGGCATAAAGTTCTGAGTCTTTCTATAATTCATATGACAACATTATGAAGTTGAGATGGGTTAGCTGAGAAGAAATTTTATGTAACTTATTATCTTTATAGCTTCTGATTGAGTAAAACTGTCAACAGTCATCTCTATCATCATATTTCAAAACAAAAATGGTAAATTTATATATGATAAAAGATATTCTGTAACCATGAGTTGTCTCTGTCGATCGTCATTGTTGTCTCTTTCATAACAAACATTTTATACTTCTACAATGAATATTTGGCCTTGTCTATTTATCACAGAATGTGTTCCTTTAATCATTTAACACTATATATTTATTAGAGCTCTTAATCACAGAAATAGTATATCAAAGTAACAGGTTTCTTTTTTATCGTTTTCATGTATTAAATCTGAAAGACTTTGCATCACTTTATCAGCTTTGAATGGTCTCAAAGAAATATTCCAGAGACTTCTAAAATGTAAACTTTTTCAGGGTACCTGAGTGCTCTGTTGATTAAGTGTTCAACTCTTGGCTTTGGTTCAGGTCATGATCTCATAGTTCATGAGTTTGAGTCCTGCATCTGGCTCTGCACTGACAGGCCAGAGCCTGCTTGGGATTCTCTGTCTCTGTCTCTCTTTCTGTGCCCCTCCCCAGCTTGTGTTCTTTCTCTTTCTCTTTCTTTCTTCCTCTCTCTCTCAAAAAAACCCAAACATCGAAAAATAAAATGTAAATTTTTGCATAAATAGTTTCTGCAGGCAAGCACATAGGACCAAATCCTTAATAGATAAGAACTCTATAGGAATTTTTCCCCCTCAATAGAAATGTTACATCTTTTGGGAATCAAAACTGCAAAAGTTTCTGCCAAGAAATTTATGTAGGAGAAACAGAGAGGGAGCAAACAAAATGAAATAAAACAATCCCTTCTGATAAGTATAGTATGAAAACTGTTACCAATATTCTAAATACTTCAAATTAAATGACAATATTACTTAGATCTTTTAAAAATTAAGTTGGATTAATTGGAATAATCTTTGCTCTAATACCAACTGTTGTTTAACATGCTTGAATTTTATTTCCATTCTGTTTAATTGTCTGTACAACTTTTTCAAGACATTCCTGAATGTTTCCAGAACTCTTTAGCTCATGTGCTTTAAATGGTTGTTGTATTCATTAACTCAGAGTTAAAGTGAAAATATCCACAAAAAAGTAGAAATGACTGAAATATGGAGAGAAAGCTTTGAATTTAAAGCATAATGATGGAGACGGTCCATTGAAGAACAACAAGCATTGTGAAATTCCTTTTTCTATTATTTATCTCCTTTGCTTTGTTTTTGAAAAAAGCAAATGACAGTAATTTCACATCTATAAATTCAGATATGGCTCCTTATGAATGCAAAAGTGCATGAATAATTCTTTTATCCTTCCTAGATTTCTCTGTGTCTCTGGCTTTGACAGTAAGAAAAAGAACGATAGCAGATTAGGACAGGATCATTCTATTTGAATTTATAAATGATATCTTCCATATGATTAAACATGTAACTGCAAACTGGATTGTCTAACACAGAAGCTATTTGGATTTTTATGCACCAATAGACAGACTTCTAAAACAATAGAAAATGTATTTACTCTATTACTTCAGTATTTTGTTTACTTAAGATCAATACAATGTACAGAAAGGCTATTTCACTGAAATGCTAGTCTCCACAGATGGTATTGTGAGTCCTATCTCACTATTTTTAGGTCTCATATTATCAGCCTTAACCACCACTTCTCTCCTCATATAAGAGTCAACTTGCATTGGAGTTAAATTTAAAAGTGCAATTAGTTTGTCCTAGAGATTTCCTATAATTAAAAGCTTCCACGGCATCTTTGCAGAGTCACCCATGGAACCTGATGTCAAAGTGATTCTGCACTGAAATGTTTCATGACCTTGGCTATGGCTATTGAATTCTCTTCACAAGAAATCAGCCCGACATGTTGTGTAGACATGTTAAGACTGGGAGAGCAGCAATGGCTTGAAAATTGGTCCTTTTGGACAGGATGAAATTCTGGGACGGGGTGGGGGGAACATTGTTATAAAGGTGCTATAAGTCATGTAATGTCTTAAGCATTGTGTGTTGAGCATCGCATTTTTATTTCATTATCATACAAGGAAATCTCAGAGATTCCAAAAATCCAAATATTTCTCATGTAAATGTATATATTTATATGTACTTCAGAGTCATAAAGGGGAGATTGGATCTGAAGAACTAAGATAAAACAAATATCATCTATCAAGGAGAGCTATGGTCTTTCATTGTAATCAAGAAACGCTAATTATATGATGCCTAAACCCCTTACAAACATTGTGATAAAGATGAGTTGAGGGTGGATTTTATAAAGAAGTTCTAGAAGGGATTTTTTAAGGAGTGCTATGTGTATATCTCTGATATAGGGGGAAGAATGGACGTATCTATTTTTGTTTCAAGCCTAATGGAAAGGAGCTTCAATAATATCACTTGAAAAGTGTGACGTGTGTGACCTGAAGCTGAGACTATAAAATAAACCTGTGTTTGTTTCCTGTTTGAAAAGTATGGTGAGTAAGAGAATAAGCTGATTAGCTTTCCTGTGTAATGAAAACAACATGGAGGTGCTGCTTTGGGGTAATTCCACATTTCCAAGCTTGGTCAAAACAAAGGATGCTTCTTGTGGATAAGATATGGGTACACATGAGGTACAGTATGTGGGTTGTAATAAGTCTTCTTTAATAGAGCCCTTGAAGCCACAGCAGATGAAAAACAAAAATGTACTGTAAGATCTCACAAATTTGCAGAAGAATTAAGCAAGCTACAAATGTTCTTGCCCTGTTGAGGGGAATTTCAAAAGAAAAACTTCTGGTAATGGGGTAGAGTCTCAAATAATCCAGGAAAATATTCACAAGAGCCTGCCAGCCCAGAGCATATGAAGCCATCTTATAAATCTTCAGTTGAGTTAAAGCTTTCTTCCCCTTTTCCTTCTTCCTCTTCTCCAGCCCTGAGGGAGTCAAAACAGATAGTGTGTGTTGGGGAAAATGAGTGAGAGAGAACTAACTATGTCCACTTTCACCATGGTGGGCAATCAGGTAAAAACATACCTCTGTGGGAGAGGAAATTGTATCTGATTTAGGTTAAAAGCTTTGACTCAAAGCTCCAAATGTTTCCACTACTCCCCTGGGGCCTTCCCTGGGATTACACACTAATTTTGGAAATGAGCTTGTGTTTAGCGATTTGAAAAGACATAGGAGTAAGAGTTATGCAAAGATCTTGGAGCCGTCCACATTTTCAGCTGGTGACAAGAGAAGTACTAGACCTGTTGAATGAATTTAAGGTAAACACTGGAGAAAAATTAAGCTGTTTTCTGATTATATTCCATAAGATATATTAGCTAGTTTTTTCTTTTGACTTTTTATTGGGATATAATTTTTAGAGAGTTGAAAGAATAGAAAAAAAGAATTTCCTTCACCTAGATTTCCCATATGAGTGCACACACATTTTTTTCTATATATTTGAAAGTAGGTTGCAGAAAACATGTTCATTTACTCTTCTCTCTCTCTCTCTCTCTCTCTCTCTCTCTATATATATATATATATCCTAAAATAAGGGCATTATCTTACATAATCTCTGTATACTTCCTAAATCAGGAAATTAGCATTGATACTTTGTTATTATCTAATCTATAGACCTTATTTAGATATTGTCACTTGTCCCAGTATTGCTCATTATAGCAAAAGAAAATCCAAATCATGTGTTGCATTTAGTGGTCTCATCTTTTTAATCTGTTTTAATATGGAAAACTGTTTAAGCTTTTTTGTGCCTAACAATGTTTATAGTTTTGAAGAATGTATGCCAGATATTTTATGGAATTCACTAATTTTGGATTTTTGGGGATGTTATCTCATTATTAAATTCAGGCCATAGGTTTTGAGCTAAATACCAAAGAAGTGATGTGTTCTTCTCAGTGCATAATACTGGGAGACATGTGATGTGTTTTTGTCCCATTTTTGGTGCTGTTAGCTCTGTCATATCGCTAAGGTGCTTTTTATCAGGTTCCTCCATTATAATTTTAGTTTTTTCTTTTGTAAATAATATGTCTGGACAGAAACCTTGAAACTATGAAAATATTCTACTACTCTTTGAATGTTTGCCCAGGTTTTTAGCATCTGTTTAGTTTAGTGGTCATGAGAATTCGTTTTGCAATCAATTTTTATTGTAGTATTTGACAAATGGTGATTTTCTTATTTTATCATTACTTGCATGTTAATTAGTTGGCTATGAATTTATAGGATCACTTTCCCAGTTCTCCTTTACTTAAGTAATATGTTTGGACTCAAAGATTCTTCTTCTTCTTTCTTTCTTTATTTATTTTGAGAGAGAGAGGGAGAGAATGTGCACACATATTCAGGAGAGGGGCAGAGAGAGAGAGAATCCCAAGCAGGCTCCATGTCTTTGTGGGCCTGACATGGGGCTCGATCCTACGAACTGTGAGATCATGACTTGAGCTGAAATCATGATGCTTAGACAACTGAGCCACCATGGTGCCCCTCAAAGATCCTTATTTTATTCAAAGAATTAAAATCAATATTTGGCTACTAGGAACCTCAAGTCCTGAGGACTCTGTACCTTGTGGCACAGTAAGATGTTCCACATTTACCTCATGTTTTCCTTACTCCATCTCTGGAATTAGGCATTTCTCTAAAGATATTTAGTGGAGAAATAGAGTTAGAAATCAAGGGGCACCTGGGTGGCTCAGTTGGCTAAGCATCTGACTCTTGATTTCAGCTTAGGTCATGATCTCATGGTTTCGGGGTTTGAGCCCCACATGGGCTGTGTGCTGACAATGTGGAGCCTGCTTGGGATTCTCTCTCTCCCTTTCTCTCTATCCCTTCCCTGTTCTCTCTCTTTCTCTCAAAATAAATAAATAAAATTAAAAAACAAAAAAGAAATCAAGATATACTACTAGAGTTTCATCACTCCTTATATTGGTTCATAACCCTCTTGGAACTTTCTGGGTGTAATCTAAAAACTAGCCTCTATACTCAGAGGGCAGGAAGATACTGAAGAAAGAGGCAGGACTCCTAGCTGGTAAGAGGCAGATTTAATAAGCAAAGGGAAATTACCTATGAAGCTTGTCCTGGGTGGCAGCAAGATGAGTAGATCACCACTACTACTATCAAGATCTACCTGCCAAATTTTAAAAGTTTTTAAAGAGGACTTAACTGGATTCCGTTATATATATACTGTGTATATATAACTCAACAGCCCATCCCTACTTCAATGCTATGTCCTTGGAGCAGCCTCTTATAGCAAGATAGGCAAGCAGACCCACATTCCAAGGACAAGGGAGGGGGTGATGAATCTATGATAACCTGGTTAAAGCTCATGGGTCAACTGGGGGTCACATCTTTTCTTAGCCTACAGAGCAAATGCATCCATACCCGTCTGTACCTATTTCTATATATATCCATCCATCTCAAAAAACGTGGGTTCATATGCACATTTTCTATTCCATTTCAACATCAGAGAGTTCTCTACATCATTATTTGCAACTTACTTCTCCAATAGTGAGAAACTTGCCTCCCAATTGTTCCAAATATATTTACCAAATTTTTCGCAATTAGAATACACAATAATTTTTGAATTGCTGGCCTATGTGTCTGAAAAAATAGCCTCCTTAACTAGAGTTAAAGATTTGTTTGGAATTATTTTCTTACTTTATCCTGTGGATACATTGTCTAAATATATGTGGGTTTTTTTTTTAAGGTTTGATTTATTTCTGGGAGAGAGAGAGAGACGGCGTGAGCAGGGGAGGGTCAGAGAGAGAGGGAGTCACAGACTGAAACAGGCTCCAGGCTCTGAGCTGGCAGTCAGCACAGAGCCCGACGCGGGGCTCGAACCCACGAACCGTGAGATCATGACCTAAGCGAAAGTCGGACGCTTAACGGACTAAGCCACCCAGGCGCCCCATATATGTTTAAAAGTTGCCTGGATTACTCTTCTTTTACTCCCTCTCCCTACTGCCCCCTTAGTGTGATTATAGTATTAATTTAAAATATGGCTTCAATTTCTTTGTTTTTATTTTTTTATTTTAGAATTCTTTATTTCAATTTTATTTCTTTTTCTTTTTGAGGATATGAAACACTGACATAATTCTGAAAGTTAGAACTATATAAAAAGCTGTTGTAAGAAACGTGTTATTCTCTACAAATCCCTTCTAGTCTTTCCACCCTATTCCCATTCACTGGAAGGTAACCACTACCAGTAGTTCCTGATTTGTTCTCTCTTTAATTGTTTTATGCCCAGTGAGCAGATGCATATATTTTCTTATTCTCCTTTTCTTCTTACACATATAATGGCATACAATAGGACTTTTTTCCACATAGCTTTTTTCATTATTTATCCTGTAAACTACTCCACATGAAGTCACAGAGATGTTGATTCTTTCATACAAATGCATGATATTCCATTGTGTAGATGTATCATAGTTTCATATTTCTAATATCTTGAAACAATAAACAACATATTAATAGATTTGTGATTTTATATTGTTGGAGATGTGCTGTTAGGATATAGTCACTTTTCTTGACATTATTTGCATTAAAACAAGAAATGCATGTAATAAAACAACTGAATGGAAGAATAGAATGTCACAAAGTAAAACATGTCTCTGCACCTCCCACCCCATTCCTATTATATACTTCTTAGAGTCCATCTCTTTTAGCCATTTCTTTCTTTATTTTTTTTTATCTTGAGAGAGAGAGAGAGAGAGAGAAAGAGGAGCTGAGAGAGAAGGAGAGAGAATCCCAAGCAGGCTTTGCATTGTAGAGCCCAACGTGGGACTTGAACTCACAAACTGTGAGATCATGGCCCAAGCTGAAACTAAGAGTCAGATGCTGCACCACCCAGGTGCCCTGTCTTTTAGCCATTTCTGATTTCAGTTCTTCTGGTTGTTACATCTCAAAATATTGTAAATCCCATGAATTTGGGAGGTTTTGAGGTAATAAAATGATCTCTTATTCCTCTCTTGTTTTGATAGACATTTGGAATTTATAATGATCAAAGGCTAGTGAACAAAATATCAACTTTACTAACATTTAAGCTAGATTGAATAATGACTCAGGTTAATGACCATAGTTAGGTTTCCTGGTGCCTCTCTCTCAGTCCAGACTTTAGAACAACCCATTTGAAGGAATATTGGAGATCATAGCAAAAACAAACAAACAAACAAACAAAAATCCTACCAAGAATCATTCTCACCATACTTATGTATACCTAATACATATTCTTCAGTTTGTTCTGAATTCTGAAATATTTCACTCATAAACGTTTAAGACTTCCAATAATGAAATATGAGGAAGATGTATTTAAAATTCTTCTAAAAATATCTACTTATAGACACTTTATATCAAAGATTTTGAAGTATTAGAACAGAGATTTCTGATACATATTCTTTCAGTGAATAAAGAATTGCCCATGTAAATAGTGTGTTATCAATATTGCTAACCCAAATATTAGCATCCAGGTTATAGGAAATTTATACGTAAACTTAAAGAACAAAATGTATATTAAGTAGAAATTGTCTGCCATTCATTACAAATACTGTCAGGAGTCTACACTTTTCACTAGACTTCATCTTAAATATGTAAGGATATAAATTAAATCAATATGTATTTTTTATTCCTGACCCAGTGGAGGTTTAGCCAAGCAAATGGGCAAGAGAAGAGTTACAAGACAAATTGCATGTCTTTGCTTTGTTGCAGGCCGTTTGTCACTATAATATATTGAAGTTAAAAGAGCCATCTTTGATAGCATTCTTCAACAATATATTCCATTTTGTCACTAGTCTGTACATTGTATTTTCTTTAAAAAAAAAAACCCAGAATTTTTAGAGGATCCACTTTTGATATATTTAAAATGGGCTTCCATAGCATTTTGGTCATATGTTGGGAAGAACTTCATAAATTCATAAATAATGGTTCAGTAGATTACTTTGGCAAGAGAGGTTATTGGGTTCCCTCCTCCTTTTAAATCTCTTTTTAAGAGGCAAACCTCTTGCATTTGTGCAATAATTTAAATCCATGATAATTTGAGGACAGAGACATCAACTAACTAGGATAATTAAGACATTTCTAGTTGTATGATTTTTCCAAGTGTACAGTTGACTTTCAAGGTGAGAGTATGTAGTCGGTAGCACATAATATTTGCCCAAGGTAAATAGAGATTTATTGGAGGTAAGAAAAAGTAACATCTGGAAAAGTGAGTGGTGTGTACCATTTAAATACCTTGATTTCTTATTTAACATTATTTATGAGAGAAACTTGACATCTTCTGCTCTCAGAGGCTTAATGCAATCTCTGAACAGCTGCACAGGCACACAGAGTGGGATGTGGTTTACATAAGGAATAAAAGAATATACAAAAGTCTTTAATCACAAACATAAACTAAGTGAGATGTTTGAAAAGAAGTATGAAAAAGAGAAACTCTTGCCAGATAATGTGCAAAAGACTTTTTAAAAAATTACTTTTAAAACTCTTGGCTTCGCTTTGAAGGTCACCTACATTCTACCCAGCTGTTACAGTTGATACCTGACATGGGTTGCCATTGTTAAATGGGTGAGGCCCTGTGAAGGTTGCTTTAACAAATGAAATATGTTCCAACATACGCATGTTGCTGCCTTGGCACACTTAAGGAATTGGTTGTAGATAGTGAAGAGCAGTACCCATTACTTCTGAGAATTTACTAATAATGAGGGTCATTCCTGAAGACTGAAAAGGGGC
The DNA here is from genome assembly GCF_008692635.1 of Crocuta crocuta. Classification (NCBI taxonomy): domain Eukaryota; kingdom Metazoa; phylum Chordata; class Mammalia; order Carnivora; family Hyaenidae; genus Crocuta; species Crocuta crocuta. Next base: position 2,928,575 of record NW_027527381.1, read on the forward strand.
AAATGGGGAGTCTCCTGAGGAAAAGGGAAGCTGAACAGGGTAAAAGCAGCTTTTAAACTTGGCAATGTATTACATATTATCGCAGTATTTCTTCAAGCTGACAAGTATTCCAACTTAAACTGGATTTTTTTTCATATGGAAGTAATTACCCTAGAAAATAAGGGAATAGGAGCAAAATGGACTACGATTTTATCTTAGTGAGGTTAAAGGTTTTGTCTCACAGGATGTTTGTTGATCAAAAACATTGTAGAAATATGGTTTAGATCAAAGGGCTCTGAGGTTAAAGTAGAAGTGAATGATAGGAAAACAAAATAGACTATTTTAAATAATTTAAATATAAGGGAGCAACTGAAGTGCAGTAAGCAGGATTGGTGTTGGTATTGTCTCTGTTGTAAATAAGGATCTAGTTCAGAGAATGTATATTATGTCCATTAGATATAAGAATACTACAAAGTTGGTGACTAATTTGGTGAAATAGTTATAAATATAATGAATGATGTTGTAAGCAAGAGAGTGTATTGAAAAAATAAATTGAAGAAAAAATAAATTGAGCAAGTATAAGGTCAGTATAAAATAGCTTTCCAGAAGCAATGCAGAAAATGAGCAAATGCCAAATATGGATAAGCAAGATGTGGGAAATTATAAATAGCAGTCTAGAAAGTAGGAACCGCTCTACTGAGCATGGATCACCCCACCCCTCCCCCACTAGCAAGCCTTATGAAAATAACCTATCAGAAAGAATTCCAATTAGAAAAAAAATAATGGAAGCCATTTTGCAAGAGGCAGAATGTGTTCATTTTAGTAGGTGTTCAACTTTATCTTGATGATTTATTGAGACTGTGGGAAACTAGGAAAAGGCTCAGAAAAGAGACATAATAAGAAATAGAACATGGGTCAACAAGGGAACTTTACTTGGAACAAAATATGAAGTGGGTCTAAGCAGAACCAAATGAGTATATAAAGTGAGATGGCACTGACATATGTATATTTAGCAGCTCTTCCTAGTCTCCTATAAGAGTAAGTCAGTGTGGTTTTAGAACTAGCAGATGTGGCTGTGGGAATCTGTTTGGAATTATAGCCAGAATGAAACCCAGGGTCATATCAAAACTATTCAGTGTGAAGCATATTTCAACTTGGTACTCTTGATCCTCTATTAAAATACGAGGCTACTCCAGGACAGAAAATGAAGTTAATTCATGTTTCTCAGGGAATGAACTGGAAAGTCAATAATCTAGACTCCTCTCCACATCCCTCAGAATACACAATCTCTCCCTTTTCAACACCTCTTGGCTTCTCTCTTTGCTTCCTTCTCTCTCATTCTTAACAAGATTTCTTGGTTCCTTCTTCCCACAGCTAGCAGGAATGGATGGCTCCTCCCAGGCCCTGCCCTTGGAATCCTAATGTTTCAGGTGTAGGTCTCTCCACTCACTGTTTACAGTCTCTGGTTCTCCTAATTACATTTCTTTTTTTTTTTTAATTTTTTTTAATGCTTTATTTATTTCTGAGAGAGAGAGAGACAGCATGAGCGGGGAGGGTCAGAGAGAGAGGGAGATACAGAATCTGAAACCGGCTCCAGGTTCTGAGCTGGCAGTCAGCACAGAGCCCGACGCGGGGCTCGAACTCACGAACTGTGAAATCATGACCTGAGCTGAAGTCGGACGCTCAACCGACTGAGCCACCCAGGCGCCCCTCCTAATTACATTTCTTAAGATAGAGAATGTGATTAAAACAGAATCAGCTCAAACTGGCTGTCCCTGGATAGATTTCCCTTCTGATTTTAGTCAGTAATTGCACAGTTGAAAGGTGTAGTTGAATATTTGACCTGTCTTTTTCAGATACCACAGTCAGCAATCTCGGGAAAAAAACAAAGGAGCAGTCTACCTGGGGAAAGTAGTGAGCAATGACAGCAATGAGAGCTCATTTATGTCTTAAAAAATAATATTGCACTCATATAATTTGAAGGCATTGCATCAAACACTGGATATAAGGTGGTAGACAAGAAAGACATTGTTCTGTCCAATGGGACCCATCAAAGATTCTTAAAAAGAAACACCCATCCTACAGGGCTGGTGCTAACATTCTAGAATAGTCCTTGAGAAATGTTAAGAGATTGAAATTTTATAAATATTTTATTATAATAACATACCAATTACAAAACACATCATTGAATGTCCATTCTTTTAATATATTATTTTAATAAATTGTGCTCAACATGCTTAAAGGAATGGTGTTTCTCCTCCTGGAGTTTTGGATGGGAGCTTAAACCAAGAGGAGTGTGATGAAGATTCTTAGGAAACAACATGGGCTGTTTGGATTGCAGCTATTTTTGGCTTAAAGCCTACAACTACATATCAGAAAATTTTAAGAAGTATAATATAAACTTTTGGACACAGAACACTGTACCTAGTTATAGCTATTTAATACCAAGTTTTATTCATTAAATATGTGAGTTTGTGAAGGTGATTTTTTTATTCATAGAAAGCTACCTGTAATAACGATAACAATGGGGTAACAACAACAACAAATGACCCTTATTGAGCTGTTAATATATCCCAAATACTGTTGTGGGCACCTCACATGAATTGACTCATTTAATTTCACAACAGCTCCATGACTTAGGTTGTCTTGCTCTCGTGATCATTTAGACATTAACAATGAGGGAACTGAAGCAGAGAGTAAGTAATTTGCCACAGATCATATAGCTTTTATGTGCTGGAGCTAGGGTCTCAACTCAGCAATTTGACTATAGATCCACCATTTTTTATTAGTACACAGAACACATGTTGCTATACATTACTAAATGCTTTATATGGAAAACCACAATTAATCACTTGAAATTCCTATTATCTATGGTCAGGGTAGTAACTTCTAAAATATGACATACAATATGAGTAAAACGTGATATATTCTACTAACACGCTGTAATGAGGACAGTGCTTTCTGTAGATATGATTTATTGACGATCTTTAAAATAGCCTGTAAGTATGTGAAATTGGTACTGTGTTATGGCATCAATGCTTATTATCTGCAAATTTAATTATATAAATGACTACCTGAAAATACAGACTTGATATTAAACACAATGGCAAATGAAAGCATTCTACAAAAGAATGGTTTTCTTGAGTTTCAGAAAACTCTTTTTAAGTTTTTTGTTTGTTTGTTTGTTTTGTTATTTGCCAAAATGAGATTGTGGAACATTGTGCTTTTTAAAACTCTCATAATTTATTAAAGGTAATACTTACTAGTCAATAACTTGTTTTTAGAAAATCTATCTTTTTCAGTAGTCTCTTGGTGTAAAATTGTTATTTCAAGACATTTTTTTAAGTTCATTTATTTATTTTGAGAGAGACAGAAATAGCACAAGCAGGAAAAGGGCAGGGAGAGAGGGAGAGAGAATCCTAAGCAGGCTCCACACTGCCAGCACAGAGCCCCATACAGGGCTGGAACCCCCTAAGCCATGAGATTGCGACCTGAGCAGAAACCAAGAGTCAGATGCTTAACCAACTGAGCCATCCAGGCACCTCTATTATTATTTTTTTTTAATATAATTTATTGTCAGATAGCTAATATACAGTGTATACAGCGTGCTCTTGGCTTCAAGGGTAGATTTCTGTGATTCATTGCTTACATACAACACCCAGTGCTCATCTCAGCAAGGGATCTCCTCAATGCCTATCCCACATTTACCCCTCTCCTCCACCCCCCATTAGCCCTCAGTTTGTTTTCTGTATTTAAGAATCTCTTATTGTTTGCCTCCCTCTCTGTTTGAAACTATTTTTTCCCTTTCCCTTCCCCATGGTCTTCTGTTAAGTTTCTCAAGTTCTACACATGAGTGAAAACAAAGGCTACGGGAGTGCTGATTCATAGGGGCACATGTACCCCAAAGTTTATAGCAGTGCTTTCAACAATAGCCAAATTATGGAAAGAGCCCAAATGTCCATCAACTGATGAATGGATGGTTTATATAGAAAATGGTATAATATTGTTACTATTGGAAACCAATACTAGTCTAATTAGTCATAAAATTAATTACTAGCTCAGTTGCTCAGATCTTAAGATAATTGAAAATGAAATCTAGAAAGAAACCCATGAGATTGGCAATGATTGTCTCCATAGATATGGGGAAGAAGAGGCCAAGATTGAGAGTGATGAGGTGATAGATAGATAGATAGATAGATAGATATAGATATAGATACACACATATAACATATATAATATATAATATACTATAATATATATAATACATTCATATATTACATGTGCACTTAAAAGCTAATATTAGGGGTACCTGAGTGGCTCAGTTGGTTAGGCATCTGACTCTTGATCTCAGCTCAGGTCTTGATCTCAGGGTCATGAGTTCAAGACCCATGTCGGGCTCTGTCCACACTGGGCTTGGAGCTCACTTAATAAATAAATAAAAATAAAAGCTAATTTTAAGAAGGTATATTCTTTTCATTGGTAAGATTATAAGGTGGGAAGAAGTAAAGTTATTTTAACCCCAGAAGTCAAATGCAGTGATAAAAGTAGTTAATTTGGGATCCCAACTTTTGAATATGTGTCAATATTTACCAAAGGTGTGATTTAGTAATATATAGATTTTTAGATCTGGAGAGGACCTTAGAAATCATTAGCAATTTTTTTTTTTTTGTCATTTAGTCTATGTGATTCCATTAATTAGCTCAGACATGTAACTTAGGTCCTACCAATAAGAAGATATGAAGACAAGAAGGGGGTCAGGCTTGGGAGAGCTACTCTGACAAATGTGGTAGTAACACATTTCATCGGTTGGAGATGCCAGGGGTGGAGATTCTTGTGGTTGGGCTTATTGTCATAGACAATGGGCAGTGGATACAGATGAGTGTTCACCAGAATGGTCCCCTTGGAGTGGTTGTGCATTGTCCCTGCTTCAAAGCATCTGAATCTGGGCTCACTCGTGTCAAGAGCAAGTGATTGCATTTAGTAAATTTCTCTTCTGTATCAGCTAAACTGATCTGCCTTTTGTCTTTAAGCCCTTTTATTAAAAACCATGAGTGATACAGTTAGCTTTTTTATTTTTAGCTTATCCACCTATGTGATATTCTTCTCATTGGAAAAAGCTATTACAGTTTTTTTTCCCCTATCTCACATTTTCTGTAGAAGGATATATTAAAAATTAACTCATAGTTGAAAGAGCTTACATGTCCCATAGATCACTTGTAAAATAGTGTGACTTTTGTAAAATGGGTATAATTCAAGTTTTATAGGAAGGATCTGGGGGTTTATAGAAAACTATAGAATCCAAAGCAGCTTTAGTTTCTTTTCTGGTTCTATATTTATCTTGATAGAGTCTTCAGGCATAAAACAGAGGCCTGAAATTGAAAACTCTATTTCCAAAATAAGAATGTAGGAAGTGTTGAAAGAAAGTGAGAACAAATGTGCCTAAATTCATATAAACCCTTTTATAAGCAACAAAACATGAAATAAAAACAAAAAACTGAAAAACAAAACAAAACCCTTAGGCCCAAAGTAATTAATGTTCATGACACAATTAAGTACTTTCATAGTTAAATCCAAGGCCTTCTGGTGCCTGCTTATGTTCCAGTGCTCTATTTTACATGATTAAGCTGTCATGAGACTACTCATCATGAGAATACTTCCCTGCATTGCTTCGGCTACATCCTCTGAAGGTCAAATTTAGGAAACTCCAGGTTCAGGCTTCCTGCATAATTTTAACTGCCTCAATCACTACTGTTGAGAATCTAGCCTCTTAGGTGACTTCATTTCCCTTTGACTCTCCAGGTTCCACTATCAGGAGAAAGATAACAACAATTTCCCTAATTGAGCTACAGGGCATTTCCAAGGTCCATCTAAGACATTGATTGATTTCAAAACCTCTCATGACTTGGTCTCTCTCTGTTGGATCATTATCACTCAATGTCCTTCTCCTGAGTGGGAAAAATCTGTTATTATTCATTTTACCCATTACTAACCTCAGCTTAGCCTCTCCTAATTACTGAAGAAACAGAAACTTTCTGCTTGAGCTTTCAGTTCCTTGTTCATTTTAAAGAAAATGTCCTTTTGATAGTGATTGGTTTATGCATTCAAGTGTGTACTAAAGGTGCTTATTATAAGCCTGGCAGTGTTCTAGGCTCTGTGATATATCCATGTACAAAATGTATTTTGTTTACAAAAATGCTGTCCTAGTGGAGCTCAGATCTCTTAGGGAAAACAAAGGATATGCCCCACTCAGTAAGTACATTATATAGCAAGTTAGAAGGAGCTAAGTGCTGGGACAAGTATTAAGCGAGGCAAGGTGGGGTGGATCTGGGGCTTGGGTAAGGATCACAATTTCATATAGCATTGGAGAATCATCATTAAGAGAGTGACATTTGAGCAAAGACCTGAAGAGTGAAGATGGCGAGGATGTACTGAGATTTTTAGGAGGGGAAGGCTTAAAGTTGTCTATCTGCAGAGTGAAGTGACTTGCAAAATGTGCTAGAGTTTCTGGGCCCTAGTAAGGGCCCATTTGAGATTTGCTCATATTACTTTTATATTTAGACAACTCAAAATGCTTGCAGGGAGTGTGTGTGTGTGTGTGTGTGTGTGTTTGTGTGGACACACGTGCACCCATGTGTATGTGTTTTCATCCCCATTCAGTTGCACACGTGTAGTGCAGAATACATACAGTGGTCAGAAAGTTGGATTTAATAAGAGTTGCGGGTATAATGAAGCCATAGAGGGTCAACAAAATTGAGAGTGTGACTGCTGATTGCCCATAAAATTTATATTGGGTAAAAAGGGAAGAAAGAGTTATGGAGATGAAGACAGTTAGAAGGTGGGAAAAATAATTGATGGTATGTCCTGGTAAAGTCAAAGGATTATTGGAAGCTTTCATACTAATACTGATAGCCACACCAATATTTATTAAGCATTTGATATATTCTGGACATGGTTCAAAGTGCTTTAGGTGGATTATCCCTTTTAAGCTACATTATGGGGTAGATACCATGCTATAATAACCCTTCTTTTGCAGATGAGGAAATTGAAAGTGAACTTAAATTGCAGATGACCCTGTCTAATTTTCTGGATCAATCACATTAAGATAAGGCATAATTATTTTGTTTGAAATCTCTAAGCTTCTATACAGATATAACTATTATTCAATTGATAGAAAAGTTGAACATATGCAGCATGATTTTAATTAAATGGCTAAAGACAGCAATGGTGACAAGTCTTCAGTATCCTCAAACATAAGCCTAAAAATATCTTGTGGGTTTATGTATTTTCTATTTCCAAGTTCAGTAATCTGATCTTCATACTTATCAAAGAAAGCACTGAGTATGCATACAAGGAAAATTAAACTATTAAGACAGGATGTTTTAATTTCTAGGACCTTATTGATTTTTTTTAAAAAGATAATAGATCTTGATATTTTGTTTCATGGGCTTTAAAACACAAACCAACTTATAACTAAGATTTCTTTGTATTCATGTCCAATTTCAGAAGTAAGAAAGCATGATGTATTTTTCCTATGAATTTAAAAGGGCAGAATATGTATTTGTCAGCAAGTACACAAAGCCTAGTATAATTATCAAAGGCCAACATGAGTTAAATAGTTTCTTTAGATAAGACTCAGAAAGGAAGAAGTTAAACCTCATCCAATAGGTTCACAAAGTTAAATTATAAACTGAGAAAGAGCTGCCTCCACCTTGGACAGCCTTTCTACCATCATTTGTAATCTATCTCTTTGACTTAAGAAAAATGACGCAGAATCCACGTGCAGTACATTTTGCTGAGAAGCCAGAACCAGAGAATGAATCATTTAAGAGTTGCCTCCAGAGTTCAAAGCCTTTGGGCCCCAGATATCCCAGTTGTGATTGCAATGACTATACTGACCAGAGCTTCACTTCCCTGATAGTTATTTTCTCCCATCTTCCTTACTTTGAGTTAGCAGACACTGAATAGTCACTAGTTTGAGTAACTTCTCTTAATTACTCATTTAATTGGCAGCTTTATAAAGGAGTTTTTGAAATAACTGGATAGGGCAGCCAAACTAACCTCTATCCACGAGCATTTAAAAGATGACAGTAGACAAATGAGAAGGGCTTTATTCTGTGATCATGCATGCCATGTTAAATCAGGGCAAAAAAGAAGAAAGTATAATTTAAAGCATCTAATCCATTCCCATAGTAATGAAGAACCATCAGTTATACTTTATTTCTCACCGTTTTTTTTTCCAACAGAGGCTGTCACTTTTAATTGATACAAGTGATAGAGACTTCCTGAACTCTGCTAGGAGTCAGTTCTGGGCTAATATACCTTACACTTTTTTTTTTTTTCTCAACCTCATTTCTTCCAAACTGTGCTTAGGAAGACAACAACTTTATCTTTATTTGTTATTTTCTCTTTCCCTTAATAAATCTTTCTAGAATCTCTATATAACTCTACAGAGGATTTGATTTTAAGCTATTTATGGTCATTTTCTCTATGGAGAGAGAAAATATATACTAGTATATGAAGTACTCTTAACCCTGAAGATTTTGTGTACCATGGAAGTCTGATGTCCTTCAGGAGTACTTGGCTTTATCCTGTCCTTCTTTTCCTTTCTTTGCCCCAGTTGCTTTGTTTTGCTTCCAAACTTCACCAAATAGCAAACAAGAATCAATGGAAATATGGGCAGATGTTATGAACTGGCAATTTTCCGAAGAGGAATCTTAACAATTCATTAGTAATCACAGAAATACAGGTTGAAATCACTACAAAATATCAAGTGACATCTTATTAGAAAACGTAGATGATGTCAACAGTTAGAAGGGATGTGTTAACCTAGGCTTCTCATCTGCTACTCATGGGAATGGAGAAAGTTCCACCCATTCTGAAGAGCAAGGTGGAGCCATTTCAATTAATTGTCTATATCCTCCAGGACACAGCAGATTATCTCCTGGACATATATCTCATTTACTCTCCAGGTCCATAAAAGAACTTGCAAAAGGATGCTCATCATAGCAAATTTGTTGGCTCGTTGGGTAGGTTAACTCTGGTAGATTCCCACCCACGAAGTACTCTGTAGCAGTTATAAGCATCCAAGCAGATAGCACCATAACAACATGAATGGACCCCAAAAACAAATTGCTGAATGACAAAAGTAACCATGAGACAGAGAACACCACTTAAATAAAATGAACCTGTACTCTTACAAAATAAAATTATACATTTTGCAGAAACACATAAGAACAAAACAATATATATTAAGCACTTTATTTTTTTAAATTCTTAAATGTTTATTTTTGAGAGAGAGAGACAGCACATGTGCACACACACAGTGTAAGCCCAATATAAGGACTGACCCCATGAACCATGAGATCATGACCTGAGCCAAAATCAAGAGTCAGATGCTTAACCGACTGAGCCAACCAGGCTCCCCTATATTAAGTACTTTAAAATGGTAACCTATAGAGAGGGAAAGAAATGCATATGGAGAATGTGGATAATAGGGAAAATATAATGTACAGATAAAGAAGTAAACAAATGGGATTGTTTTTGGGCAGTTATGCCCACTTCTCTAAGATATAAAAATAAAACTATCCTACCAATCTAGTTAGCTTTTCTGCTCAGCCACCTCTTTTTGATGAACACTGAATTTTCTTTCATGCTAGTTAAGCTAAAAATGTGTTTGCTTTTTTAAAATTATTATTATTATAGACCCAACATCCAAATATTCTTTGGGATTTTCATATCACTCCCATGTTAGTGCCCTCATTCGCACCTGATCCTTATCTGACATATGCCCTTTTGCTGAGGAAAAGGAGGTTTTGAGTTTCCTATCCAGAGACTTCATCCTCTACTCTAAAGTTTACAGAAAGGGAAAGTTGTCCTTGAGGCAGAGCTAGACAAGACATCTGCCTTTGCTTTGGCATTTTGATTCCTTGGAAAAGATGGCCTTAAGAAGACCTTCATGCTTCCTTTAATCCCTTTCTAAAGTTGTGATGTCTCAAAATCATATTTCAGCACAGAAGAGCTCGATCGAAGGCCAGCCCACCCTTCCATGCCCCGCTTATCCCTACTGCATTATTTTTCTTCTCCACCTTTTGTTCCTCTAATCCTACCTGTCTTCTTTCCCCTAGCTTTTCTGAGGTATTATTGACATACAACATTTGTAAATTTAAGCCTAACTTTATTTTTAGCATAGCCCTTTCTTACCTCACTTTATTTCTGATTCCTGCTCAGCCCACCTCCCAATGAGTGCCTCAGAATCATAATTCATCTCTTTCCAGAATCTTCCCTGAATTCTGTCCTACAACATGGACTGGATTCTATAAGTGGTTCCTAATTTGGAGTTCCTCAATGATGAAAGTCCAAGCTTCAGTGAATTTTAGTAGGATTAATTAATCTCTCTGAAATATTGATACACTTTTAAAATTTTGGCAGGATTTGTTTAACTCAGTGTAGAGAGTTGAACAGGGTCTCTTCAAAGCCCATGTCTACTCCAAACCTCAGAGCATGTTCCTATTTGGAAATAGGGTCTTGGTAGATATAATTAAGATAAGAATAAAAATGAGATAACACTTCACTAGGGTGGGTCCTAAATCCAGTAAGAGTCCTTAGAAAAGACAGAAAAGGACCCACGTAGATAGGAACGTCATGTGTAGATGAAGGCAAAGAACTGTGCTGTGCATGCCAGGGAGCACAAGGCGTATTCCTGTGTGTACCCCATTTTCTTCATCCATTCACCCATTCAGTGGACACACTGGTTGCTTTCACGCCTCACCTCTTGTAAATAATGTTGCAATGAGCATGGGGGTGTCGGTATCTTTTCAAATTAGTGTTTTCATTTCCTTTGGATAAATACCCAGCAGTGCAATTGCTGGAGTTTGCAGCAGCTCTATTTTTAATTCAAGATCCTTAATTTGTAAGCTGAAGGAGGCAGGGGAAGGTCTCTTTCTTGGGCCGTCAGAGAGAGTATGACCCTGTTGACACTTTGATTTTGGACTCCTGGCCTCCAGACTGAGAATACATATTTTTATTTCAAGTCACCACGTTTTTGGTATTTTATTGCAGCATCCCTATGAGACTAATATACTCAGTATAGCAAATGATTCATTATTTCATGACAAAGTCTCAGACTGATATATATATACATACATATATATGTATATGTGTATATATATAATGTATACAGTAGTTATATAATTATATGTAGTTACATAGCAAATATCAATGAAAATATATGAACAAGAATATATTTATTCATTAATAAAAATGAGAAAATATTTCCTATACTATTGGTATATATGGTCCTTGGTAATTTGAGTTCTAGTAGGACTGAGAAGCACAGTGTGTCCTAGTAGTTAAGGGATCAGTGCCTCTGAGTAGTGTGTCATAGTAGTTAAGAACCAGCCTGTATGGATTCAAATTACAGCTCTGGTAGTTACTAGCACTGTAAATATTGGCAAGTTGTTTTCCTCTGTGCCTCCTTTTTCTCATCTTTAATGGAAAATGATAGCATCTACCTCATCCCAGTATTGCAAAGATTAAAAACTGGTTAAAATATTTTAATCACTTGGAACCATGCCTAGCGCATAGTGATATTTGAGTAAATGTTTACTAACATTATTTCATGAAGACTCTTGTCTTCAACCCTTCATTTGCTTTTTATTAGATCTATCTGTAAATTAGGTAATAGATATTGTGTAGAGTGTGCAGATAATATGAGACAGTGGGCAAAGACCATCCTGCCCCAGATAATTGTCTTCAATATGATATGCAAAAATATAGACTAAGATTTATAATTTCATTAAACATATAGATAAAATATTTTTATTAATTCTGAAATAATATTTACATTATTATTCACAAATTATGTGGCACTGTTAAATTTTCCATGATTTTCTGGAACTGCAGATAACAGTCCTCAAATAAAATTTTTCTGATTCATTTTGTATCTCACTGTAATGTGCAATGAGAATGATTTTGGAGAGAGTAGAATTCCTAGGGAGAGGAAAAGAAAATCCTCTCCTTGAGATCATGTGTCTATCCTGTGGTATGATACTCCCAGATGTAATAAACATGTTCTTTTGTTGATTTGTCTTGTATTAACTGATACATTTGTTATTATTCCTGACTCAGATATCATTAATACCCAATGTTCAGCCTTACATCATGCTCACTTTTTGACTTTGAAAAACCTACTTTTCCTTTCCTTCTATCTAGTTCTTATGAGTGTGTCTCACATAATTAAACTTCTTGAGATCTTTACTACCCAGAATCTGCATTAGATAACATTAGAAAGCTTGTACTTCAGTGCTTGGAAACCATACACACACTGCAGTTAATAGTCTGTTGAGTACCTACTATATTGTAGCACATTGTTAGTTCCTTTCCATATGTTATTGGTAATTGTGATGGTTAATTTTATGTGTCAACTTGACTAGGCAATAGGATACCCAATAATTGGTCAAACATTATTTTCGGTGTTTACCTGTGAGGGTATTTCTGAAAGAGATTAACATTTAAATCTGTAAGAGTGAATAAAGCAGATTGTTCTCACTAATGGATGGATGTCATCCAATCAATTGAACACCTGAATAGAACAAAACGACTGAGTAAGAGGGAACTTTGTCTGACTGCTGATCTTGAAAATGGGTTTTCTGCCCTTGAAATCAGATTGGAATTAATACCACTGATTTTCTGGTATTCAGGTCTTTGGAGTCCAACTGAAACTACACCAAAGACTCTCTTGGGCCTCCAGCTGACCAACTGTGGATCTTGGGACTCCTTAACCTCTATAAATGCGTGCAATAATTCCTTATAATAATTTATATGTGTGTGTGTTTATATATGTGTGTATGTATGTGTGTATATATATATATATGCATATATATATATCCTGCAGAGAAACAAAGCCAGCATATATACAAATATATATATGCAAACATATATACAAATACGCACACACACACATATACATGTATGTATGTATATGTGTGTATGTTTGTGTGTGTATACATATATATTTCCTACTGGCTTTGTTTCTCTAGAGAACCCTGATAATATAGTAAAACAATAGTTTTTCAAGTTTATAATACAATCTCTATCTTAGAGACCTAAAATTTCAACTCAGGCTTGCATAATTTCAAAGCTCATGCCATGTCATATTGTGACTTTGCAGTTGCCGCTCAAATGGGAGAAGGAAAATGTGCAAGAAATACTGAATTCACTCTAAGACATATCAGCTCAGAAAATATTTCCCTACAGAAGACTGATTGCTTTTAAGAACTTACACATCTCTACTCACACTGCACTATCCTACTTCCCTCCTTAATTCATGCTACCTGAAATCTTCACAAGTATTTTCAAGTTTAAGACTGAAAGAACAAAACTAATTTATCATTTATTGCATTTTTTTCACATAGTTTATTTCCATCCCAGAAATAGATAAGAACTAATGTCATTTATTATTCCTAAACAATTCCATTTAATTCTCATCGAGTCTATAATACTCAACTTCTTAAATCGTTACACTGTTTCATGTGAACAATTGTGGTAGAGCCTTTTTATGAAAACTTTTTATGAAAAATAGTTAATCAAGATCACTTCTCTTACAACTGATGATTATGGCATATAGAGCACTTATGAGTCTAAATATTGTTTCAAGATCTATGAATCTTTTCTCTGCTTCTATTCTTAGAATTTCCAATCAATTAGATTTGGCACAATGAATCCATTTCTTGTTTCTTTTTGTTAATGGAGCATGCATCTTTTTATTGAGGAGAAATTATTGCTACTTTCGTTTTCTCTTTTGTCAGATAAATTTAACAGCTTCAAATAGTTTTCATGCCCTCGCATATTGGCTCTTCATGTCCAGTGGACTAGATTTGAACTGGGCCTTGAAATAATCTTACATTTGTTACTGGACTTCTTTCTTGCAAAGTTTATCTAATCTATTTTTGGCTAGTTTCCAGGACAGCTATTTAAGGCAGTTTATTGGCCAGGTTTGTTGCTTCCTGGCCTTAATTCATTTTCATATATGCTCTCCAATTCTGTTTAAAGGGGACCAAGTATGTTGTCAAACTAAGAACTCCCTTCTTTAGGAACCCTGTCACTGACTATTATATATGACACTCTTTCATTTTAAAAGTAAGGATAAACCAAAACGCCACCCTAAAATGCCTCTTTTTTGTCAGCACATACTCACTTTAAGAACCATTCCACTCAAGTCAGCTTTATGAGGCCCTTGTTCTCTTCAATTACTGCTTTTTCCTTTTTTTTAAATACTCTTGCTGTGTCCTGATCCTACTCTTAGGGATATTCTGTCAGGTCACCTGCTTTCTAAATTCACTCTTTCAACTCTTTATAAGCTAGCAGGGCATGACAAAGGGAAGCCACTTAATAGTTTTGCTACCTAATCTTAACACCTTATATTTCAAAGGGGTTTCTTACAAATGCTCCCACTTCTTACCAGATCTGAAGGAAAGAGTATCTCAAAGAGTAGCCCTTAAGCACTTGCCAATTAAATCTGGACTATTTCCTATAATATTTTTGAGATCCCTTTGAAGAAGGATTTCTCTGTGTCTCAGATCTGTTAAATTGCACTCTTTATATTGCCGTTTGTGTCACAAGAGGTTTGTGACCTCCGAATAAATTTTTTTGAGATGGACTTTCATAGCATGTATGACTTCAATTTTGAATTTGTCAGTCGTTCCTCCTGTAAAAGAAAGAGGGCAGAAAGGGTATCCCATTTTCTGAAAAGAAAGCTGATATATAACATATAATATAATTTTACAACACTGAAAGCTTATGGAAAGTATAGAAAATTTCATACAATAGTCTTGCAAAGGGCCTCCCTGTAGAAAAATATGCCAGAAGAATACAGCATTCACTTCCTAAAACTGTTTACTTCTAAACCATAGAATATGTCATGAAACTTGTATATAACATACTATACTATAAGTACTCACTTTGTTAATTGAATGGGGTGATAATAAGAATTTAATTTAATTATGAGTTTTAATAAAATCTGGTATGTGATTATTTCCCATTCTTATAAGAAAGTATAATCTATTTAAATGCAGGAAAACAGTGAAATTAATACATTAAAAGGTAGTGAAGAGACCTACACTTCTGGAAAAAATGGAGAAGATATATACTTTTCCCTATTCCTCCTGCTAAATATTCTGGAATATATATATATGTGATATACATATGTGAATACATATATATATATATGATATGTGAATACATATATATATATATATGAGTTCAAACCCCATATTGGGCTCCATGCTGACAGCATAGAGCCTGCTTGAGATTCTTTCTATATCCATATATATATATATATATATATATATATATATAACCAAGAAGACTGAAGGTGGAGAGAAGAGAAAAAACAGCTAGGGGCCTTGGGACCTAAAGAATGATATAGTGGCTAGTTCCTCAGGCGTTCTTTTTATTTCCTTTATTCCTTTATCCTAGACTTGGAACTGATAATCCAGAAAAATCCCTAGAATAAGCTTATTCTCTCTAGCCAAGGGATCAGGAAGGCGGAAGACTTGCAAGACAGAAGTTTAGACAACAGCCATTACACTCCAGACAAAACTTACAGAGAAAACTATGGCTATACCCGACTTGGGAAAGTAAAAATAAGTGAGGTAGCCTAGACTGCCACCATTCCAAGGCTGTAATGACTTTCCCCAACCACCTGCTGGAGTGGTGTCAGAGAAGGCTGAGTAAGGAACAAAGACTTCCTCCAGAAAGCAGTAACAGCCCCATTTCACATCAGTATTGGTAAGACCACTTGAGGCACCCCTACCAGGTAGTAATGAGGTAATCCTTCCTCTGCTCTCTGGGGTACTTTTGTAAGAGATGTGGTAGAAGTTCGGTCAGGACTTTCAACACTACTCAGTGGTCAATAGGCACCTTCCTTCCCCTTTGTGGACTCAGTGGAGGCTATGTGGGGGAGACAGTGAGGCACTCCAGACCAGTGAGTTGTTCATGGGGGTAATTTAAATTCTCACCCCTGTGTAGGAGTAATGAGAAGCCCCTTACCTTGGCTGTAATTGGAGGCCGAGTAGGGACTCGAGACTTCTACTCATATCGAGTAGTAATATGGCAACATCCTCTTTTTCATCTGCCAGGATGGTATCAGAGAAAGCCAGATGAAATAGAAGGTTTAAATAAGATCTAAGTTCTCATAACATAGAATCCGAAATGCCCACGTTTTAGTAAAAAAAAAATCACTCATTCCAAGGACCAGGAAGATGTCAAACTGAGTAGAAAAAAACAATCAATAGATGCCTACATTGACAAGACAGGGATGTTAGAGTTCTTTGACAAAGATTTTTAAAAATATTTTTTAAGGTTTATTTATTTTAAGAGAGAGTGAGCATGCATGGTGAAGGGGCAGAGAGAGAGAGGGATATAGAGAGAATCTCAAGTAGGCTCTACGTTGTCAGCATGGAGCCCAATGTGGGGCTTGAACTCACAAAGCATGAGCTCACGACCTGAGCTAAAGTTAGACACTTAACTGACTGAACCACCCAGCCACCCCTTTGACAAAGATTTTAAAGAAATTAAATGCTTTAGGGAGATATTATGAGCACATTTGAAATGAATGAACAAATGGAAAGTCACATCAAAGAAATGAGAAGTCTCACCAAAGGAATAGAAGATACTTAAAAAATGATGGACATTTTAGAACCAAAAGAATACATAAACAGAAATTTAAAAAAAACTTAAGAGATGGGTTGAATAGCAGAATGCAGAGGCCAGATGGAATAATCATAGAACCGGAAGATAGAATGGTAGAAATTACCTAGTCTGAGCAACAGAGAGAAAAACTGAAAAAAAAATTGTATAGAGCCTCAGGTGCCATGGGACTATAACAAAAGATATAACATTTGTGTTATTGAAATTTTATAGGGAGAAACAAAAGAGGGCAGACTAGACAAGCACTTGAATAAGTAATGGCTAAAAAAAAAAAATCCCGCAAATTTGGCAAAATATATAAACTTAGAGTTTTGAGAAGCTGAGTAAATTCCAAACAATATAAACCCAAAGAATCATCAAGACACATCATAGTAAACTTCTAAACACTAAAGACAAAGAAGAAAACCCTTAAGAGCAGTGATAAAGAAATGATACCTTACCTATAGAGGGACAACACCTTGAATGACTGAGGATTTCTCATTAGAAACCAAAGGGAGCAGAAGGAAGTGGCACAATGTTTTTCATGTGCTGAAAGAAAAGAACTGACAATAGTTCTAAAGTAATGACTTTAAAGTATTGACTGTGAGAGTCTTCTAAATTGAAAGAAAATGATCAAAAAAGGAACCTCAGAACATTAGGAAGGATGGAAAAATACAGTAAGCAAAAATATTGGGAAATAAAATGATTTTCCTTCTCCTCTTAAGTTTTCTAAGTTGTGTTTGGAGATTAAAACAAAAATTATAGCACTGTTTGATGTGATTCTAAATTTGTATTAGAAAAAATACTTAATATAATGATCTGACACATGGGGAGTGTAAAAGAACATAAACAGAGGTAATTTTTCTCCTCTTAGACTGGCAAAATGACAAAACCAGTAGACTGTGATAGGATATATATATATATAACGCAATCTCTATAGTAAATGCCAGAAAAGTTATACAGAGGTGAAATAAAAATTACTGTATATAAATAAAAATAAAATATTAAAATGTGTTCAAACAACTCACAGGAAGGCAAGAAAAAGAAAGGGAAGTTAAAAATACAGAATGGAGCGGCACCTGGGTTACTCAGTCAGTTAGGCGTCTGACTTCGGCTCCAGTCATGATCGATCTCACAGTTCAGGAGTTCAAGCCCCAGTTGGGCTCTGTGATGACAGCTCAGAGCCTAAAGCCTGCTTTGGATTCTGTGTCTCTCTTTCTGTCTGCTCCTACCCTACTGGAACTCTTTCTCTCTGTTTCTCTCTCAAAAAGTAAATAAACATTAAGAACAAAAACAAAAACAGAGAGTGGACATTACATGAAAACTAAAATGGCAGACCTAAGCTCTAAAATATTAATTTTACATTAAATGTAAATGATCTAATGACACCAATTAAAGACAGAGTTTAGTAGAGTAGATTAAAAAGCATGACTCAACTATTAACTATCTGCAGGAAACTGACCTCAATTATAATGCTTTTGGTAGAAATTAAAAGTAAAATTAAAAGCAAAATACATTATGCAATCATTAATCAAAAACAAGAGTAGTAATATTAATATTAAAGTAGACTACAGAGCAGAAACAATCAAGAGTGGTATCATATAATGATAAAAGAGTCACTCTGTCAAGAAAACACAGTAATCGTTAATATGTATGTTTCAAACAACAGAGCTGAAATATATGTGAAGCAAAAACTAATATAAATGAAAGGAGAAATAGACAAATTCATATTTATAGTGGGAGACTTTAAGGATATAGAAGGATGCACGGGGCGCCTGGGTGGCTTAGTCGGTTAAGCGTCCGACTTTCGCTTAGGTCATGATCTCACGGTTCGTGGGTTCGAGCCCCGCGTTGGGCTCTGTGCTGACTGCCAGCTCGGAGCCTGGAGCCTGTTTCAGTCTGTGACTCCCTCTCTCTCTGACCCTCCCCTGCTCACACTGTCTCTCTCTGTCTCTCTCTCCTAGAAATAAATTTAAAAAACATTAAAAAAAACCAAAAATAAATAAACCTTAAAAAATAAAAAAAAAAAAGGATGTAGAAGGATGCAGCAAGGGTAGAAGAACTCAACATCGAGTAACAGAATCTAATAGACATTTATAGAATATTCCAATCAACAATAGCAAAACACGTTCTTTTCTTTTTTTTAACTTTTGGTAAAGTTTATAAATTTATTTTTGAGAGAGAGAGAGAGCAATGAAGCATGTGTGCACGAGCAGGGGGAAAGGTAGAGAGAGAGGGAGAGAAAGAATCCCAAGCAGGATCCACATTCAGTACAGAGCCTGATGTGGGGCTTGATCCCAGGACCTGTGAGATCACTACTTGAGCTGATATCAAGAGTTGGCCACTCAACTAAGGCTCTCCAAAACACACTATTTTCAAGTCTCACAGTATGTGCACACTAAGATATTCAATATTTTAGGCCATAAAACAAAGTTTATCAAATTTCTAAAAAAAAAATAAATGGCTCTACAATCATAATTAAATCAAACTATAGATAAGTAACAAAATCTCCAAACACTTGGAAACTAAACAACTTCTGACTAATTTATGAGTAATAGAGGAATTACCAAGTTAATGAAAATAAAAATATAATAGATAAAAATTTGTGGGGAACATTTAAGGTAATATTGAGAAGGAAATTTATAGCACTAAGTACATATAGTAGACACAAGAAAGATTTCAATGAATAATTCAAGTTCTTGCTTCATGATAGAAAACAAAAGCAAAATAAACTCAAACTAAGTTAAAGGAGGACAATTAGTGAAAATAATACCAGAAAACAATGACATTAAAAAAAGAAAATCAGTAAAACAAAGAGCTGGTTCTTGGAGATCAATAAAATTGATGAACCTCCAGAAAGACTGACAAAGATAAGTCCCAAATTATCACTCTCAGGAATAATATCGAATATTACTATAGACTCTGCAAACATTAATAGGATAATCAGGGGATATACAGAACTACACACACACATTTGACAATTTTAATGAAATAATCCAATTCCTCAAAAAAAAAAAAAAACCTGCTACAACCAACATATAAATTGATAATTTGTATGGCACCATAGCTATTTAGGAAGCCAAATTTGTAATTTAAAAACTCCTGAAAAGAAATATACAGGACCAGATAGATTCATTGTACAATAGTCTAAAAATTGTTAAAGAATCATTAAGTCCCATTCTATACCATATGTCTTGGGTTAAGTGTGTGTGTGTGTGTGTGTGTGTGTGTGTGTGTGTGTGTGTGTTTATCTCATCTGAAAACGGAGTTACTAGATGGTGCCTCTTCTTCCTGAAGACAGACTGTCCAGCAGGGAGTAAAACCTACTGAAAACCTATGTTAAACACATTACTAAATACACACTACTAAATATGTATCAGAGAAGGTGATGGCAATGAAGCAACATTGGCCAAAGGTTTTTTCCCACAGTGTGGAACAACAGAGGGGTACAGAAGTCCCATGTAAATCAATCTTGCTTCACTTTCTTACAAATCACAAAGTTATACCAAACTAGCATCTTCTTTAAACTCTCATTATGTGTTTTTTTCTACTAAGATTAATATAAAGATACAATTTAGCACATTATAAATAAACAGAAGCTGAGGTTGTAAGTTCTGTAACTTCCTGACTACTCTCCAAACATGTATCTTTTCTGAAGGCTAGGGGCCTCCAAAAAGAGATTTTTTTCAAAGGGCATATCCAAGATATGTTAGGTGAGGCTTTCCTTACATTTTCACCAGTAGTTATTACTTAAATTATTTTGCTTCTAGAACCACAAGTAAGTATTTTAAAGGGAATTTTCATTTTTTTCCAAAACTTTATGTTATTGACATTTTAAGTACCACATCCTTTGTTTTCTTACCATGACATCCACACTCCTTATTATTTGAATAACTACGACTATGAATTTATAACTGAGTAGAATAACTTTTAAGGTAGTTCACTAGTTGTGTTTGATTGACTTTGACATGTGTGATTTTTGTATTGATTTTTTGATTCTCTAAAATACTTCAAAATTTTATTTAGTTTCTAGCTTCCTGAGTACAAATTGTGCCCATTCTGGAGCCTCTGTTTCAAAAAACTCAATTACATTTTAAATTGAGTTGAATGTGTTGTTTTTGATATGTGAAGGATGAGCTTCAGAATTTAAATTGTGGCAAAATGTAACCTTTTACATATTGACAAGCCCCCATTAAGAGTGACATAAAGCATTTAAAGTTTAAAGACTCTGAAGGGGCATTATGAATAATAGTCTATTTCCTCATTTAATTTACTTAATATATTCCTATGAAGAACACCAGTGGGACAGTACATTGAAGAAACACAAATAAGCTTTTGAAGTTGCTAGTGACTTAATTTAACACAAGTTTCCTTGGTATTTGCATACACAGATTGTATTATTTATAATTAAGTTCCCTAGTTGTGTATTTGCAGATTTCCAAATCCCTCAGTATCCTTCTGCCTCTTTGAAAAGTTCAGTCACATTTGACAACATCAATCTGGCATTTAAATGTAACAAATGTAGACACCACACTCTTTCTTTAAATAACATATACGAAGTGACATTCCAGAAGACAGTCTATGCCATGTCCCTTGTCATCTCTGTCTGTGGCTCTCATAGATCAGAGGTTCCAAGGCTGAGCATGCAGTCTCTTCCACTGAGAGCACCTGCTTTGTTCTAGTTAATTCTCATATTTAAAAACAGGAGAAGATGAACATCTCATTTTAAATATTTGTTGTTTCTAGAAAACATTGTAGATAAATTATTATTTGTTTTATTATAATCAGTAAGTCTATATAAAACTGGAGTTCACTCCAAACGCAGCTTTAAAAAAAGGAAAAGAAAAAAAATTTCAGTGGCTCAAGTCTGAGTAATCTTTACTGGATGCTGTCTCAGTGTATTGTGACTCTCCATTATAAAGCCATAAACTTGTTCTATATAAAAACAACAACAACAACAACTGTGCTCAGTATACCAAATATAGCCAAATTTTCTCTCCCCTAATTACATGTTTTCCCCTTCCTACATATAGCTCAAACCGTATGTTGAATCAATCTCAACTTTTCTCTTTTTTTTAATTATATCAATTAGAAAATACCTCTATGTATTTTCTTCTATCTTGTTTCAGTACATTTCTTTCATTACTTTTTTCATTTCAGTGACCACTGTGGATCCAAAGAACCAAGTGTATCAGTAACTCTTTCCATTTAATTAGTGTTTCTTAGTGGTATAAAAAGGTATGAAATTTTGTCTTCTTAGCTTGTTCCATGATATCTTCATGCCAACTACTACTCAACCACAAATCCAGACCAAACTGAAAGTTTGTCTGGTGAATTAAGAGTTAGATGTATCATCTGCATTCTGGTAAAGCCTATATTGGATGGCAATGAGTATCCGGATTTCTCAAGTCCTCCAACTGTTACAATGACTGTTAGTAAACAGCAGAGAAATAAATGACTAATTCTCGTAATCAGGCTGACACTTGGTATCAAACTGAAGGTGGGGTAAATTGCAGCCTCAATGAACAAGTATTGGGATCCCACAGGCCATGATTTTAGTGTGAAATTTTCACTCAGAAAGTTCATCATTAAATAACAGACAGTCATTACATGGCAGTCACAGAGTCTCACTGAAATATTAAGGGCAGGTGATGTTATTTGTTATGTAGGGCAATGTGACCAATATCCTAGTTTGCCAAGACTATCTTCATTTTGGCACCGCAAGTCCCATGTCTCTAGAAACTCCTCAGTCCTAGGCAAACTGGGATGTTGGTATCACTATTATGTGGTGAGTACATTTTATTAAAACTATTCATTTGTTTTCATTCAATGCATTTGAATAAGTCAATACTGTTTTAAGAAAATGAAATGAATTATTGTTTTATTTTTTATTTTTATTATTTTTTTAATATTTTATTGTCAAGTTGGTTTCCATATAACACCCAGTGCTCATGTGAACAAGTGCCCGCCTCCATGCCCATCACCCCCCTTCCCTTCTCTCCCATCCCCATCAGCTCTCAGCTTGTTCTCAGCAAGGGTTTTGATAGTTTCCTGTCTCACATTCATGTCCTTCATCCACTTTGAGTTTATTTTTGTGTATGGTATAAGAAAGTGATCTAGTTTACTTCTGCACGTTGCTGTCCTGTTCTCCCAACACCATCTGTTAAAGAAGCTGTCTTTTTTCCATTGGATAATCTTTCCTGCTTTGTCAAAGACTCATTGGCCATACATTTGTGGGTCCAATTCTGAGTTCTCTATTCTATTCCATTGGTCTATATGTCTGCTTTTGTGCCAATACCATACTGTCTTGATGGTTACAGCTTTGTAGTAGAGGTTAAAGTCTGGGATTGTGATGCCTACCATTTTGGTTTTCTTCTTCAATATTACTTTGGCTATTCGGGGTCTTTTGTGGTTCCATACAAATTTTAGGATAGTTTGTTCTAGTTTTGAGAGGAATGCTGGTGCAATTTTGAGTGGGATTGCTTTGGTAGTATTGACATTTTAACAATATTTATTCTTCCAATCTATGAGCATGCAATCTTTTTCCATTTCTTTGTTGTCTTCTTCAATTTCCTTCATAAGTTTTCTATAGTTTTCATCATACAGATATTTTACATCTTTGGTTAGGTTTATTCCTAGGTATTTTATGGTTTTTTTTTGGGCAAATGTGAATGGGATCAGTTTCTTGATTTCTCTTTCTGTTGCTTCATTACTGGTGTATAAAAATGCAACCAATTTCTGTACGTTGATTTTGTACCATGCGACTTTGTGAATTCATGGATCAGTTCTAGTAGGCTTCTGCTGGAGTCTGTTGGGATTTCAATGTAGGGTATCATGTCGTCTGTAAAAAGTGAAAGCTTGACTTCATCTTTGTCAATTCTGATGCCTTTGATTTCCTTTTGTTGTCTGATGGCTGATGCTAGGACTTCCAGCACTATATTAAACGACAGTGGTGAGAGTGGACATCCCTATTGTGTTCTTGATCTCAGGGGGAAAGCTCAGTTTTTCCCCATTGAGGATGATGTTAGCTGAGGGCTTTTCATAAATGGCTTTTATGTTGTTTAAGTAAGTTCCTTCTATCCCAAGTTTCTTGAGGGTCTTTATTAAGAAAAGATGTTATATTTTGTCAAATGCATTTTCTACATCTATCGATAGGATCACATTTTTAAAAAATCTTTTCTTTTGTTAATGTGATTGTATTACATTGATTGATTTGCGAATATTGATCCAGCCCTGTAACCCAGGAATGAATCCCACTTGACCATGATGGATAATTCTTTTTATATGCTGTTGAATTCGGTTTGCAAGTATCTTTTTGAGGATTTTTGCATTTCTATTCATCAAGGATATTGTCCTGTAGTTCTATTGTTTTGCTGGGTCTCTGTCTGGTTTAGGAATCAAAGTGATTATGGCTTCATAAAATGAGTCCGGAAATTTTCCTTCCATTTCTATTTTTTGGAATAGCTTGAGAAGAATGGATATTAACTCTGATTTAAATGACTGGTAGAATTCCCCAGGGAAGCCATCTGGCCCAAGGCTCTTATTTGTTGGGAGATTTTTGATAACTGATTCTAATTTCTTCACTAGTTATGGATCTGTTCAGATTTTCTATCTCTTCCCATGTGAATTTTGGTAGTATGTGTGTGTTTAGGAATTTGTCCATTTCTCTAGGTTGTCCAGTTTGTTGGCATATAATTTTTCATAGCTTTCCCTGACAATTGCTTGTATTTCTGAGGAATTGGTTGTAATAAATTCGTTTTTATTCATGATTTTGTCTATTTGGGTCTTCTCTCTTTTCTTGTTGAAAAGCCTGGCTAGAGGTTTATCAATTTTGTTTATTTTTTCAAAAAACCAACTCTTGGTTTCATTGATCTGTTCAACTGGTTTTTTGTTTTTCTGTTTTGTTTTGTTTTGTTTTTGGATTCTATATTGTTTATTTCTGCCCTGATCTTTATTATTTCTCTTCTTCTGCTGGATTTGGGATGCTCTTGTTGCTCTGCTTCTAGCTCCTCTAGATTTTGTATTTGCACTTTTTTCTAGTTTCTTGAAATAGTCCTGGAGTACAATGTACTTTCGTCTTAGGACTGCCTTTGCTGCATCCCAAAGAGTTTGGATTGTTGTATTTTCATTTCTTTCATATATTTTCATATGATTTTGCAATCACATACCTATGAGGCTGTCTTTTTAGTGGACTCCATCTCTTTTCCTCCCAGCCTCTTCTGGTTCAGAGTGTTTTGGCTTTAGTCCTTCTTTGAAAAATGCAGGCGGGAGATAGCAAACTCCCTACTTCTCCACCATCTTGCTGCCCTCTACCTCACCTTATTGTTTTAAACACGTTTGACTAAACAGTCATCAAATTTCTTTCATATTATCTATTTTTAAGTAGAAATTTTTCAACAAAAATTTTATTCTGGCATAATACAACTAAATCTGAAGTTTTAACCAAAATAGGCTTTTGAAAGATACTTTATGTAGTAAAATAACAAACCTTAAATAAGACTCTTGTTCTAAACCCTTTGCTGGGCCCTAAAATAATAAAATAAATAAAATGTAATCTGTTTTTTCCTAGAAGCTTACAGTTCCAAGTTTCTAAGTTTCTATGGAAACAACTTTGTAATTTGTTAGTAGATAATCATAGGTGTTCATAATGTCCCTAACTAGTTATAGTTACCAAAGGTTGATGTAGTGATTTATTTTGTCATAAGTATAATATACAAACAAAGGCTAAATTTTGGCCCTCTCTGTCTTAAAATGGGCTTATTCTTTTGGAAGCAACAGTTATTTGGATCAATTAAATACCAGTTTTCAAAAAAATAACAAATACTTGTATTTTTGCATGCTGGAGTCGGGAATACCACAATGTTGAAGAAAAATCATATGATTTAACATGAGGAATATACAAATATCTAAGGAATAGCTTAAAGTAAGAGCAGGTTCAATTATATGATGGGTTATTTTCCTACTCTTTTAATAAGCTTTTTGGTACTTGGATGTCACTGTCTTGCAAACAATGCTAAAGCTTTGATAAGATGTCCAGGCTCTCCTTAATAAAAACCAACTATGCACATATATACACAAAATCGTTATATAAAACAACAAAGAGAACATATTTTATTATGCTAGTGACAAATAAAAAAGAACAAGTTAATAAACATTATTTTTAAGATTTCTCCACCTCTCAACCAGTATTATCTTTTGGCAGTGCAAATTTGAATATGTCGCTTCTTTACATATGTGTATCACACATACACACACTCATATATTCACAGTTAAAACTCTTGATTGAATTCTCACTGCTTTAAAGATTATGATGAAAATGAAAATATGTGATTACCAACTAGTCCATAGGCTCCATTAAATCGGGAGCCACATCTGGTTTTGCTTACCATTGTATTCTCCTAGGCAAAAAAGGTATCTTGCTATTAGTAAGCACCAGATCTAAATGAACGCAATTTGCCTTACATGCTACATTTGAGGGAAGCAGCTTAATTATTAAGAGGATAGTAAGAAAGTTGAAAATAACTTGAAAGGGGAGTTCTAAGGTTTTAGAGGCTGATACTATATTTTCCGTCCTATTTTCTTACATATTGCTTTAGAATTCATGACTTCCCTTTTTTGTGATGCAGGTAGATATTTAGCACACCACTAACATTGTGAGGGAAAATTTTTTAATCCACCACATGTCTGAAAAGGAGAGAAAGAAAACATTTTCAAGTAGTTAGATTAGTTGGATAACTGGAAGTGCCGAGTTGATTTGGCAGGATATGTATTTGCACATCAGAAGAATTTGTATAAAGTACTAATCTGAGAATGGCTGAAGATCAAAGAAAGTTGCTTGAAGGGGAGCAAAGTGATAGGAGGAAGATGAGTTACTAAGCCAGTTAACAACAACTCATTTCTCCCTGAGTTAGCCTACTAGAGAGTCAGATTGGAGGCAATGGATAATCTGCCCTTCATTTGTACAGAACTAAGGGAAAGCAATGAGGACCAAAAGTTATTCTGATAATTAGGTGAAACCTACAGATATTAATAAACTGTTAAATTAATGATGATAGGCAAAATTATGGATTGCTGGGGTTTTTTTGTTTGTTTTGGTTAAAACAATATCACATTGCATTCAAATCCTTAGCAAATCATCTGCACTTACACCAAATTAGAAATATCACCACATTTTGCATTTGAAAATTGATTAAATAATTTAGAATTCAGTATAACTAGTTGAATTTCATGTAATGTAATTTGTTTTAATACAACAGTAAATGGATGAGATGGAAAGATACTTAAGTGACAGCTCCACACCCCAAAGATAAACGGATGTCGATGATATTTTTAATGATCATCACAGATGGTAATTAATAGCTTCCCATAGAATCCCATTTCAATGTTAAATTCTACTGTAGCCAAAAGTTATTTTGGGCTTATGTAAACTCTCTCTTGGGGGCATTTTAAGCTCCTATAATTTTATTGGTCGTTTGTGAGGACAGAATACAATTGTTCAGTGCTCTCTTTATGATTAATTCTATGTATATTTAAAAGAGGCTTTTACAACCTTTACTTTTATATTTTACAGCCTAGCTAAGCCAATGTGTACTATTTGTAGGAATGAAATAGCTTCCATTCTCTTGAATTCTATTGTCAACTTACAACCATTTTAGTTTCTATAGAGCCCTCTTAAAATATACAAGACGTGAAAAGCTCATCAGCCAGGACTGGCCATGAGGTTATAATTGATGAAGCTAGAGAATAGGTACATGGATGTTCATTTTACCATTTTTACTTTTGTATATGTTTAAAATTTTCTGTAGTAAAAATTTAAAAAATACATCAAGAGCCTGTTAGCTAAAGGCCACAGCATGTATGTGTGTGTATGCATGTTTGCATGCATGCATGTGTATGTGTGGGTGGGTCTGTGTACACATGTATGTTTGTGTGTGTACCTCGGCTGGCCCTTCAACTTTTAGATTCAGGGTTACCGACTGAGTTTTGAGCTCCTATAGGTCTGTTCTTCAGTGATTCTGGCTGATGTTAGTAAAAGTAATTTTGTTTTATTAAAGTAAATTTACTCAGGCACAACATATTGCTCAAAGTGCCCTGGTCTCAATATTTGTATTCTCTAAGTGGTTATTCCATTCTGATAAGGACCTGAAGAGGGTGCTTTTTGCAGAACATTATTGCTGTACATCCATAAGTCATGTGCCCGGCCATACTATCTCTAGGCTGTATCATCCAGCAGAGCAAAACAGGAGTCTGGCTTCTCTTGCAGAACCATTTCACTAGCCAATGTTGCATTTCAGTGAGAAAACATTCACCAGGAGTCAGGAGAGGCAGATTTTCATTCTTCACTAGCCACTATCACTGAGAGAAATTCACAGAACCGTGCTTCCTAGCTTACTTAAAACTCATGAGGCCTAAACTCATAACTACAGGTCATACCTCTTGTTTATTTCATATTAACCCTCTGTCATTTCCCAGAAGTCTCCCATTCCACACCCCCTCTTCACCTGGCCCTCTCCACTATTGACTTCCCTTTTCACTGAGAACACAAGGGCCTAGAACACAGACTCTTTCAATTATCCTCATGTATATTCATCACTGTCTCTGTATCATTTTCCTTTCATTTGTTTTTCACCTATCTGTGACTTTGCTCACATTTTTTTCTCCCTGCATTTCCTTCTACAACTTACCTACCTGGTAGGATCCTACTTTTTACTCTAGTCACAAGGAAATGTCAGTTGTTCCAGAACATCCCCTCCTATTCCTGCAGAAGAACAGTGTCCTCTCTCTTCCTGTGGCGCTTGGCTCGTAACGCTAGTGAGTGTAGTGGAGTTTCATAAAGCGATGATTTTCCTTTGCTTAATTTGAAGGGCAGCTCCTCCCACTCAAGTATGAGTTCCTTGGGGAAAGCACATCTTTTCTCATTTGTATTTCTAATTCCAGGGTACAGAGCATGGAACATGGTAATAGGCACTTAGTAAATGTTAACTGGAATTGAAGTACTGTATTTCTCATCTGTGTATGAAGGAAAAATGAAAACATGGTGCCTCCTTTTCTTAAAAAAAAAACCCTCTATAGTCTTGATTCTCTGTATTTTAAAATGTGTTGTGTTCACAGAATATTCTGTATTATGCTTGTGTATTTTCCTTCTCTACCTGGTTTTGTTTTCCTCAGGAAGTAGATGCTTTTAGTGAGTATGAAAAAAAGAGGAGAAACATAGAAGTAGACTAGGAATGCAATAATTCTCTTTGGAATTATAAACAGCAATAACAGATACATCCTTCTTTTGCTCTTCTGACTTGTACATAGGAGATTTATTACATACATATTATATTCACATGTATACAATATGTGCAATATATTTGCTACACTCTCTCTCCACCCCAGAAATTACTGCATATTAGAGGAAGGCTAGATGTTCACTGGTACTTCTCTGCTAAGGAGAAGTAGGGACTAGAAATTGAACTTGACTGACTTACCCTTGTAACCTTGTTTTTCAAGTGCTTTAAATTACCTGTGGTTGAGAGTTGTCCGTAACAGAAATCAAAATATTTTCTAGTTTCTTTGTTCTGGCAAAAACCTAATTATCTCTGATATACTAAAAGTTTATTCCAAATATATTTATAGTATAAATATTGTATAAGGCTTGTATCTTTCCTGGTCAAGGCAGGCTGCAGGAACTGGGGCAGAATATTCCATTCTATATGATTATTATTCTATAATAACTATAATATTAAGTTTTAAATGATTTATTTATTCATTCATTCATTATTCATTTAGAGAGCATGCATGTGCAAGTGAGGAAGGGGCAGGAGGAGAGAGAGAATCTCAAGCAGGCTCCACACCCAGTACAGAGCCTGACACAGGACCCGATCTCATGACCCTGGGAATCCTGACCTGAGCCAAAATCAAGAGTTGGATGCTTAACTGACTGGGCCACCCAGGAGCCTCAATAATATTATTATGATAAATAATAATATAGAATTGTTGCACAAAGAAATATCTCTAATACTCAAAGCCCTGCTTCCTTTCCTAATCTTTAAAAGCCTGGGCCAAGCAAGCAGAATTTTAAGCAATATTTTCTACTTTTACATTTTCAAATTTATGTAATTCTATAAAAAGTTTTCTTGACCATGCTTGTGACTTAACATATTGTACAATTTTTAATTTAACATTTATTAAATGTGTGTGAATAAGCACATACAGTGTTCAAAGCGCTTTTCCTGTTAAATGTTAACTCACAAAGATGATGTGAAGTTGGTGTGAAGTATGTACTCATATTAAAACTTCAGCAATATTGAGTACTTACCAAATTCTGTGGTAAATATTGAGCTCTTAATATTTATATTATTAGTCATAGCTAAAATTTATTGAGCCCCTTTATGCCAAATTCTGTCTAAGAGTTCTATATACATTAACTCATTTGAACCACGCATTCACCCAGTAAGATAGTTGCTCTAGTTATCTCCATTATATGCATGCCAAAACTGATGCTAAAGGATATTAGCAGAGAGACAATCGTTAGGAAATAACATTGTCATGACCTGATAATGTCTTTCATGTCTAAGCCAGTGGTCTTTAGTACATTATCTGGCCCTGCTTTGCCTATCAAGCAGCCTAACATTTGACTCCTTTTATTGCTTCTTTTTGCTTACCACCCTCAGACAGCACAATTCTTCACAGTTCGACTTCTCTCATCTTTGTTTTGAAATTCCTTTAACAAAGTTGGATAGGAACTATCCTCTCAGCAAATTCGATTAGTTTTCCTCTTTCTTCCTCTGATCTTGTTGCAGTCTGCTTATGTGTAGAGTGGATATCATCATGCTTATGTTACAGGGTGGTTTTCAGACTTAAATAAGACATATGTTCAAAGTACCTAACCATGCATGGCACCCAGACTTATTTTAATGAAAGACTAATGAGAATTGGGCCTTGAATGGCCCTTAACACAAAGTTGCATAAAATAAGCACAGATCAGCAACAGAATAATTAAAAAGAAATTCAGGGGGCGCCTGGCTGGCTCAGTCGGTAGAGAATGCAGCTTTTGATCTCCAGGTTGTGAGTTGGAACCCCACGTTGGGCATAGTTATTTCATAAAAATAAAATCTTAAAGAAAAAGAAATTCTGATCTCTAATTATGTTTCTCAAAGAAGATGAAAGGCGACTCCTTTATAACCCCATCTAATACTTACCAGGTGCAGTCTCCTCCCTCCAGATGCCCCACCTCTGCTTCTCTGGAGCATTTCACTTTTCAAAACTGAAAACTCGCCTTAATCCCAATCGTGTGGTAGCTCATTGATTTGTTTTTTCCTCCTCATTCTCTGGCTCTCTTTCTGTTCTAATGCCGCCTCAAAGAAAGGTGTGAGTCCAAGGAGGGTAGATGGCAT
This sequence comes from Crocuta crocuta, assembly GCF_008692635.1. Taxonomy (NCBI): domain Eukaryota; kingdom Metazoa; phylum Chordata; class Mammalia; order Carnivora; family Hyaenidae; genus Crocuta; species Crocuta crocuta. The sequence goes on from NW_027527381.1 coordinate 2,959,621, forward strand.
TGTGGAGAAAGGACATCTACAGGGAAAGAGAAAGGGAAGCAAAGGGCTTCCTCTCCCATGGTCCCATGGTCTCCTTTTCTACTTCCCCAAACCCAATGTGTTTATGTGCTTGACTGACAGCATTTCTTTCTATTCTAAAAAGTGATTAAGGAAAATAAGCTCCAGAACTGTCTTCCATTATCCTTTTCCTTTGGCTTTCTTTCTTGATGTTAAACCTGCCCCAGAAATGTTACCACTTCCATGTATTGACTCCAAAACCTGACTTTCCAATTTCATTCTCATTCATAAGTTCTGGGTCTGCTTTGCCCCCTTTCCTTGGGTAAGTTCATCTTCACTCACCTGAGTGGAATGCATTATCAATACAACAGCTGTAAGGTCAAGAACCTAACCACTCATCTTTTCTCCTGAGATGTACTTTCTGCTGTTGGTTTTATCTGCTTCAGTTCTGGGGCACCTGGGTGTCTGTCAGTTAAGCATCCTACTTTGGCTAAGGTCATGATCTCATGGCTCATGGGTTCGAGCCCCATGTCAGGCTCTGTGCTGACAGCTCAGAGACTAGAGCCTGNAAAGAGACAATTATCTGCTTCTGTTCAAGACTCTCTCCTTTAGATAAAAGGGGACTCTTCCTATTCTCTTAATCCTAAATTCAATTATGTTGCCAAATAGTATCAACTATACACCTACTATATTTATTTCTTTCCTTGTCTTTCCATGCCTGTTGTCAATATGCTGGATTAAATGTATCTTTCTGACCTATATTACAGTGAAACAAACCCATCTGCCCAGATCTAGTCTCTCCCATTTCTCATAGCATTCACAGATCTATCTTCCTAAACTACAGTTTATAAAAAGCTGTTCTCCTTATGAAGAGCCTGCAGTGTCTGCTCAGCTTTCTGAATTAAGTTGAAACTCCCTTAGTTGGTGTTTAAGGCCTGCCACCTTAATTTACTGACTCCTATCCGATTTTTACTCTTCCAATATCCAATGTATGAATCACATTGGAAGCCCCATGGCCTCTGAATTTGCCTGTAATGTCCTCCTGCTGCCTTTGCTTCTGTTGATCTTTCTACCTAGAAGGATCATCATGGTTTTTCATCCACACATGGTGAAAGCTAAGGTAGCATTCACGGCTCATTGACAAGTTCACTAAAAAAAAAAAAATTTTCCTATCTTACATGCAAGCAAAAGCAATCTCTTTTTTGATCTGCTAAGGCACTTTCTTTGCTCTTCTTTATGACAGTCTATAGCATAAGTTCTATTAACATTTTTTGATACTTGTGTTTTCTCAATACTGTGAACTACTTGGAAGCACAACTTATGCTTTATGTTTTATTTCTTGTAACAGCAGGCAGATTAACTTGGGCATAGTAAATACTCAATAGATATTGGATTGAATGACTGTAGCTAGAGGACCCTTGACCAGTGGCTTAACCTCTGAGATACACTTTTCTCACCAGTAAAACTAGGTGATTGTACTATGAATCCCCATTCAGCTCCATAATTATATAACTATATTTATAACTAATAACATATATTAATAATTCAATTAATAATTTTTTGGAGTTTGAGGATCTGAGTTTGGAAGACAGGTTTTCACAATCACTATAAACTTTTTAAATGACTTCTTCTAAAGTTATTACTTTAAGGGAGACTGAAAGATAAAGAGGGCTATTGCTTTATTATGCAGAACTGGATCTATATCTCTTACCCAGGTTTTGAGTAGGAAGACTTCTAGAACATTCCTGGAATACAATGAGCAAAAACTTCTAGAGCTGTTAGAGCTTTACTTCATATATATTAAATTCCAAAATGGTTATTGATAACACCATTTATTGAGCAGTTATTAAATTGCCAGACCTTGTGCTAAACTCTTCAAATTCATTTTATTATTCCTCACAGCAACCCATAGAGCAGGTATGTTTATCCTTTTTGCACACATGAAGAAAATTCAGGAGACTGGTACTTTAAAAGTACTTAATATTAAGTATGTGACTACTGTCCTTATGCATAAATCTAAACTCTCATAATCATTATTAAAACTTCTAGAAATTTTGCCAAGCCTTCTGACTATATTTATTGTCATTTTTAAAAAGATTCTTGGACATTTATTTATTTTTGGGAGAGAGAGAGAGGGACACCATGAGAAGGAAAGGGCATAGAGAGAGAGGGAGATAGAATCTGAAGCAGGCTCCAGGCTCTGAGCTCTCAGCACAGGGCCCAACACGGCTCTCAAACCCATGATCTATGAGATCATGACCTGAGCCAAAGTCAGACACTCAACTGACTGAGCCTCCCAGGCACCCCTAAAAATATTGTGTTTTTCTATGCCTTAAAAAAAACTTGATCCTTCTATTTTTAAGGTTTTGTCTTACATATAAGACAAATATAAAACTTGGTCTGAAAATCCCTAATTTGACACTAGTGGAAACTTGGACATTTATTGACATGAAGTCAAGCTTTGCTTTATAGAAATATTTATCAGTGTGTTGTCCATGCCCACTGTGGCCCTTATTGGGAGTGGACAGTGTCTATGGGCTGGTCAGAGTCTGTTGAGTCTGTCAGATTCTGTCAACAAGGGCGGGCAGGAAGCTATTGATACTTTTGCACCATTCATTTCTAAGCAATTCAGTAATCTGCCTGGCTAATTTAGTGAGTTTTTCTTGAAATGGTAACAAAATGTATTCCTGTGTGTGCTAATGTAATACTGTTGCTAATGGCACATAACCTGAAACTTTAGAGGTATCATTCAAAGTAGTACTCTCCAGGGGCCCTGGATGGCTCAGTAGGTTAAGCCTCCAACTTCGGTTCAGGTCATGATCTCACAGTTCATGGGTTTGAGCCCTGCATTGGGCTCTGTGCTGACAGCTAGCTCAGAGCCTGGAGTCTGTTTTGGATTCTATGTCACCAACTCTCTCTGACTCTCCCCTGCTCACTCTGTCTCTCTTGCAGAAATAAATTTAAAAAAGCAAAACAAAACAAAGCAAAATAAACAAAGTAGTACTGTCCAAAGAGAAACCAGGCACATATTGCATCCCTTATTTAATAGGGGTGATACACCAAACTTTATTAGTGGCAAAGAAAGCTTTGCTCTCATAGAGCTTAGATTCTTGTTCAGAGGAGACATATAACAGCCAAGTGAGGATTAATTTCAGATAGTGACAAATGCTCTGAAGAGAATAAGAAGAGCTTAATGATGTCGGGCTATATATTTAACAATTATGCATCAATACAATTATCCTTGCTGTCTAAGACTATATCCCTTCTGATTGGTGCCCATGCTTACATATCATTAAATAATTTTTGATATCCCTGATGGATATGATGGTAAGTGACTGGAACTGTGGTAATATACATGGAGACATTAGATTAGATTTTACTGAGGAGACACTTTTATTTTTAAAGTTTATTTTATTTATTTTGTAAGAGAGAAAAAGAGGGAGAGAGAGAGAGAATCCCAAGCAGGCTCCACACTGTTTGCATGGAGTCTGATCCAGGGCTTGAATTCACGACCTGTGAGATCATGACTTGAGCCAAAACCCAGGTGCCCCAACTGAGGAGACACTTTTAACTGAGATCTAGATGGCAAGAATGAAGGAGCCATGTGAAACAGAGAATAGCAGTCTCTATCTATGTGATGATAGAAGGACAAGCTCATGCAACGAGACTGTGGCAAGCAAAAACTATCCCTTCCCATGCAAAAGAGAAAGAAGACCTGTATGACTGAAACATAATGTATAAAGGAGACAGTGGAAAGAGATAAAATCAGATAGGTTTCAATGCCATACATTGTGGAAGAGTGATTATCTGTGCTTTGGTAAATATTTTGCTTAATGGGTAGAGAAAGTCCCTATGTAAATCCATTCCCAGTTGGTATCTGGGGAAATACACAACAATCTTTTAAACTATGACTAGAGAGGGGTGTGTGGGTGGCTCAGTGGGTTAAGTGATCAAGTCTTGATTTCGCTCAGGTTATGATCTTTTGGTTTGTGAGACTGAGTCCTGTGTTGGGCTCTGCTCTCACAGTGTGGAGCCTACTTGGGATTCTCTCTCTGTCTCTTCCCTGGTCTCTCTCTCTCTTTCTCTCTCTCAAAATAAATAAATAAACAGTAAAAAACTATGACTGGGTAAAGGATTTTGGTATCAAAAACAAGCACGAATCACTATATTTCTCACAAGTATAGTTTTAATATGCAAATAAAAAGCATGTATTTAAATGTCAAATATTGTTTCTATACAACCAATAATTATAATATGTTCAATCTGGATTTAATGTTCAAGTAAATAGAAAGCATTCTGAATGTGGGTAGTCATGACCATTGAATGTCTGGCTTTTCAGGTTGCTATTCAAAGATACAGGCTAGAAGTGAAATAAGACTTCATTTTTCCCTCTGAAATATGCTAGTTGTCTCGATGAAAGTTGCTCCTGGGAGCTTTTCAAATGAGAGATAAGATTTCTTTAAAGATTCACAGCACCAATAATAGATCAAGGTCTGTTTCTCTGATTCCACGCACTTTTGCTTTGTGACAGTTCTCAAACATATGTTCAATAACTTGGATAGTCTGAATTTATTACTTTAGTGACACCACGATGTTAATATTGATGATAAGACAACAGAATTTCTTAAGAAGTCTAAATTGGTGTATATAGCTCAATTGTCAAGAATCTGATTCTTTTACAGCTCTTGAATTCTTCCCTCATCAAATAAAAAACAAATGACACACTGTGATATATTTTTACAAACAGTCTGAAATGTTGCCGCAGAACATGAAGAAATATTTTCCCTAAATAAATACAAAAACAGACCTATATTATAAGTATATTTAGCACTATGTCCTTTCCCAATCATTCAAAAGCTTTTGAATGTGTTATAGGAATCAATTAAGCATCTTTTAGCACACAGGACATGGTGGTCAATGTGAGGTCTTCCAATAATTTGAATGCAATTTTGTGTTTGATTCAAATAGCTAGAAATATAAGGCAGAGACACAAAAACATTCAAACTCGTTTGAGTGACATATATTTGTGAGTTAAGAACTTTTGTTTTGGTAGAAAAAAAGAATAAATGAATAACCAACTGGATACAGGACCTGATCCATAACTCACAATAATCATTATCAACTCATAAATAAGTTGGTGAAAACTTTCAAATAATATCATCCATCCCACTGACACAAAATATTCTTAATATTGTTAATTTAAAATCTGATTATTAATTTTATTATTTAAAAGCTTGTGATAATCCTGTTTCTCAATTTATCTAGAACTGGTATCCCATGAATGCAATGAGAACACATTAAGTGGTCCACAAATGAGAAGCTCTGCTCTATGAAATAAGGGATTTGTGCTGCAAATGAGACTTTTCTGAGTGCACAGAGAAGATTGATTTAGGGTTTAGGGATGATAGTTAATTGGAAAAGTGTTCATTGTCTTAAAAATAATGAGTTCAAAAGTCCATTAATTTTTAAGTCTTTTCTATAATTAGATTTAGCTATATACTAATGCAATTATTACTGCATCAAATAGATGGCTTGGACTTTACCATTGTCAACTGAATGAATGTTTTTGAGAGTGATCTTTAATTTCCTTTAAGGTGTTAGCTGAGTTTTCATGTGTACTCTAGCAGAATGACACTGCCACAGAAGAGCATTGATTTCTGTACATGCACACTATCATATGAAGATTGAAAGTTTGTATACTTCCAAAAAGAAAAAAAAAAGGCAGCTAAAGAAAGACTTCAATGGTGCAATGAAACAGTCAGCCAAAACCAGAATGTGAGACATTCCACAATGCAAATGATCAGGTTTCTGTAATAGCTCAATGATATAAAAAATAAATGGTAGTGGGCTGCTAAGGAATAGAGAAGATGTAAGGGCCTAATGGTGAAATAAAATGTGCAGACCTTATTTAGATCCTGATTCAAAGAAAACAACCATAAAAATTATTGTTGAGATGATCAAGGACAATTACACATGTATTGATGATATCATATTGGTATGGTAATGTGGCATGGTGGTGATGTCATAATCTGTTTTTTTTTTTGTTGTTGTTGTTGTTCTAATGGAATGCTGATATATTTACAAATGAAATGACAAGATATCTGGATTTTCCTCTCAAATCCTCCGGAAAGGAAAATGAAGTGAGTAAAACTGGATGTGTAAAATATCAAAATTTTTTTAACCCAGGTGAATGGCACTTGTATTTTCATTATACTACTTTCCCTACTTTTTAAAAAAATGTTTATTTTGGGGGCACCTGGGTGGCTCAGTCGGTTAAGCATCTGACTTCGGCTTAAGTCATGATCTTGCAGTTCGTGGGTTTGAGCCCCACATCAGGCTCTCTGTCTCTCAAAAAATGAAGAAACATTAAAAAATTTTCAAAATAAAATGTTTATTTTTGAGAGAGAGAGAGAGAAAGAGAGCGCAAGCGAGCATGAGCAGGGGAGGGGCAGAGAGGGAGGGAGACACAGAATCTGAAGCAGGCTCCAGGCTCTGAGCTGTCAGTTTAGAGCCCGAGGCTGGGCTCTAACTCACAACCGTGAATCATGACCTGAGCCAAAGTCAGATGCTCAACTGACTGAGCCATCCACGCGCCCCATTACTTTCTCTACTTTTGTGTACATTTTGTATGTCCATACTAACAGGTGAATTTCTTCTTCATTTATTAAAATTACCTATTCAACTGAATACTAAATACATTCTTTTGTTTCAGAGAAGCAGGTGTCTCAAGAACCTCAGTAAACAACGTATTGTTAGACAATTTGATGCCATAATAATAGCATGCAACTTCAGAAATACGTGAAAGTCTATAGTAATGAAAGAATTATTACCTTAATCCTCTTATTCGGTCAATTCCCATATGTGATTTTTTCCTTTTTCTTTTTTTAGTGTGAAATATAAGTGGGCGCCTGGGTGGTTCAGTCGGTTAAGCGTCAGACTTTGGCTCAGGTCATGATCTCATGGCTTGTGAGTTCAAGCCCCATGTTGAGCTCTGTGCTGACAACTCAGAGCTTGGAGCCTGCTTCGGATTCTGTGTCTCCCTCGCTGCCCCTCCTCTGCTCAAGCTCTGTTTCTCTCTCCCTTAAAAAGAAATAAACATTGGGGCGCCTGGGTGGCTTAGTCGGTTAAGCGTCCGACTTTCGCTTAGGTCATGATCTCGCGGTTCGTGGGTTCGAGCCCCGCGTCGGGCTCTGNAATAAAAAATTAAAAAAAAGAAAGAAACATTAAAAAAATTAATGTGAAATGCATGCAGAGAAGTACATAAAAATAAGTGGATAGTTCAAGGAATAATTACAGAGTAAATTCTATGTTACCTTCATGCATATTAAGAAAAATGCTGGGGCGCCTGGGTGGCTCCATCAGTTAAGCGTCTGACATCAGTTCAAGTCATGATCTCGGGTTCGTGGGTTCAAGCCCTATGTCGGGTTCTGTGCTGACAGCTCAGAGCCTGGAGCCTGTTTCAGATTCTGTGTCTCACTCTCTCTCTGTCCTTCCCCTGCTCATGCTCTGTCTCTGTCTCCAAAATAAATAAACTATAAAAGAAATTTTAAAAAAAGAAATATACTATTGTAAGAACAATAGAAATTTACTTCATGTACTTTCTTGACAATAGTCCCTGCTCCTTACCTTGAGACAGTTCTTAATTCTGCCTTAGTTTTGCCTGTTTTTGAAATTTATATGAATGGAGCATTATGACATATATCATTTTCCCTTTGCTTCTTTTTACAACATGATGTTTGTGAGATTTGCTTGTGTTTTTGCTTCTTGCTATATCACTCAATCATTTTAATATATGTATAGTATAACAATGCTGCATATGCATTCTTGTACATGTATCTTTGGGCACATGGGGACAGTTTCCTGAAAACTGTATACCCAATAGTAAAATGGCTCGATCAATGTGCTGCTCCCTAACATTGATGCTCAGATTACTTATATTTATCTTTTCTACTTTTCTAATACATCCATTAAGATATTGCCTTAACTTCATCCCATTTGATTTGATATGTAGTATTTTAATAATTGTTAAGTTTAAAATGTTTCTAATTTTTACGATTTCTTCTTTGTCCTGATTTAGAAGGGCATTTCTTAAAAATGTTTTGAAAAAAAATACTTTGAAATTAAAAACAGAAAATTGCACAAATTATAGGTGTTATAGAAAAAACAAACAGCTCCACATATTTACCATTCAGAAGGCCCTCTCATTTCCTCTTATTAAGGCCAAAATCAGTGTGGAGCAGGAGGGAGTCTAGTAATTTAAGGAGGAACTTATTCTCAGGGTTGGGGAGATGCAGAGTTGGCACCCACTTGAACCTGAGAGTGAGTGCCTCCTTAAATTTTGCCTCATTGGTTTCTTGCTTCCCTAACTCCAGTTCAGGCCCTGGCAGGCATAGACAATACATAAATAAATGACCATAGCTGTGTTCCAATTAAAACTTTATTTACAAAAATAAGCACTGGACCAAGATTTGCCTTGGGCTATAATTTCCTACTTCTTATGTAAATTATTCCTTCTGACATGTAAACCAGCTCACTAATTCTCTCAATTTCATCTAATCTGTGGTTAATCTTGTTTGCTTTCTTTTTCATTTCCAGAATATCTACTTGGATTTTTGTGTGTGTGTGTGTGATATCTGTGATATCACTATTTATGATTTCCTATTTCCTAAGGATATTTTAAGATTGGCTTTTATTTTTTAATCATGGATATTAAGTTAAACATAGTTCTTTTATGATCTATGAATGATAATTCTAGTATTTAAAATCTTGCACCTCTGCTTTTGATTTTTGCTCATCATATCTGCTTCCTTGAGTGCTTATTTTTATTTTATCATAGGCTTCTCAATATCCTTGCAAGTGTGTGTGTGTGTGTGTGTGTGTGTGTGTAAATAATCATTTGAGGCCTAGGATAAAGGTATATTCATTTCAAAGTGTGGTCCCCAGACTAGCCACATCAGCATCACCTAAGAATTTGTTAGAAATATAAATTATTGGGTCTTACTGAGTCAGAAACTCTGGAGTTGAAGTCCAGCAATCTGTTTTTAAAATTTTTTTAATGTTTATTTATTTTTGAGAGAGAGAAAGAGAGAAAGAGAGAGAGAATGAGCAGGGGAGGGACAGAGATAGAGGGAGACACAGACTCCAAAGCAGGCTCCAGGCTTTGTCAGCACAAAGGCTGATTGAGGACTCGAACTTATGAGCTGTGAGTTCATAACCTGAGCAGAAGTTATATGCTTAACTGACTAAGCCACCCAGGTGCCCCCAGCAATCTGTTTTAATAGCCCTCATGTGATTCTGCTGCCTGCTCATGTTTGAGAACTCCTGTTTTAAGGAAGATTTTCAGTGTTTATGTTCAGCATCTGTTCTATCTGAAATCCAGTTAATTTCATGTCTTGAGGTTTCTGGGCCTCTTAGACAACATCAATTTGAGTAGCTAATCTCATTGATTTGCATAGCAACTTTACCTTAAGGGGTATATCCAATCTCCTTTAGACCCTCCATCTTGATAAGACCCTGAATTTTGAATTCTATTCCCCTTTCTATGGGGCGCCTGGGTGGTTTAGTCGGTTAAGCGTCCGACTTTCGCTTAGGTCATGATCTTGCGGTTCGTGGGTTCTATTCCCCTTTCTGTATGCCCCCTCCAACCAAAATTCAAAGTTCCCAGATGCCAAAGGCTTCAAGATAAAAAGAACATTATTGCTGCATTTCTCTGGATTCAAACATGTCCCTCAGATCTAGCTGGCAATTCCATACTATCTTGTTAGCTCATTGAAACTTTTAAGATGTTTTCATATCTTATCTAGCAATTTCAGTTTGTTTCTGGCCTGAATTCATCCAATTTCATATCCAGCATTATAGGATATGACCTCATGCAGGTATTTCTAGGATTAGTTTTTTATTATCTAAACACAAGAGAAATAAAAAATGTAAAGACAGTTTACCTTAGTGGGAACATGACACTGATATGAAATGTTCTTAAAGTGCTTACCTTGTGTTTTGAGATTTATGCTTCAAATATATACAGATTTACTCTTCAATAAAGCATGTTGACCTTGTTAAAACTGCTCTCTTTGGATATTGGAAGTTCTTTTGCTTCGTTCATACATCACAAGTCTTTGAGAGTGTTGTGGAAATCGCCTGAGACTTAAATTTAATCTGTGACAGCTTCTGTTCATGTACTTATTATGAAAAATATTCTTATCGGCAGAAAGTTGATGGGTTCTATCATTCGAAGGTAGAATGTTGCTATGAGGAAGTGAATTATTGACAGTTCGATGAAAATAATATATTTATGCAAAATATTTCTGTAAAGCAACATCTGCTTTTTGCTTGAAGGAACATAGTCACACAAGAGTATAGGCAGAATAGTAAGTGAAGCTATTTTAAGATCTCAAATCTCTTTATCAGGGCCTTTTTATAGATAATGTGAAAATACTGTCTTTCCATTGACAGATATTGAAATTTCATAAAGTCACAGTGATCAGTGGGAAACCTGATGACATTTAAACACATTGATGAATTCTAGAGAAGGGCACATAGACTCTAGTAAAAGGAAACCAAATGTAATTCTCTGCAGAAATTTGGATTAAGTTAAATCTCTCTGTGTGTTTTTTAAATGACTATTCTGTCCTTTAAGCATACTGTGTTCAGACAACTAAAATAAATGCCAGAGGAGCCTGGGGAACTCATGCGCAGTCACAATAACACCAGAATGTGGAGATTATACAGGAAGAAAGGGCTTAAAATATTATCTTAGAAGATTTACTAAGTTATTATGATTAGTAATCAAGTCTATGTGTCTTTTTAAATTTAAATCACAATCTGCATCTTCAGATATTACTATTAGTTATGGCAGGGAAAGTAAGCACAGTTAAAAAGGTTGGTCGTGAATGTGACACATTTGTGGCAATCTCTATAAAATGATTCTGTGAGAGTGCTTGTTTATTAGCTCAAGTGATATGACTCCCAGATCTCTCAAATTTTTTTTCAGTTTTTTTCTTAGCTCCTCAGCTAAAATTTGGATGTCTGTTATATGAATTATTGTAAGGAGGATCAAGAGCCTAACATTCCCAGAAGGTCCTAGTGCTTTAATGAGTAATTATCTGACAAAAAACATGGCCTTTTTCAAAAGCTCAAAAACAAGTATGCTCACTTTCGAGATCACTGAAAAAGTCTTTGTTAGAACACATTTTGGGACGTGTCATTGGCCTCTTTCAAATGTTTATGTGCCTTTTGTGCTTCTCACTGAAAATACACAAGCTGGTCTGCAGGAGAAATTGTCCAAATGTTTTAGCCACATGTTCTGCTAATGCCACGGCATGAAACTACACTTTTCTTTCATTTCTTATATCCCAAAGCAAATATGGTTAAGATAGAAAAAAAAAGATACCTTAAATTCTTTTTCTCCCCTATTGAATCTGTATACCTGTTTTTAGACAATCCCTCCCTTATTCTCTTCTGCCTTCAGTTGTCTTCCCTTGCTGTTCCCTTCAACAATCATAGATTAAGCACCTATTATGTGTTCAATATTATAGAAAAAAAATTTAGACACCGATGGCTGCCTTTGAAAAACTCAAACTAATGACTACTTAGAGTACAAATGAGTATGTGGTCTAGTTTTAAAATAAAGGCATAGGCAATGATTTATGTGAATTTACATAATTGGAGTGAGAATTACTACTATACTAAGGTACAAATTTTTACTTGAAAAATAAATACAGAGGAATCATCAACATAATCCATAATTGATACCTGATGAAAATCAGGCCAAGGGACAGATCAGCTGGAGAGCTGGTACTGAAGAATTGATGAGCAGCCCATTGTAAGGTTTTTTAGGTGAGTGAAAAAAGACTCCAAGGCAAACTGCTCTGCAGAAGGAGTTTTATTGTATCCATCCTCGGGCGAGGTTCCGCGACTCCAGAGAGGGGAGTCGGGGAAGTCGCACCGCGGTTGGGTGGTGAGGGTTTTTTATAGCCTGTTAGTGGGGGTGGGAGAAGTCCAGATAATAGGGGCGGTCTCTTGGCTGGAAAGTCCTGGGTTGGAAGGTTTAAATTTCTGTTTCCCGCTGATATCGTAAAGGTCACTGATGTAGTGGTGGGAAGGTCAGCCATCTTAAGAAGTCTGCCATTGTGTGGCGTCTCTGCCCTACCTCTCAGCCGGCTCAACACCCATCATCATAGCTTCCAGTTAACCGACCCGTGTTCTCAGGTGACCTGTGAAGCTCGTGGTGTGATGAAGAGTATAGCCAAGTAGCTCACTGAGCAAGCCCACATCTGCCCACTTCTAATGTAATAATCTGTTCATGTGTTCTTCCCAACATGAGCACCACAGAATTAATGTTTGGTAAACATGAAGTGTTAAGTTATTGACAGAATTGTGGTAACAGTGGTTATAACTGTATGTTATATACAGGTATTTAAAATGGTTGAATCTTGGAAGGTGCTTTCAGAATATGGTTGCTGAGTACATGCAAACCTCTTTGACCTACAGTTCTTAAGCTTGCTCCTTCGTTTACGTGGAGCCAAGAAAAATGAAAGTGGCTCTGAGCAGAATGAAAAATAATACCCTGTGCAAGCTCCAGTTATTTGTCAATGACTTTTATCAGCAGTTACATTACACCAGACCTGTTCTTACTATAAATCGAAATTACAGGAGCACAATCATACATGAGTTTTGTTTTGTTGTTGCAATAAAACTGCTGTGTTATTTAACCTTTGGAAAGAAAAGTTGAAAGTGAAATGTATATAAGGAAAGGTGAATGTTAAGGTCTCTGGATGTATTATGGCTGTGCCTAACCCAGTGCATTTAGACACTTGCCCTCTGTGGCCAGTACTTGTAGGATATATAACTGTATATCTGGGAAGCTCCAGGGTGAGTACCTGAAAAATTAACATAGTTAAAAAATATGTGAATAGCTCTGCTGAACATTATTTAAAAATCAATAACTTTTCTATATGCCAGCAATAACCTCTTAGAAAATGTAATAAAAAACAGATCATAGTAATAAACACAGAAAATACTTTAAAAGATCTGTAAATAACCTTAACAAGAATGTTCAGGACTTGTATGAAGAAAACTATGAGATATCACTAAGGGTCATAAGAAAAAGAATTTAATGAGTGGAAATCTTTTTTCCTAGAAGGCAAACAATATAGGAAATAATTTATTTTCTCTGAAATTATAAATATAAATATAATTACAAAAAAATAATTCCAACTGAACCACTGTAAAATTTATTAGTAAAAATAAGTCTAAAAATGGGTAAAACTTTTTTAAAAGAGGAAAACTGATGTGGGGCTTGCATTAGTAGATAATGTTATAATGATGATATTCAATCAGACCATTGATAAAATTCAGTAAAAGGCAGTTTTCTGTAATAATAAACTATTCAATATATGCATGTTTTTGGGGTTACTGGTTGTAGGTAAGAAAAATATAAAGTTGAACTGGGATGCAAAAGTAACTTCATACTAGTCTCTGATATAGACTAGCCTCTGATTTATTGTATTAAGAGATTAAGAGAGTTGCATCAATCTGTTGGAATGGCTAAAATTAAAAACACAGGAAACAAATACATGTTGACAAATACATGATGTGGAGAAAGGGGAAGCCTCTTGCACTGTTGGTAGCAATGCACACTGGTGCAGCCACTCTGGAAAACATATGGAGTTTCCTTGAAAAACTAAAAGTAGAACTACCCTATGGCTCAGAAATTGCAATATTAGGTGTTTACCCAAAAGGATATAAAAATACAGATTTGAAGGGGATATATGCATCCCAATGTTTATAGCAACATTATCAACAATAGCCAAACTATGGAGAGAGCCCAAATGTCCATCAGTGATGAATGGATAAAGAAGTGATACATGTATACAATGGAATATTACTCAACCATCAAAAATAATGAAATCTTGCCATTCACAATGACATGGATGGAGCTAGAATGCATTATGCTAAGCAAAAAAATCAGAGAAAGACAAATACCATATGATTTCACTCATATGTGGAACTTAAGAAACAAAAGAGATGAACATATGGGAAGGGGGGAAGAGAAAAGAGGGAAATAAATTACAGGAGACTTTTAATGATAGGAAAAAACCTGGGTTGACAGAGGGAAGTGGGTGAGAGGGGGCTAGATTGGTGATGGGTACTAAGGAGGGCACTTGTGATGAGTGTTGGGTGTTGTATGTAAGTGATACATCACTGAAATCTACTCCTGAAGCCAAATTGTACTGTATATTAACTAACATTTAAATTTTTAAAAAAGAGGAGTTGTGTTAATTAAATGAAGTTTCCATCTTTGATGGAAAGATGGATCATCTCAGTGTGTTGCTATGAACAAAAATAACAAAGATGAAAAAAGACCCAGACTTCTAACAGGACATGGTTCTTGGCAAGCAAACATGGCTCATGTTTTAGATTCCCTACTTTTCTATCCCCCAGGACTTTGGGCTAGGAAACCTTGTATAGTGCACAGACTGTGCCTGACAGCCTTAAAGAGAGCTTAGTATTCACACAGACATTCTGGAAGGCAGTCTGACATATCACATATACCTATTTTTTTCTTTCAGAATTTCCAGCTTTAAAAATGTATTCCAGGGAGATAATAGGAAAAGTACAATAGGGAAAATTTTTATGTAAGCAAATTATTTATCCATAAGATGTTGGTTAAGAAATTACATACATTTATAAAATATAGTTTCTTTAAAAGCTTCTAACTAATATGCTTTGTTAAAAAGTACCATGTTATTGGAGTTATAATTTCCATTTCTTCCATTACTAGCCATATTAATCATTTCTCGGTATTAATTGGCAGTTTGTTCTTTTCTGATTTGATTGTATCCTTGGAGTATGTTCATTAGCTCTTTCTTTCTCTCTTTCTTTCTCCCTTTCTCTCTCTCTCTCTTTCTTTCCTTTCCCTTCCTTCCTTCCTCTGTCTTTCTTCCTTCTTCCTTCTTCTTTTCTCCTTTTCTTTCTTTCTTTCTTTCTTTCTTTCTTTCTTTCTTTCTTTCTTTCTTTCTTTNTTCTTTCCTTTCCCTTCCTTCCTTCCTTCCTCTGTCTTTCTTCCTTCTTCCTTTCTCCTTTTCTTTCTTTCTTTCTTTCTTTCTTTCTTTCTTTCTTTCTTTCTTTCTTTCTTTCTTTCTCCTTTCCTTCTTTATTTTTTCTGTTTTATTATTCACTGTATATATTTAAAACTTTTTTTTATATTGAGAAAATTTTATAATCAGGAAAACACAGTCTTGACAAAAAGAATCCCACAAAACTACTTGAAAGTCAAGAGATCGGTTTGCTATGTGTGGAAATTTTCTTTATAATTAAAGAATGGAAGTTAGAAATACTAGCTAAGATCAAGTTTGCAGTATGCTTTGAGTCCCAAGGAGAGCAAACTGAACTTTATCCTGGAGGCAGTAAAGAACAATTAGAAATTTGGAGTTGAAGTGGACAGAGAAAAATGCAGTGTTTTAAGTATTATTATTTATTTCATAAATGGAAACGGTATGAAACTGGCTCATCATCTGTCCACTGTCTCCTTTCACCAGATGACCTGCTGTTTTCTCATAAAGTTCTCCTTTACATTTGCATTTTCTTGGTGTGAGAATAGATGAGATATCACGAAGAGTATTAGAAATTTTGCTGCAAGCTGAGGATGTTAAAATGAGAAACATTTTTTTAAAAATGTGATGAGGTGAGGTGCTGAAATAATTTAAAATGAGATGGGTCATACCCTGCTAATAATACAGTGTGAAGAGTAATTGGGACAAGAAGCTGAAATTAGATGGCTTTTGGTGTCTTTTCTTTCTTTAATTTCTGTGATTAACCTCTTACAGAAGAATTATTTCTTTTCTTATAAAAATGGTATAAATTTGAAATAGCCATAAATAGCCTTTGGTTTCTGATCTTGATTTTTAATTTTTGACCCAAGAATAAATGGAGCATGGGTACAGCCTTTATAACCTACTGTCCCACTTTATTTTTTCTGTGTGTGGCCCTAAGCTTGGAGGTGTTAGACACTTCAGTGTTCCAACAGCACTTCATTAGCCATTTCATCTCAGAGAGAATAATCTCCGAGGTGCTGCTATTCCTGGTCTCCTTGCCAAGACCTTGATTGTCTGTGTGTGCCCTTGACATTCCAATCCCCTCTGGGGAGCTGCTTGTAAATCATCAAAGGCATACTGTTAATAGAGTTATGGTACTGACCTGAGAAAGGGGAACAAGCTAACAGTGGTAAAAGAAGTAAACTCATTATTCTCCAGGAAAAAACTTGGAGAAACTGTATGTTTTTCTTCCTCCTAAAGTAAAAGAGAATTTCAAAATTTGGAGGAGGGGATGATTCAGAATAGGAAAATCCAAAGTCTAAAACCAAGAACACTAGAGGAACCATGATCTTAGCTTTAGGAAGGGTTTTCTTCTGGGATTTTGGATGTCTGGGGAATCCTTTGGCTTTGGGGTACTGTGGAAGAGCTTTGTTAAGTAACACTTTATCACCAGTACAAAAATAGTGTGGGGAGTCCACTGCTTCAGATTTGCTCTGGTGAGAAAGTTAAGGGGCCTTAAATGTCTCATTTTACCTTCTCTGATCTACTAATGAGTGTAGATCCTGATCCCTGAAGAAATCAAGTGGCTGCCTATGTTTCTGGGACTTGGGGACAATAAATACTGGGAGAAGGATGAGCACTCCAACACCCTCTTTCATTTATTTATTTCTGGAATCAAATGTTGCTGATATATGATTGTTTAATGAGGTGATACACTTAACAGCAAGGAATAATTCAGACAGTGTGGAGCACAACACTTAAATGTTCGTTATCATTAGATATTGTAAAAGGTCTAAAGGCTCTATGAATTCTTTTTCTTCAATAACATCTTTTTCCTAAATCAAAAAGATGATGGAGTACTGGGGCACCTGGGTGGCTCTGTCAGTTAAGTGTTTGACTCTTGATTTTGGCTCAGGTCATGATCTCACAGTTCGTGGGATCAAGCCTGCATTGGGCTCCATGCTGGCAGTGCAGAGCCTATTTGAGATCCTCTCTGTATTCCTCTCTCTCTGCCCCTCCTCTGCTCATTCACTCACTCACTCTAAATAAATAAATATACAAACAAACTAACTTAAAAAATAAAAAGATGGTGGAGTACTGATTGAATTCCCAGATATATCAAAATAAAAACCAAAAAAACTGCTAAACCAATGCAAAGCATGACTCCAATACAAAGTCTATTAGAAAGTACATTTACTGAGACTTGACTATATTACTGCATTATCATGGCCCCTTTGACATACATCTCTTTAACTCCTCCTGCCAATAAAACTCTATCAGTGAAGACCAACATTGCCATTTTACAGATAAGGACTAGGAAGCCAGTAGAGGTCAAGTGGCAGTGGGATGCATTGGACATGAGATTCTAACCCAGTTCTTCTGAAAACTGTGCAGTGGTCTTTCCCTTGTGCCAGAAACAAACAGGAGAATTATTAGAATTTACAAAGTGCTTCATTGAATTTTCATCTCAAACTTGAATTTTAGTGGGGTGAAAGATCAAAATAACGTTAGTTCATAGTTGGATGAATACTCATTTTTATTTAATTTTAGATTTACAACATTTTGTCAAAATATCTAATTTTTATATTTAAAAATAAGCATTTATAATTGTTTATCACTAGTGGAACATTTATAATCCTATGTCACAGCTGAGGTTTGGCAAAGAATGTTGATTTGTCTATTTTTGGGCAATTGCATATTTGTGTATGAACTACACTTTTCCTCAATGATAATCTAACTTGATAACTTTCAGTGTGGCCAATGATTTCATTTTTTCTATAACAAACCTCAAAGGCAGATTTGATTATTACTATTTTCACATGAGAAGGAATGAGGCACAAAACAGATAAATGACTACTTGGATTCATGTGGCTAGTGACATAGTTCAAGCTAAAAGATGATTTTAACATAAATCAGGTATTACTCACATGGATGTCTCTAAGTTCCTCCTGAATTCTGAAGCTACACTTTGCTTTAATAACTAAATTGAATGGGTTGAACTCCTATCTCGTGTACTATGAGGAGGTTCATTCTTCTCCAACATGACAAGTATTCTTTGGGCATTTATGTTTCCATGGTTACCTTTTGCTTTCAGTTCCTGCTGACTTCAAGTTCTTGTTATCTCAATTGGCAATTTCCTTCTAAAACAAGCACTAGTGAATAAGAGGTATCACTGCTTAAATATTCTCCATTCATGCCCATCACAGAGAACATATCCATGAGCATCTTTTTCCTCAAAGTCATGTACTGCTCCAAGCTTCTCTGTCCTGAGGACCTACTCTTCCATCTATATTTTCCTGTTTTCTCTATTCTAAAGCATGTCTCCCAAACATAGAAAATGAATATTTAATTATTTATTTTATTCAGTAT
>NW_027527382.1:0-245 GCF_008692635.1 Crocuta crocuta
TTCTTTTGTGATTTTCTGTCTGGTTGACCTATCCATTGCTGTAAGAAGAGAATTGAAATCCCCTGCTATTAGCACATTCTTATCTATAAGCTTGTTTCTGTTTGTGATTGTTTTAGAAATTTCGGTGCTTCCATATGCGGTGCATAGACATTTATGATAGTTCTTCCTGATGGATGGACCCTGTAATTNGGAGCATTCAACCCACTTACATTCAGTGTTATTATTGAAATATGTGGGTTTAGAGT
>NW_027527383.1:0-206 GCF_008692635.1 Crocuta crocuta
TGGTGTCTCTGGTATCTTTTTTCCTTGCAACCTTTCCTTCAGAGCTTCCCCCTCAGGATGTCTTGTAGGGCTGGCTTCCTGGTGACAAATTCTTTCAATTTCTGTTTATTTGGAAAGGTTTTTATCTCTCCTTCTATTTTGAATGACAGGCTTGCTGGATAGAGGATTCGTGGCTGCATATTTTTACTGTTCATCACATTGAAGAT
>NW_027527383.1:965-24330 GCF_008692635.1 Crocuta crocuta
CTATGAGCACTGCTATATCCAAGAAGACTCTTTGACTGTCCAGGGCCTATCCTTTCAGAGAGTGTTTTTTGAATGGTATCTCTTGGTCTCTCTCGTTGGGACCTTGGTTATTTTATTTTCCTATTCGTAGTGATATTTGGGACTCTCCACCTTGTATACTCTGGTTTGTTTCTTGAGGTCGCCCTGGAAAAGGAAACAGACAGACAAACACACAGGGAGCAGGAGCACAGAAACGCACAGGCTAATTCAACTAACATGCAAAGCGAGTGGGAAAACGAAAAAGTTAAGATAAAAGACGGAGGAGGGAGGGCGAATAACAGGAAGTATAAAATACATAAAAGGGTCAAAAAGGAGAAAAGAAAAGGAAAAAAGAAGAAAACTGATGGACAAAGAAGGGTTTAAAGCATATAACCGGATTTCCCAGCTACAGTTAAATAGCCGTGTGTATGCAGTGCTGGTTGAAGAGCATAGAGAAAGAGAGAGAAGACAGGGTGGGGATGAGGCAAAATTGAAAATAGGATGAAAAGGCAGAAGGCATAAGAACCTTTTTCAAAGAGCTAAAAGGTAGAATATGGTTGGATAGGTGAGAGAAGGATGCTGGTGTTATCCAGAGAAAGTATATAGTCTAATTACTCCTGACAGAAAGAGATGAAAATGTCCGTAGGTGTAGAATTTACATCTACAGAATGGACTTGTTGATATTGTTTAAGCAAGCCTGCGACCAGAGTTAATCAGGTTAGTTTTCTGGGGAAAAAGAGAGAAAAGAGAAAGAAGAAGAAAAGAAGAAAGAAAAAGGGAAGAGGGCAGCCCTCAAGCAGGGATGGGTGTGCGGTGATCCACTGCCTTAGGCGGAAGTTCTGCCTTGGTGGTTGTCGGGAGGAGAGTGACGGTGCTCCAGTCCCTTCTAGAACCAAGCGCTGCACGTTGCTTTTTTGGGTGTGTAAACCCCCTGTATCGGGGGCACAGCCAAAGTTGGTTGCACTCTTCAACCGAGGCCATTCCCAATCTCCAAATCCCAGTCCACGCGCCCCGCTGAAATTGCCTTAGACACAGCTTCCCAGGCAACCCCCTCGGGGCAATTCCAGGCCCCCTGCAGATCTCAGGGTGTGGAGTCAGAATTGCTGCTTCCTTCTCTGGGTGGGGCTGGCGAGGATGCCCTGGGGGCTTGCCTGCCGGGTGCGCTTAGCCGAGCCCGCTGGAATGAGGAAAACCGGGTCCCTCTATGGCTTGTCACCTGGATCACGAACTCACAGGCAAATTTCCCAGTTTTTAGCTCTTTGCCTTCCCTCTAGAGTTCCAGCCCTCCAGGAGCGTGGATGCCCGGTGTCCGTGCGCGCGGCTAGTCTGGGGCCCAAGCCGCCTGGGAGGGCAATGGCAGCAGGCGCGCCGTTACTCTCAAGTCCAGCCCGCCAGGAGCAAGCACAGAGAAGCAGTCTGTGCGCTCAGCCCCCCTGGGACCAGTTGGCGCGAGGGGACATGGCGTGCAGGTGTTTGGCAAGTACGCTCTTTCTATGCCCTGAGCGGAGGTTTTTCCTCTGAGCGGAGGTTTTTCTGTTTCAGACTCTGTCTTTTTCCCCTCTCACTCCCCATAGGGGTAGAGAGGGATCGCCTCCGACCCTGGAGTCTCTAATCCCAGCCCGATTTTATCTTCTCCAGTTCGCACTCACGTTAGAAGGCTTTCTCAGTGGTTTCTGCGTCCTTTTTCTCCCAATCCCTCAGGTTTTGTAAGGTTTCCAATGGCTTCAGATCTTTTCCGTGTGATGTATGGGCGCGAGTGCAAGTACGGAGCTACTTACTTCTCTGCCATCTTGCCCCCTCTCTGAAGATAACATAATTTTAACACCACTCTAAGTGAAGTGAAAACTACAGAAACAGATGAAAAGAAAAAAAAACCTCTATTATTATCAATCCATGCAGCAAAGATGAAAAAAATGTTTGTTTTTCAAAGTATTAAATTTTCATATTGCCATACAAGTAAATGTTGTTTTCATTATTCTACTAAATAAAATTGTAGATATTTTACTTTGAAGATTAGTTAATTCCTCATTTTAAGCTTCCATTTCACTTTGTATCTGGAGTTAATTTTGTTAGAGATTATTCTTTAGAATCTTATTTGTGTAGGTTTATAAATATTCCGATTAGTGGCAGTCTTATTTGTGTAACAAGAAAAGATAGGATTTTTTTAAATGTTTACTTATTTTGAGAGAGACAGAAGAGGGATATGCCAGAGACAGAGAGGGACAGAGGATTTGAAGCGGGCTCTGTACTGAGAACAAAGAGCCTAATGCAGGGCTGGAACTCATGAACCCTGAGATCGTGACATCATAACTGATGGAGCTACCCAGGTACCCCATATAGAATTTTTAATTAAACAGATCATTAAATATTATTACAAATTAGGAAAATATAAATCCCTTCCACTCATCTTATTTAATTGACACATTTAGTTAATTTTCCATTAAATAATCTAAACACTATGAGAATTTTAAATGCTCAATAAGATTATGATGACTGTTTTATTATTTTAATTAATTAATTTATTTTGAGAGAGACAGACAGAACAAGGTGGGGATGAGCAGAGGGAGAGAAAGAGAGACAATCCCAAATAAGCTCAATGCTGCCACAACAGAGCCTGATGCAGAGCTCAAACTCACAAACTGTGAGATCATGACCTGAGCTGAAACCAAGAGTCAGATGCTCAATCAGCTGAGCCACCCAGGTGATCCATTTCACATTTAATAATGCACTGAACCACAAGTAGAAACATCATAATAAGAAAATGCATTTTTAACCTAGAAATTCATATAAGTTGTAATTGGTCTCTAAAGACACATACACTCATCTTACATGATTGAAGCAAAAATTTAGTGAAAATTACTATATTTTATGCTATAAATGTGCTTGCCTTATCAAAATAAGCAATAGTGAGCATCTGTTACACAAATTCCTACTAAATAGTTACTTAAGTATACAACTGGAGTGGAAGTAATACAAATGTCCATAAACATTTATTAACATGAGTTAATAAGTAAAGTGTAATACATGCATACCAAGGGATAGAGGAATATTTTGGCACATGTTGCAGCAGGATTAACATTGAAGACATTATGTTTTATGAAATAAGCCAGTCACACACACACACACACACACACACACACACACACACACACTGCTGTATAACTCCACCTCCCTGAAGTACCTAGATTAGTCAAATATACAGAGACAGAAAATAGAATGGTGCTTGCCAGTGACTGGGAGATAAAGGAAAGGAAGTTATTAGAGTATGGATACAAAATTTCAGCCTGAGAATATGAAAACTTTTCAGGGGATTAATATTGGTAATGATTGTACTACAATGTGAAAATACTTAATCCCACCGTACTGGCAGTACACTCAGAAATAGGATAGTAGCAAAAATTAAGAAACTTAATCAACACCCTACAGTGAATAAGTTACCTATTGATCTTTAAACAGATTTAAAGTTATGTCAAACTTCAACAATAAGGGGATGGAAATAATGGAAAATAAGAAGCCCAGAAGTCAAAGAAATGACTTTGGAGGGTTTTGAGGTTCTTCAGGAAAGTGATACTGAACTCATAATTAGGGATTTTATTTAGTTACTAGGGGTAAAAACTGCATGTTAGAGTTACAAGGATGTGGAAATCACAGAATTTTGGCAAATAAAAAATACATTTAGCAAAGAGGAAGTATATTTTTGACATCTCTAATTTTGAAATAACCAACTAAAAATGTCAAGTATAATGCTACCCGTGCAGTAATGAGGCTCAAGAACTGGAGTGAGAGACTGAGTAGGCATTTTGCAATGTCTTTCTCCATCCTAAATGACATTCAAATAAGGGGTGCTGATGTAAAGTGGAGGCAAAAGGAATGCTCATGGAAGAGGTGGACTACTTCTGCTATATAACTTCACTGAATTATACGATTGAGAATGAATTATTGAATTATTTCATTGAGAAGTTTGAATTAAATGAATTATTTCATTGAGAAAGAATGAATATTTCCATGTCTGCAGCTATGATTTTATTTATTCAACAAGTTCGAACAGATTAGAGATGAAAATGCCTGTAAAGATTTAGATTCAATTCAGAGCAGTCCTGTGCCCTAGTCAAGGGGCTCTCCTAACAGAAAGTGGAATCTATGCCCTGGCTCTGCTCTCTGCCAGGGCCTGGCCTGGCTAGCTCCAGGGTCGGACAGAGTTGGGCAAGCCTTGGGAAGGATCAGGGCCAGGGATGGAGGACAGCCAGGCCTCCTTCCGGGAGCCAGCCAGGAGGTTATGGGGGCGCCTGTCGACTCCCAGGAGTGGAGTGAGTCTCTTTCCAGAGCTCATTTTCAACCCCTCTCCAAATGGGTCCTGAAGAGTAGGTAAGCCCAATAAAACTCATCACTGTTGGCATTTCTCATTTCTTTTATTGACTAGGATGCATGGGATGCCCGAGGAGCTCACCCAAGGGAGGCAGGGGAAGATTTTCCTTCTGGATAGAGGCACCAAATGAGGATTTTCCCCTGATATCCAGACCCTCTGCAGTCGCCATCCACCCAGCTCTTTGGTGGATTTGGAGTGGTCCTGAGTAAGTCTTCCTGAGAGAATAAAAATGTTTCAAAAGTCATTTCTGTGGCTTGGGACTGAAAAAGAAAATCTCTTCTGACTGAAGAGAATTTACTACTGTGGTTGGGTGAAGAATGAATCACTTTTATTTTCTCTTCTTTACCCAGTAATTTTGTGTTTCCATGAATTTGAGGGGAAACGATTTTATTTAATTAAACAAAGCGTCGTCTTAGTTAGTAGTCTGCATTTAATATTATAGTGTCATGCTAAAGGAAATATTCTAAGGTCCTTACCGTTTTCAATATATACTTCAGCAAAGTTAAACTAATGCACTAACAATTCCAAATTAAATGTGTCCTTTTGCAGACTCAGTATTTTAGCTCCTACACCGGAAAATATAAGCCCTCTGGTTTAGAAAAGCAATGCCTTCCTAAATTAAATAATATCAAGAAAGATGATCTGATTTTGACAGGTTTCAATAAATTTTGATATGTTTTATATGTGTAACTCTCCTATCAAGCATCTAGCTTTTACATAGTTAAAAACACATTGATTTAACCCAGCTTCTAAGAATATTGATTATTCATGACATAAGGCAAAGCACAAACATAAATTACAAATTGTGTGAATAATGTCCTTCTATTCACTTATGTTGCAATCATGTGGTACAAAGACACAGTTATATTATTACAATTTATCAAAAAATATTCATTATACAAATTAATAAAGGTGGGGAACTTACTGTGAAAACTTTGAAAATGAGAAAAAATGGGGAAAAGTTGAAATTAATTTTATGTTCATGTTAAAATTTTTTGAAAATAGCAAATGAAAGATTTGGGATGTTTTATCATTTTCAGACATGTACTTATCAAGAAATAATATAATTCAAATAGAACACTGCAAATGATAAAAACTCTGTCATTTATTCATTTTCAGGGTCACTCTTGTTTGAAAAATGGAAACACCACCTCAGATTTCATTCTTCTAGGACTATTTAACCACACAGAAACCCAACTATTTCTCTTTGTGATGGTTCTGACAACTGCCTTCGCCTCCCTAGTGGGCAATGCCCTCATGATTTTCCTGATCACCAGGATGCCCGGCTCCACATGCCCATGTACTTCCTACTGAGCCAACTCTCTCTGGTGGACATGATGCTGCTATCTACCATTATGCAAAAAATGAGTGCTGACTATTTGACTGGAAAGAAGTCCATCTCCCCTGCTGGCTGTGGGCTGCAGATATTCTTCCTCCTGACTTTAGAAGGGGGTGAGTGTTTCCTCTTAGCAGCCATGTCCTATGACCCTGTATGTGGCTATTTGCCACTCACTGTGATACCCCATCCTCATGAACTGGCAATTATGCCTGAAATGACTGTGGGGTCTTGGTTCCTGGGGGCAGCTGATGGGCTTATGCAGACTTCTGCTATCCTGAATTTTCCATTTTGTGATGCACATGAGATCAATCATTTCTTCTGTGAGGCCCCCTACTCCGGTAATTTAGCTTGTGCTGACACATTTGTCTTTGAGTATGTGATGTATATGTGCTGTGTATTAATGTTCCTGGTTCCATTGTCTCTCATCCTGATTTCCTATAGTCTCATCCTTGCTGCAGTTCTCCAGGTGCATTCTAGAGAAGCCCACAGAAAGGCTTTTACCACATGTTCCTCACATCTCTCTGTGGCGGGACTCTTTTATGGAGCTGCCATTTTTACCTATATGCAATCCAAATCCTACAGGTCAGCAAACCATGATAAAGTAGTGTCAGTGTTCTATACTATCTTCACCCCTGCGCTGAACCCCCTCATCTAGAGTCTAGATGCAGACAGACCTCCATAGTTTGGATCTTTCACTAAGTTGTCATGAACACATCAAATTGTGGATTGTTAAAAATTTGTTAATCAAAAATCATTAAAATGTTTTCATACCACACAATTAGTATGTTCAAAATGAACTAAATAGTGAAGCAATTTTGAACATTGTTAATTTGTTTTTAAATGTGGTATAACTTACAAATACTAGAATGCTCACATCTGAAGCTTGCCATTCAACCAGTGTCAACAACTTGGACTTGTAACTTATCCCATGAGCAAAAGATAATTCTCACCAGACCAGTAATGTTTTTCATGCCCTTTTCCAGTAAAACCATTCAACCAAGATACAACTACTGATCACATTTGTATCTCTGTCCTGTAGTTTGGTCCATTTTAGAATTTTGCTTCAATGAAAATATAAAATAAGTGTTTTAAATATTTGTGCCTTTTTCTCTATTTAATATGTTTTATTTTTAAAAAAAAATTTAACGTTTACTTATTTTTGAGAGAGAGAATGACTGAGCATGAGTAGGGGAGGGGCAGAGAGAGAGGGAGACACAGGATCCATAGAGGGCTCCAAACTCAGCTGTCTGCCTAAAGCCTAATGTGGGGCTCGAACTTACAACCCATGAGATCATGACTTGAGCTGAAGTCAGATGTTTAACCAACTGAAACACCCAGGTGCCCCTTGATTTAATATGTTTTTAAAGATGCTGCCACAATTTTACATCTATCAGCTGTTTGCTATTTTTCATTTCTAAATAATATTCCCATCTCTGAATCTAATATTCTTTGTCTATATCCTACTTTGATGAACATGTGAGCTATTTTACATCTGAAACTGTTATGATTAAAATAGTTTTAACTTCCTTTTTGTGATCACACATTTCTGTTTCATTTGCTAGATGCATGACTAAAATTTTAGTGTACAATATAACAAAAATGTTTGTTCAATTTTACATGCTCAGCAGCAAATCACAGAAATACCTCTTGCTCCAATAGGCAGCAATTATGGGTTATGTTAACCTTTTACATTTTAGCTATTTTGGTATGGATAGACTAACTTATTTTGGTTTTGTTTTGCATTTCCCTAATGATTATTGTTTCTGAGAACTGTTTTTATTAATTCATGGCCTATACGTATATCTTCCTTTGTAAACTATTTTCATTTTTGGAAAAACAAAAACAAAGAACAAAACATACGATGTTTCCAAAACAAAAATAACTTGGTGTTTTTTAGTTAGCAGTTAATGATGTTTATATAATTATTTGGAATATTTGAAATAAAATTATATTTGGTTTAGTTGTTATTATGTTTTCTGGAAAATCTGCTTTTATTCAATTTTCAAAGATTAATTAGTCATTAAAATTGATACTTATGTAAAACATCTCTTCCTCAATGTCCACTGGGCTTGATTTATGTTTCTTTTAATTATGCATTTATGATTCTTCCATGTATTTAAAAAATGTTTATTTATGTTTTAGAGATAGAGATCAGAGAAAATTCAAGGGGGTGGGCAGCAGAGACAGAAGAAAACACAAAATCTGAAGCAGGCTCCAGGCTCCAAGCTGTCAGCACAGAGCCCGATGCAGGGCTTGAACTCATGAACCATTAGAGCATTATCTGAGCTAAAGTTGGAAGCTTAACCAACTAAGCCACCCAGGCACCTCTCTTCCGTGTCTTTTTATTTATGGTTTGATAGTTTTTGTTTGTTTGTTTGTTTGTTTGTAGTGCAGAACAATATTTCATTGTCTGATGCATCATGGTTTGTTTATCTGTTCTCTACTTGAGGACATGTTGGTTGCTTCCAAACTTTGTCAATTATAAATAAAGATGCTATAAATATCCATGTGAGGTTTTTGTGTGGACATGAGTTTTCAATTCTTTTGGGTAAATACCAAAATATGTGATTGCGGGATTGTATGGTGATAGTTTGTTGAGTATTCTAAGAAATTGCCAATCTATCTTCTAAAGTTGCTGTAACTTTTTGCATTTCTACCAGTAGTGATTGAGTCACTTTTGCTCAATATCCTGGTCCACCTTAGGTGTCATCAGTGTTCTGGATTTTGGACATCCTAATAGATACATAGTGCTTTTTTATTACCATTTTAATTTGTATTTTTCTTTTCTTTTTAAAAATTTTTTAAATTAAAATTTTTTTATTATTTCTGAGAAAGAGAGAGAGACAGCATGAACAGGGGAGGGTCAGAGAGAGAGGGAGACACAGAATCCAAAACAGGCTCGACACGGGGCTCGAACCCACCAACTGTGAGATCATGACCTAAGCCGAGGTCGGACACTTAACCAACTGAACCACCCAGGCGCCCCCTTCTTGAACATTCTAACTAGGTTCCTACTTTAAGACCTTAATCTAGTTTATTTCCTTTGAATATTTTACTACCAGAAATAAGCATAACCACTTCCTTTAATTTTGTTAGTTCACTACTGGTATGTCAATATAGTAGAGAATTTATCCCTATTTCTCCAATATCAACCACCCAGGTTTCTCCCCATACTCTGTTTTTTTTTGTTTTCTTTTCTTTTTTCTCCTTCCTTCCTTCTTTCCTTCCTTTCTTTTGCGTTTTAATTTTTTCTCTCACAGACTGGCATTATCTTTGCATGATTGTACTTGTTTCTGTCTCTCTATTTTTGAATGCATACACTAAAAGCCTACTTTATAAATAGTTAATTTCTATGTAATATTTGTTGAATAAGTAAATGGAATTTGCAAAGATTAGATTATTGGTCAGAAGATAGTAACATACCCCCAAACACACACCTATAACATATATATGGGAGGAGTTTGTTTTCATGATCCCTTGACAGGGGCAATGGCCATGTGACTTAAGTAATAAAATGTGGATGAAAGTGAGAGTATTACAGTCTGAGCTTAGTCTATGAAGGCTATCCCCTGAAAATGTGAACTTCCATTACAAGATGGGCATGCCCTGAGCAGTTGTTTTCCTTTCAGGTGTTTTAGGAAAATTAAGAGACACATGGAACCAATCTGAACACATACCTAGCCAACTAACCTGTAGAACCATGTGCAATAAATGTTTACTTTTTATGCCGCTGTGATTTTGGGGTGTATTGTGTGCGTTATATTTTTTGAGTAAAAGTTTACTAGTATACTAGTTAGTATGGGAACATATTGAGCCAAATGAACAGTTAGCCATAAATGAAATCTTATTATATAATTCAAGCAATAAAAGCACTACATCTGATAACAAGGAGGAGATCATCCTCAGTGCATACTGAGCAATAGTATACTTCCCATTTAGTTTAATGCAAGGTTCACTGTATGACTTTTGTCAAATGGAATATGAATAAAACAAAAAATTCCAGATCTAAATAGAAGCTTTGAGAGATAGTTTAAGATCTAGTTCCATGATTTATTTTATTTATGTACTTAATGTTTATTTATTTTTGAGAGAGAGAGAGACAGAGTGTGAATGGGGTAGGGGCAGAGAGAGAGGGAGACACAGAATCCAAAGTGGGCTCTAGGCTCTGAGCTATCAGCACAGAGCCTGACCTGGGGCTCGAACACAGAAACTGCGAGATCATGACCTGAGCCAAAGTTGGACACTTAGCCAACTGAGCCACCCAAGTGCCCCTACATGATTGTTTTTAATCTTTTGCTATGATAGTAGTTAATAATAGGGTCTGTAAGATTTTAACACAGAAAACAAGAATAAAGAAGTGAACCTGGGTTGCACTTGATTCATACCCAACAGGTGATATCAATGAGAAATTCATGGCCCACATTGTGCGATTTGGAAGTTGTAATCCAAATAATATAAAATTAAAAGATAGTTCCAGGAATATGAATTAATCATTCAATAAATGATAGTAACCCCATTTTTCACTGTTCTTTAAGGAACATGCACATTACAAAATGCTGTCCAATTTGATCAGATGTCATTTCGGGGAGGTTTGTGATACAGAATTTTTGTTATTATTCTGGCATCTACCCAAGTGACATATTGAGGCCAATTTTAAGTTGCAGATGTGACTTCTGATGATGCTGTTTTCATATTTTTCTAGTCATAGGATGCATACTTAAAAAGACATGTGGAAGAGGACCAGTGTGCATAGCTTGTAAAACTGCACCCCAACTCATGCCATGTATGCTTCACAGAGCAGTCTCAGCTGGTCTAAGTCTCCATAGTTGCTGTGCATTCCTTGGGGAAGAAGGGAATTTAAGTGTATTTAAATATATCTCTATAATTGCCTGTATTAAACGTGTATTCTCTTTAAGTAAATAAATGCATGTGGTATCTAAGACACACACACACATACATACATACATACATACATATATATACTTACAATTGTAACTTATTGAAGATAATAAAAAAGAACATGGATATATTTTTAAATTATGTCTCCAATAATGGTTTACTATATTATAATTAAAAACCCTATTATTCTTGGTGAATCATGGTTGGCACAATATTCAAATTGCCTTTACTTTTTATCGGTGTCATTGCAATGATCCAATGAAGTGATTTTTGATAACTTCATATATAACTTTTATTAACTTAATTGCACAATACAATTGATCATTGGTTAAAGTTTATTTAATGCTCAATTCTCACAAAAAGTGTCAGTTGATAAGTAAAAAATTTACAAATGACTGTGTTGATACTTGTAACATATTCCATTTTCTTATGTTTTACCTAAATCATTTTAAATTCCTGATATTCTTCTTCCCCTTGGGAACATGAGAGTGTTGGGGGACTTAGTAACATTTAATAGTTCTTCCAATTAGGTGTTCTTTTTAGCTGACTCATCGCTATCTGATGAAAACCCCACTGGAGATGGTACAAAAGAACCAGTGATCAGAAGTGAATAAATTCCCCATGTTTACACATCCTCAGGTTTAAATTACTTTATTTAGTGTTTATTTTCTGTTGCTATATGAAAACAAATGCACAAAGAATATAGTCTTTATCTAAAGGTCTTTCTATTTATTTATCTTAAATATTCAGTTTGTGACCCAGTGATGGGGCAAGGTTACAATTGTTTAGTATCCTAGTCTTTGTAACAGAGCATTAATCACCAGGAAGGTAAGTGGGTATAAAAAACAGATATTTCTGCACCCATGATTTTAAATTCATAACTATGGTCATTTCAATGTTTAAATTTTAGGCGTAAATCACTGACTCAAATGTAAGAGAATCTTTTGCTACTATGCAGATCTTTTGTTACATGAACAAAGCATCTTCCTAACTTGACTGCATATACATAAGCCTTTGTTCACAGGGTGTCTTGACTGAATTAACTGATAAACTGGAGGGGTGCCTGGGTAGCTCTGTCCAGTAGCAGAGGACTTCAGCTTCTGAATTTGAGCAGCATCAGGCTTGCTCATGTCACCACAGAGCCTACTTCAGATCCTCTATCCCTCTCTCTCTCTGTCCCTCCCCTGCTAGTGCTATCTCTCAAAAATAAATAAAACACTAAAAAAAAGATAAACTGGAAAAGAAAACTTAATCAGAAAGTACAGACTAAGGTCAAATGGAGATAGTTAAAGTCCTCTTTCATTATCAATTTGTTTGTTTACGTTTATAGTGGTCAACTGTTAATGCTTATAGTGAAAATATTCCTGAACAGTACAGAACCCTATACTCTATTCCTATAATGAAAATGATGGAGGATTTAAAATAGTGACAAACTCTACAAAGACTCTGCTCTTTAGTATAAATAATATGCAATGAACAGGTTTTGGTCCCAAGAAGTTGGAAGTATTAGAAAGAAAATATAATTCAAATTTATTAGTCAGCTAATCACTTGCAAAGTGTAACCGTTCACTCTTGATAATTGAACAAATTAGCATTGTAGTTTTTCAGAAGATAAAGTACAACTACAGAATTTACAAAATGTAGAGAAGCCTAAGGCCCAGTTGCTTTCAAAGCAATTTAATTTCCCCAGGTAGTTATGGAACTGATCAATGAACCTGATTTATTCCAAGAAAAATTGGAATTTTAACCACAATGTTTAATCAATTGTATTTAACAGTTTTAAGAGTATTTATGACCTTTGACATATTTGGTGTGAAAAAAATGAGATAGATCAATCAGAACCCCAATTTTGCAAACAATAAAGGTGAGGTTTAGAATTAATTAAAGGTTTAATCTCAGAGCTTGCAGCTAATAAATGCAGGAAATAAAATCTAAGTACTGTGCCTTGACTCCAAATCCTGTTTTCTCTGCACAAAAGTGCAACTAGCAATAAGTTTAGTCATGTCTGATGTCTATGAATGAATGAATAGAAATATTGCCAAAATTCAGTATTAAAGAGTTTCCAATCATTATGTAAATAGACAAACATTTAATAATAAGTAAGACATTACCTAAGGAACAAAGTGTTTTAAAAGCCATAGTAATAATAAAGATTACATTGCTGTAGAATATATAGAAGAATGACTTTATAGGGACTGGAGTGCCTATCATGGCATAAGATGGTGGTACTATTACTTGAACTTTGGGAAAATTTCCATAGGTTTTTGTGGGTTTTTTTTGGTTATTTTTGGGTATTTTGTTTTTGGGGTATACATACATTATATGTTATGTAAATGAAGTGTGTGCTCCTCATAGGTGGAGATTTTAATAATATAATGAGGTAAATTTAGTTGTTGGTCATTCTATACATCATGGTCCATCTGTGCATCTGAGGCTTATATTCAAAGTGGTCTGGGTGGTCTGTGCTGGCTAGAAGTTCTCAGGGAAGTCTCTGGATCTTGAAGGATAGATTCTGTTTCCAGTTGCCTTAGTTAAGAGAAAGACTGGAAAAAAATTAAAGGAAAATGTAGACAAAGGTCAGTGGGTACAAGTGGGTGAGCAATTAAGGTCTAGTCTTGGGGTCTATCTGGTGCAGGAGCCCAAATCAAACCAGATGAATATTGTTTGATCATTTTAGGTCTACTGGAATTATAGGTGGTTTTTTTTTCAGAATTCTTTAGGTAATGTGAAAAATGTTTTCTAAATAATTAACTTCTATGTAGTACACTATTAATACTGAAATATTTTTCCTTCATATGCTTTTCCATTTTTCTTTACAAAGATTACAAAAATGGAACATTTGGGGAACCAAACTATCATTGAGTTTATTCTTCTGGGTGTGCTACAATACACTCCAACTCACTTCTGTGTCTTTGCATTTATCACCGTGATGTTCCTTTTCACACTGACTGGAAACAGTCTTCTAATTCTGCTGGTCCCAGTAGATCAACGTCTCCATACCCCTATGTATTTTTTTTCCTTTGGCGGCTTTCTCTTATTGATATCCTCTTCACAATTGCCATTGTCCCCAAGATGATGACTAACTACCTTCTACACAAGAAGGTCATCTCCACATTTGAATGTGGTGCCCAGATCTTCCTCAGTTTGGCCCTGGGTGGGACTGAGTGTATCCTACTGGGACTCATGTCCTATGACCGATATGTTGCCATCTGCAAACCTTTACATTATCCACACCTCATGAATTGGCCCCTCTGTAGGCAGATGGCTGTAAGCTCATGGGCTAGTGGGACTTTCAATGCCTTGATACATACTGCCTACACCATGCAATTGCCCTTTTATGGATCCAGAGAAATCAATCATTTCTATTGTGAACTTCCTGGTTCTTGCATCTCTCCTGTGAGGATACCTCGACCTATGACACTGGGATTTTGATCACCACCACGATTCTGCTTCTGATTCCATTCTCAGCCATCCTTGTCTCATACACACTCATCCTGGTCACCATCATTCAAATGGCTTCTTCTGAGAGATGAAAAAAAGCATTCCTAGCCTGCTCATCTCACCTGAAAGTGGTCAGCTTATATTATGGTGCCATCATTTTCATGTATATGCAGCCAATCTCTTCTCATACTTCAAGCCAAGATAAAGTTGTATCTATCTTCTATACCATTCTGACACCAATGCTTAACCCCATGATTTATAGTCTTTGAAATAAGGATGTGATGGGAGCCCTGGAAAAAAGTCTATGGAAGTGGTCATTATATTATAAAATGTGAATATAAAGGCTCAATGGATATTATTTTATTAAGCATAAATATTGTTTACAGGATATGATGCATTTTGGATTATATGATAACAATCACATATTTGTCTATGAGATGAAGTGTTGCATTCAATTTCTTAACATAAGCTAAATTTATTCTCAAAAAGATCTAAATACAGAAACATGGAATAAAACAGCTATGCCTTGCTAATTGCACTGAGAATATAATTCCAGATAATGAATTGTAAAATTAGAGCAGCAATTAAGGAGAAATCTGGAGTCCATATTAACTCACCAGGCAATGATCAGAAGCATGAATCCTGGACTCTTGTGTGAAGGGAAAGAAAACAAGTTAGAAAGGATATAAAGCTTGCCCCACTGTGTTAAGCACCAGCTTGGCATCATCTAGAATCATGTTATGCCACTAAAACCTAACAGTTTCAGGATGGTACGTCAGAAATCAGGTGCTTTACAGCAATTTTCTTTCAGCAGCTCAGAAATCAGCCTTTGAGAATCTGCTAACAGGAATAGAATCCATGAGGCTTGATGTTTCTTCCTTATGTGAATCAGAACACTGAGTAACTTTCCCATTAATAGTATCATTGATTGTTGTTGTTGTCTTCCTTGCTAAATTAATAGTCTGAATTGAAAAATGACCACCAGTTGGCCTAATAATTAATTGATTCAAAAATTTAGGTAAGTCCAACATTCATCATCTTTCTGTTTTAGTTTAATGTCATTTTAGTATGCAAAAGTGAATAAAGGAATTCTGAAAAACCATGCTATTTAAGGCAACCAAGACATAGATATGGAACACCACAACAATTCTTTGAGCTACATGCTGGGGATGCAAGACCTTAAATACGTATTAACTATACTCAAGGATTTTCAGACTGGAGAGCAGTCAGACATTTAAGTACAAAGACTATCTTGATAGTCATGCCTCTCAACTTGCATTCTTTTTTTTTTTTTTAAGAGAGAGAGAGAGAGAGAGGCAGTGTGAGCAGGGGAGGATCAGAGAGAGAGGGAGACTCAGGATCTGAAACAGGTTCCAGGCTCTGAACTAGCTGTCAGTACAGAGCCTGACGCAGGGCTCAAACCTACAAACTGTGAGATCATGACCTGAGCCGGAGTCGGACACTTAACTGACTGAGCCACCCAGGTGCCACTAATCTTGCATTCTTTATCTGAGACTTCCCTGTTATGATACAAAACCTTCACCACAGTAAGTCAAACAGGGGCTGAAACAATGATGCCATATTCTTAAGTCTCTTTTGTCACTAATTATCACCTATATTATAGATTCTAATAAAATATACATACTAAGAGGTAGCATATTCAAAAAGTAATAGGCTAGTAGTGTAAAACCTTTTGACTGGATCATAACTGTATTTTGAAGAGTTGGTGATCATTAAGGTTATCTATCTATGATCTATCTAGATTAGTTTAGTGATAAAGTCTGCCAGGGATCAATTTATTTTACCACCATTTAATCTAATTAGGTTGGATAATTTGTTTAATCTTAGTATTTCATTTCCCTTATGTGTAGTTACAAATTGTTACAAAACAATGCTGTTCTTACAGTGGTATTATGAATATTTAAAGAAAACTTCCTCTAAAAGTGGTTATTTGTGAATTTTTCTCTATTTCTTGACTTTGTTTATGCAGGCATTTTCATCTGTTCATTACCACTTATAGATATAATTTAAAATATCACTTAGAGACAATTATTTCATACCTTATTTCATTTAGGTAGATATAAGATCATTCTTCATTAATAGTAACTCTGTTCACTTGATTCATTTATTTTATATTATATACAGCATATGTACCAAAGACAATGCTTAATAAATATCAAAATAATCTTTCATATTCCCCAGTTTCTGTGAAATTTAAGTTATAGCTATGTGCAAAAGAGGTTGGGCATGAGTAAAATGTATCATGTCCAGCCATCCATCTTTGGCTTTTCCATGGAGATATTGGCTATCATGTGATCCAGGACATAGCTTCAAAAGAAATAGGACCATCATCAAAGACAAACAAAGTCTCATCAAAGACAAAAAAAAACTTTGCTATCTGAAAACACTGAAGTTGCTTATTGTCATTGCTAACACTAAATGCCCTAACAGAATAATATAGTATCAGGATTTCCCCTAATACTTTGGTGACTTGGGATAGGAATGATTCACCATAATTTTAAGTTTTGATATAAACTTAAGGAAAGTATATGATAATGTTAATCATTTATTTTTTCTCCTTGTAAAAATTATATGTGCAACATCCTCTGTATATCTTTAGAAGAATGTGAAAAAGTAGATGAAATTAAATGGTTTCAAGTATAGATATAAATTCCTAAATAGTATGTATTTTCTTTATAATTAAATATTTTGAGACTATTTGTTCAGATGTTCCTGTAAAAATATAACCTGAAATTTAAAGATTATGTAATAATGACTGAAATTACCATATGTGAAGAAATATAGTATTTTTATAGTTGAGCCTACTATTTGAAAATAGCACAGGTAATCTTAGCTTTAGTGAATGTTTTAAAATTATTCAGGTTTCAATTTGCATTTTATTCATTCTATTTACTTTCTGCATTTTACCATTCTCATATACTGAAATAATAGTTTATGTCTCTGTAATTGAATTCATCTAATTGTATAAAACCCTACTTTTATTCACAGAAGAAAACCTTAAAACAATAAAATTGCCCCTTCAAGCGATTGAAGC
The DNA here is from genome assembly GCF_008692635.1 of Crocuta crocuta. NCBI lineage: Eukaryota > Metazoa > Chordata > Mammalia > Carnivora > Hyaenidae > Crocuta > Crocuta crocuta. The sequence goes on from NW_027527383.1 coordinate 18,084, forward strand.
ATTACTGTATTTATAATTTGTCAGTCAAAGGTTTATACTGTGCTAAATCAAGAATCTTCTGCTTTCCATCCCCTCTCACCTTTCTTCCTGGGACTCACTAAAGATATGACTGGCTTTATGAAGGGTCTTAGGATTATAACTTCACTTGAAGATTTTTCTGGTCGGAGAGAGTTCCTGAGGGTTAGCTTCCTTGGTTACTTTGATCCTAACTGTGACAGAATCTGATTTTGATGCATCCCTGCTTTGTCTTCCTCATTGTAGGCTCTCCAAGCATAGGCCACACACTATGGGGAGCAAAGAGGAGGATCTTGTCATCGCCTCCCACATGCTGACTTAGTCTTCACTGGCACCAGTGCCCTCCAACTTTTGCCATATCTTACATTCATTGATCCAGCTACCTTCCAGGCTTGTGCCATAGCCCCATGCCACTCTCCAGGATATGTTGATATCTGAGTACATATAACCATCCTGACCTGGCCACTCTCCAATAGCCACTTCATGCGCTGGCAATTGTAGTTCCATTGGCAAGATTCTGCTCTCAGATGTAAACCAGAAGCTTCCCCAGTTTAGGATTCCCAAATTCATCAAAAGGGTGGTGTTTATCAGATCTCCCATACCAATGTGTATGACAACCAATGGTAATTTTAAAACAGAGTGAAAAGAGGTGCCTGGGTGTCTTAGTCACACCTTTATGGCAGGACGAAAACTTCTTGGGATTCCCTTTCTCCCTCAACATCTGCCCCTTCTCTCCTCACTCTCTCTGTTTGTCTCTCTCTCTCAAAAAAAATTAAAACATAGTATACAATATCTTACTTCGTTGTGGAAAATTTTTCTAACTTCTTTCCATAGGTTAAATGAAACTTCTTGAAAACTATCATTACAAATATTTTTGTCCTCTTTTTTTTTTATTTTTGTCTTCTTTAGAAAAGAAAATAAACCCTGGGCTCTGTGTCTTCAAAACTTCGTGGGTTTTTCATGTTTTCTTAATGTGAAAAATCAACTACTTAATTTTAACAAAAAGAATTATTTGCCCAAGTACCTTGTACTGTAAATTCAATGTATTTTGACTCTGAGATAATTTTCTTTGCCAAAAAGTTTTAAGCATTTTTCTTTTTTAAACTTTTTCACTGGATCAACATTATAAATAATACTATTATTGGAAACATATGAACAATAAGAATAAGTAGGTATCATCTGGAGTAAAAACTGTAGTAAAATATAGTTTCAAAATATAACAAACTACAGTGAACAATTCTTACTTTGTAGTTGTAATACACATTATTTTATTTTATCAGACTTTTAAAACAAAATGAAAAATAAAAGCCTTAATAATGTATAATCCTTTTACTTGATAACTAGAATGTTATACTTTATGACAACTTTAATTTTTGCTATTTAAAAAATATTATCCAATTATGTGATAAATGTATATGCACCGAATATGGGAGCACCTAAATATTTAAAACAATTAATCACAAACAGAAACAGGCTCATAGATAAGAATGTGCTAATAGCNAATAAAGACTCTAGAGAAAGTTGGGATAGGAGGAATCTACTTAAACATCATCAAAGCCATCTATGATAAGCCTTCAGCTAACNATGCCAAATTCTGTGTCTTTAATTAAATTAATCCCATTTCAATTTTTTAGATGTGCAGGTCAGTTTAATAAAAACTAGCAAATTAATTAGTATGTATGAGCATGACTATATACTTACCGTATGTTAAATAGAGAAATACAGAAAACTTTAATAAAATGAGTTTTTTCAATAATAAGAGATGTTAAAATATATAACATTTGGTTTCTTATCCAAGGAGATAGCGGAAACATGAGTCTGAATCATTTGGGAGGCTTTCATTACCCACCTCCACTCAGGCTGGCCATTCTGCATTATTGGTGACTTTGTCTTCATTGTCTGAGTCTCAGGGGGGATTGCCAAATGAACACACCCAAAACGAAAAATATTAACTTCCATGTGTAGAAACTCACAGTCATGGTTGTAGATGTGTCTCCATGGATGTGTCTGAAATGTCAAGTATTGAATTGAGAAGTGAGTTTGTACCTTTTACAGAAAATAGGAAGTTTACTCATGAAATGCATGTGGCACTGCTCAAAATTTAGAAAACCTACTGGTTCTAACTTCTGTTTTTATGGAGAAACATGAAAATGCTGTAGGAATACTTTGATTACAATTATTCAAGAATTGCTCTTTGCTAAGCACTGGGAAGAGTCACTGATAAATTCACATTTCATTAACAAGAGGACCTCAAAAAGAAAATTATGTGTTTAATGTGTATACTTTAATGTTTATAAAATTACTACATACAGATTTTTTTAAATGTTTATTTATTTATTTTGAGATAGAAAGAAAGAGCATGAGTGCAGAAGGAGCAGAGAGAGAAAGGAGGAGAGAGAATCTCAGTGCAGAGCTTGTGAGGAGCTGGAACTCATAGACCCATGAACCATGAGATCATGACTTGAGCCCATATCCAGTGTCCAATTCTCAGCTAGGTCTGGCTGAGCCACAAAAGTGACCCTGGATTTTTAAGAAATAAAAACAAAATTCAAAGAGTCAGATGGATACTTGTGAACTTCTTTAAGACAAAATTATACCTACGCCTAAAATTTACATTGTCTTCAATCCTAGGAATAATTTTTGTAATCACAAATAATTCATCAAATAAGGAAGGTGAAAAATGGTGAAGTAGTCGATATTATGTATAAATTTTCTACCTCAATTATGGGGAATAATACACAGCCTTATTCTCAAGACTGCCACATTCATGAAATAGAATATGAACTTGAAATATGATATGAGTGACAGATGCTAAAAGTAGAGGTGAATTAGTATAGAATGACAAATGTCAGAAAAATTTATCAATCCTGAGTTGACAAAATTAATTTTTATAACAAGGTGAATTTGAAAGAGAAGCTAAAAGTAAGATTTAACATAATGGAAATCTCAAGGAAGGAAACTCCAAAACTGTGGGAAGGGTGTTTTTGAATGATATAATTGTGGCTAGAGCCTAATGCAGAATCTTTGACATGGAGCAGATGAAGTTGGGAGCAAAAGTGAGAATGTTTGTAACGTGACACTTTCATGTGGATTTTATAGTTGAGGCAGTGAAGATGCTCACATGTAGGCACCTGATATGATTATATATTTTAGTTCCATTTTTAATTACCTCTTTGCCAATGTAGTTGAATATCTGGAAGGATATGATACTGCCTTTCAGAGGGTCATGAGGAGAGATACAGGGTGACCAGGGAAGTGTCAGAGAGAGAGGGAGACACAGAATCTGAAGCAGACTCCAGGCTCTGAGCTGCCAGCACAGAACCTGACACGGGGCTCGAACCCACAAACCGTGAGATCATGACCTGAGCCAAAGTTGGACACTCAACCAACTGAGGCACCCAGGTGCCCCTGTTGGTCTTCGTGTTGACAGCTCAGAGCCTGGAACCTGTTTGAGATTCTGTGTGTCCCTCTCTCTCTCTGACCCTCCCCTGTTCACGCTCCGTCTCTATATCTCTCTCTCAAATATAAATAAACATTTAGAAAAGAGAGAAACAGAGTTGAGAATTAGATTTCAGATGGTTCAGGGGCTGACTGCTTTTTATACAATAAAGTTAGAGTGCCTGGAGAAAAGCACAGACAACAATTTTGTTTGTTCTATTTGTTTTCAGGGACAATTTACAGACATGATAGCTAAATTGGAAGAAAGGTGAGGACCAGACTAAGCCTTATTTAAATAGGCTTGTGCAGTGTCTACTCTTGTGAAAACTGAATTCAACTGGGATACACAGATGATCCAATGAATTATCTGGAATCAAGTCCTCAACAAATATACTGGAGTGTATTGTTTCTTTTATATAATTTTGCCAGTGGAGGGGAAATAGTTACATGGTGTCTGTACATGGTACAAGAGTTATCTTTGTGAGGACCCTTACTGTTTTGCCTTGTGCACTCACTAAACCTTTAGTGAAATTTGCATAACAGTAATAACATGGGCAACCTTGCATGGCTTTTGTGAGAATCAAATAAAACCATAAAGAAAAACAATGAATAAACGTATCCTTGTATAACCTTAGATGATGCATGTGCAAATGAAGAAAATAAAGATGGAAAGAAGATCAAAGCTATCATTCAGAGTTTCTCAGCAAAACTCATATTTTGTGACAGACAATTCTTTGTTCTGTGAGTGTCCTGTGTATTGTATTCAGCAGCATCCACTAGATGCAAGTAGCATCCCCCAGCACATCAAATGCATCTCTAGACATTACAGAATGTCACTCGGGGAAAGGGTAGATTCACACCTCATTAGGACCCAGCACATTAACTGATATATGTCATATGTGCAAAGAAGTCACTATTTATCCTCATTTCATTTTTATATTTGTTTAATTTGCAAGCTACAAGCTCACAGAAATATATTCACTGTATCAATGTCACATTTCTAATAAGTGGCAGTATCAGAGAAAAGCTGAAGTTTTAGCACCAAATTCTGAGCAATTTATTTGTGTAGTAGTATCAAGCCCACCTAAAGCACAATACAAAGGGCACATACATTTTAGTGATCTGTGTGCATGTGCACATGTGTGCATATAACTTTGATTCTAAATGATTTCAATTTATTAAATTTTATGGAAATATAAATTACCAATTTGTATACTGGTTACTGAGCAATTAACTTGTGTAAATATTAAATAAATACTTAAATGTTTGAATCATTCAAAGAATACACAGTATTAAAGTATTAAGTTCTCTTTGCATCTCTTCTCTTGGGGATTGATTGAGTTAAGTTATAGTGGAAAGAGACACCTCATATAGTATTACATATATGGGTGCAGAATTAGACACTGTAATGAAGGTAGGATACTTGGCACCTATATATGAACTTTGCCTAGGCTGATTCCTTAAAGGATTTACTAAAACAAAAATTATTTATATAAGAAATTTACCTTTCTATAGCAGGCTAACTTCTGGTAAGTTTTATCACTGGTCTGAAAAGTCACTGCAAAAAAAGAATGGAAGCAGAATTTTGAAACAGTTTTGACTTGGGGCTAGAACTCTGAATAGTGAATCAGAAAACACAAATTCCAGGGGCACCTGGGTGGCTTAGTCGGTTAAGCGTCTGACTTTCACTTAGGTCATGATCTCGTGGTTCATGGGTTCGAGCCCCGCATCGGGCTCTGTGCTGACTGCCAGCTCAGAGTCTGGAGCCTATTTCAGAATCTGTATCTCCCTCTCTCTCTGACCCTCCCCTGCTCACGCTGTCTCTCTCGCTCTCCTAGAAATAAAAAAAAAATATTAAAAAAAAAAAAGAAAACACAAATTCCAGAACTAGTTCTAATTGGTTGATGTATTCTTAAATAAAGGACTGTGACTGTTTGGGTCTTATTTTTCTAATCTGTGTAACAATGAGAGCTCTTTGAAATATTTGTACCAATAATAAATACATGATTTCTAACATGGAGTCACATTTTATCATTACATTACTTCTGAACTTCTGAAGAAAAGAATAGGGGAAAAAAACTAATGCAAGGAGAGTAGTTATAAAAATGTATGTAATCACTTCCAAACTTGCAAAGCAACTGGAGATTACACAGATTATGTGTATCTACAACCTGGCTAACAGCATGAGTGTTCTTTGGTAAACATCTTTCTAGATAGTGACACTTTAATTTTTTTTGTTTTAATCTTTATTTTTGAGAGAAAGAGAGACAGAGTGCAATTAGGGAAGGAACAGAAAGAGAGGGAGACACAGAATCTGAAGCAGGCTTCAGGCTCTGAGCTGTCAGCACAGAGCCTGATGGGAGGCTCAAATTCAGGAACCACGAGCCCATGACCTGAGCCAAAGACTGATGCTTAACTTACTGAGCCACTCAGGCACCCCTAAAAGTGACACTTTTTGACTGAAAGTGACTATGATTTAGACTTCATTTAGAGTTCCTGAGATATTACATATTGGTAAATGATATTGCCAGGCTTCCCTTCTTCCATTTAGTAGAGGCCAGATGTGAACTATTAGGTTATTGCATGGAGCCAGTGAGAATACTGGAACAGCAGAGCTGAGGAAATATGTCTGTAAGGAGAAGATGTAAAATGTGTAACTTTAGCCTCTCAAACTAATCAAATAAAATTATTACTAAAATAAAGTTTGCTTAAATATAATTATTTAAATTATTTATTTAAATTTTTGAGAGCATAAAATAACATAAAATACATTTGCAATAATCAACTGTCTTTT
>NW_027527383.1:24361-56734 GCF_008692635.1 Crocuta crocuta
TGTGGGCAAAGAGAATTCATGTTTATTTATTATTATTATTTTTAAAAATTTTAAATGTATATTTATTTTTAAGAGAGAGAGAGAGAGACTGTGAGTGGGGGAGGAGCAGAGAGAGAAACAGACACAGATCTGGAGCAGGCTCCAGGCACCAAGCTGTCAGCAAAGAGCCCAATGTTGGACTCAAACTCACGAACACATGACATAATGATCTGAGCTGAAGTTGGATGCTTAACGGACTGAGCCACTGAGGAACCCAGAGAATTCATGTGTAAATAGACACTTTAAGGGTGCCTGGGTGGCTCAGTAGGTTGAGTGCCTGACTCTTGGTTTTGGCTCAGGTCATGATCTCAGGGTTGTGGGATTGAGGCCCACATCAGGTTCTGTGCTAAATATGGGTCCTATTTAAGATTCTCTCTCTCCCTCTGACCCTCTCCCTTGCTTTCTCTCTTTATCTAAAACAAAAATTAAAATTAAAAAAGATTTTTTTCTTTTTTTTAGTTCAGGATAAGTCACTTAAATTCTGTAAATGTCAGTTATGTTACAAATGTGGATGACGATACCAATCTCAAAACCTTGTTGTCAAGCTGGCATAGTTTCTGATACTTGTTCAGGACGCCAGTGAGATGGCCAATAAAGTTTATATCTGAGTCTTCCCTTCCACAAAGGAAAATGACTTAAGAACAAATATTCTCGGCCTCTCATCCAGCATGTAACTTTAGCCAGATGTTGTCAATTTTCACCTGTGTACAGTAAAATTAATGCTTAAGTGTCAAAGCTTTTAGGAGGATTAGAAGTAATCAATACACGTGAAAGTTTTTGTAAATAGGCTATACATAGGCTACCCATTTTTATTTCAATGTCTAAGAACAGAAGAAAAAGAAATAAGAGCAGAAGAAATTGGTAAAAATAATCTAATGGAAATTTATTCATGCATTCAAAAATGAATGTTCAAGCATTAAAATAAACATTTAGTGAGTGTGACTGAAAAATTGCCAGGAACAACCTTTATTTTAATGAAATCATAGTCTAAATGGTATGAAAAATATACATTGGGATCAAGTATTAGGTTTAATAGGCCATTCATATATTTATATTATTTTTTAAAGTTTTTATGTATTTACTTTGAGAGAGACAGAGACAGTGTGAGCAAGGAAAGGGAAGAGAGAAAGAGGGAGAGAGAATCCCAAGCAGGCTCTACAGTGTTAGTGCAGAGCCCAAAGTGAGGCTCAAACTCACAAAACTGTGAGATCATGACCTGAGCTGAAGCCAAGAGTCCAACACTTAACCGACTGAGCTGTCCAGGTATCCCTATATACTTCCATTATCCTCTTTACTGTATTCTTTTTCACTATCTATAAAGCCAGGTAAATATTAAATACATATTAGAGATCTTCCCATGGAAACTGACTTTTAGGAAAGAAATGAGGGGCAGTAATAGTAAAAAGGATTTGAAATACTACCTTGGCAACAGAGTTAATAATTCGGACTAATGTAAATTATATATTTTGGTATCAACTTAATATTCTGTGTCAGACTGAAAACCAAAGAATGTTTTAAGAAGAAAAAAAAAGTGTGATTTTCCTCAATTAGTATATCAGAAGTAATCAGAGGGGTTGTCATTCATTCGTCTGGGCTCTTTGAATTCTATCTTGATGATGACTCATATTCTAAGAAACACTGACAATTTTATCTCCTTTATTTTTCTATACATTTGCATGGAAATCATATGTAAGTACTCTTGCATAGATTTTTAAGTTTTCTTTCTCTTATTTCTTACTGTCTCTTCCTTTTACCTTTATTTATACCTTTTAATGCTTACTGGTCTTTCTGCTAAGATCAAGTGTATCATATTTACTGTAAGATTTTCTGATATTCATCTTTCAAAATTTTGAGTGAGTCATTTGTATTGACCATATTTTATTTTATTTTATTCTATTCTATTTTGTTTTATTTTATTTTATTTTTATTTTTTCAAAAAATTGATGATCATTGAGGGTGTTATGCTGAGCGAAATAAGTCAGGCAGAGAAGGACAAATATCATATGTTTGCACGTATAGGAGGATTAGGAGGAACTTGACGGAGGAACAAGGGGGAGAAGAAGGGCGGAAATGGTGGGGGAAAGGGAGAGAAGCAAACCATGAGAGACTTTTGAATGCTGACAAAAACTGAGGACTGATGGATGTGGGGGGAGGGGGGGATGGGCATGGAGGACACTTGTGGGGATGAGCACTGAGTGTTATGTGGAAACTAATTTGACAATAAACTATTAAAAAAAAATTGATGATCAGTTTTATTATTCAGTTACTCTTCTTTTTTGTGTGTGAACCAAATGTTCATGTTAGTATGATTTTTTTATTTTTTATTTTTAAATTTACATTCAAGTTGGTTAGCATATAGTCCAATAATGATTTCAGGAGTAGATTCCATTGATTCGTCCCATACATATAACATCCAGTGCTCATCCCAAAAGTGTCTTCCCTAATGCCCCTTACCTATCCCATACCCACAGTTAACCCCTCCAGCAGCCCTCACTTTGTTCTTTATATTTAAATCTTTTATGTTTTGTCTCCATCACTGTTCTTATGTTATTTTTGCTTCCCTTCCCTTATGTTAATCTATTTTATATCTTAAATTACAAATATGAATGAAGTCACATGATATTGTCTTTCTCTGACTACTTTCACTTACCATAATACCCTCTAGTTCTATCCATGTTGTTGCAAATGGAAAGATTTCATGTTTTTATTGCCATGTAATACTCCATTGTGTATGGAGTATATATACGGTATATATATATATATACCACATCTTCCTTATCCATTCATTTGTCGAAGGACATTTAGGCTCTTTCCATACTTGGCTATTGTTGATAGTGCTGCTATAAACATTGGGGTGCATGTGTCCCTTCAAAACAGCACATATGTATCCTTTGAATAAATACCTAGTAGTACAGTTGTTGGGTCATAGTGTAGTTCTAGTTTTGATTTTTTGAGGAACCTCCATACTCTTTTCCAGAGTGGTTGAATCAATTTGCATTCCCACCAGCAGTGCAAAAGAGTTGCTCTTTCTCTGCATCTTTGCCAACATCTATAGTTGCCAGAATTGTTCATTTTAGCCATTCTTACGGGTGTGAGGTGGTATCTCATTGTGGTTTTGATGATGAGTGATATTGGGCATCTTTTCATGTGTCTGTTGGTCATCTGGATGTCTTCTTTTGAAAAGTATCTATTCACGTCTTTTTCTCATTTCTTTGATGGAGTTTTTGTTTTTGGGGGGGGTTGAGTTTGTTAAAAATCTTTATAGAGTTTGGCTACTGACCCTTTGTCTTACATGTCTTTTACAAACATCTTCTCCTATTCCATCAGTTGCCTTTTAGTTTTACTGATTGTTTCCTTTTCTGTGCAGAAAATTTTTTTCTCGATGATGTCCAAATAGTTCATTTTTGCTTTTGTTTCCCTTGCATCCAGAGATGTGTTGAGTAAGAAGTTGCTGCAGCTGAGGCCAAAGAGATTTTTGCCTACTTCCTCCTCTAGGATTTTATGGCCTCCTTATGTTTATATTTTTCACCCATTTTGAGTTTATTTTTGTGTATGATGTAAGAAAGTGGTTCAGGTTCATTCTTCTGCATGTCACTGCCCAGTTTTCCTGGGACCATTTGTCAAAGAGACTCTCTTTTTTCCATTGGATATTCTTCCCTGCTTTGTCAAAGATTAGTTGGCCATAAGGTTGTGGGTCCGTTTCTGGGTTCTCTCTTCTGTACCATTGATCTATTATTGATCAATTGATCTATCTATTCTGTACCATTGTTTTTGTGCCAGTGCCATACTGTTGTGATGATTACAGTTTTGTAATATCTCTTAAAGTCCAGGGTTGTAATGCTTCCAGATTTGGTTTTCTTTTTCAGGATTGCTTTGGCTATTTTGGTTCTTTTCTGGTTCCAGACAAATTTTAGAATTGTTTGTTCTCACTCTATAGAAAATGCTGTTTATTTTTTGTTTTTGTTTTGTTTTGTTTATTAGGGATTGCATTGAATATGTAGATTGTTTTTGGATAGTATTCACATTTCAACAATATTTGTTCTTCCAATCCATGAGCATTGGACATTTTTCCATTTTTTGTGTGTCTTCTTCAATTTCTTTCATAAACTGTGTATAATTTTCAGTGTATAGATTTTTCATCTCTTTGGTTAGGTTTATTCCTGGGTATTTTATGGGCTTTGATGAAATTGTAAATGGGATTGATTTTTTAATTTCTCTTTCTGCTGATTCATTATTGCTGTATAGAAACCTATTTCTGTGAATTGATTTTATATCTTGAGATTTTGCTAAATTCATGGATGAGTTATAGACATTTTTTGGTGGACTCTTTTGGATTTCCCAAATAGAGTATCATGTCATCAGTGAAGAATGAAAGTTTGACTTCCTCTTTGTTGATTTTGATTCTTTTTTGTTGTTTGATTGTCTGACTGCTGAGCCTAGGACTTCCAATACTATGTTGAACAACAGTGGTGAGAGTGGACATCCCTGTTGTGTTCCTGATCTTAGGGGAAAAGCTCTCAGTTTTTCATTATTGGGGATTATATTAGTGGTGGGTCTTTCATATATGGCTTTTATGATCTTGAATTATGATCCTTCTGTTCCTACTTTCTTGAGGGTTTTTATGAAGAAAAGATGCTATATTTTGTCAAATGCTTTCTCTGCATCTATTAACAGAATCATGTGGTTATTGTTCTCTCTTTTATTAATGTGATGTACCACATTGATTGATTTGCAGGTATTAAACCAGCCTTGCATCCCAGGTATAATTAAAACTTGATTGTGGTGAATACTTCTTGTAATGTATTGTTGGATCTGTTTGGCTAGTGTCTTGTTGATCAATTTTTAAATCTATGTTTATCATGGAAATTGGTCTGCAGTTTTCTCTTTTAGTGGGATCTTTCCTTTGGGAATGAAAGGAATGCTGGCCTCATAGAATGAGTTTGGAAGTTTATTTTCCATTTCTATTTTTTGGAACCGATTCAAAAGAATAGGTGTTAACTTTTCTTTAAATGTTTGGTAGAATTTCCCTGGAAAGCCATATGGCCCTGACCTCTTGTTTACTGGGGAGATTTTTGATTACTAATTTGATATCTTTATTGGTTATGAATCTGTCTAAGTTTTCTTTTCTTCCTGTTTAAGTTTTGGTAGTTTATATGTTTCTAGGAATTTGTTCTTTTCTTCCAGATTGCCCAATATATTGGCATAAAGTTGCTCATAATATTCCTTAAAAATTTTTTTGTATTTCTGTAGTTTTGATTGTGATCTCTCTTCTTACATTCTTGATTGTATTTATTTGGGTCCTTTCCTTTTTATTTAGGCTAGGGGTTTATCCTTTTTAAAAATTCTTTCAAAGAACCAGCTCCTGGTTTAATTGACCTGTTCTACTGTGTTGTTGTTGTATTTCTATAACACTGATTTCTACTCTATTCTTTATCCTTTCCTGTCATCTGGTGGTTTTGGGTTTTATTTGCTGTCTTTTTTCATCTCTTGAAGTTGGAAGTTTAGGTACACCCTAGGAAGCCGTCCTTAGAAAGGTTTTCATTATTATATACTTCCATTTTATGATCACCTTTGCTGCATCCTAGAGGTTTTGGGCTGTGATGTTATCATTTTCACTGGCTTCCATCTACTGTTTAATTTCTTATTTAACTTCTTGGTTAGCCCACTCATTCTTTCATAGGATGTTCTTTAGTCTCCAAGTATTTGTTGTTTTTCCCAATTTTTTCTTGTGGTTGATTTCAAGTTTTATACGTTGTGGTCTGAAAATATGCATGGTATGATCGCAATCTTTTTGTACTTGCTGAGGGCTGTTTTGTGTCTCACTATGTGATCTATGCTGGAAAATGTTCCATATTCATGGAGAAGAACATGTATTTCACTGGTTTAGGATGAAATGTTCTGAATATATCTGTTACGTCCATCTGATCCAGTGTGTCATTCAAAGCCATTGTTTCCGTGTCAACTTTCTGTTTAGATGATCTGTCCATTGTTGTAAGTGGGGTGTTGAAGTCCCTTACTATATGGCATTATTGTCAATGAGGGTTTTTTTTAATATTTGTTATTCATCATTTTCTATATTTGGAATCCTCAAGGTTTAAAATGGGTCTTTTGTAAGGAGCATATAGATATGTTTTCTTATCTATTTTGTTCCCCTATGTCTTTTTATTGAAGTGTTTAGTCCATTGACATTTAGAGTGAGTACTGAAAGATATGAATTAATTTCCATTGTATTGCCTATAGAGTTGGAGTTTTTGGTGGTATTCTCTAGTCCTTTATAGTCTTTGCTCTTGGTCTTTTTTGTTTTCTTTCATCTTTTGTCCCCTCAGAGATTCCTTCTTACAATTTCTTGCAGGGCTGGTTTAGTGGTCACAAACTCCTTTAGTTTTTATTTGTATGGGAAGCCCTTTATCTTTCCTTCTATTTTTTATGACAGAGTTTCTGTAATAAGAATTATTGGCTGCACATTAAATATATCCTGCCACTCTTTTCTGACTTGCTAAGTTTCTGTGGATAGGTCTTTTGTCAACCTGATCTTTCTTCCTTTACAGGTTAAGGAGTTTTTCCCCTTGCTGCTTTCATAATTTTTTCCTTCTCTGTGTATTTTGTGCATTTGACTATGATATGCCTTGTTGATGGCCAGTTTTTGTTGAATCTAATGGAAGTTCTCTGTGCTTCCTGGATTTTGATGTTCGTGTCTTTCCCTAGGTTAAGCAAGTTTTCCACTATGATTTGCTCACATAAACCTTCTACCCATTTTTCTCTCTCTTCATCTTCTGGCACCCCTATGATTCAGATGTTATTCCTTTGTAATGAGTCACTGAGTTCTCTAATTCTTATGTCACGCTCTTTTGCCTTAGTTTCCCTCTTTTTTCTGGTTCATTATACTCCATATGTTTGTCTTCTATATTGGTTATTCGGTGCTCTGCTTCATCTTTCCTTGTCACCTTAGCATCCATTTGAGATTTTCATCTGAGTTATAGTATTTTTAATTTCATCCTGACTAGATTTTACTTCTTTTATCTCCACACAAAGGGATCCTATGTTTTTTTTCCAATTCTAGCTAGAATTATTATCATGATTCTAAATTCTGGCTCAGACTTCTCACTTGTATCTGTGTTCATTATTCCCTGACTGTCATTTCTTCCTTTTCTCTCTTTTGGCATCTATTCCTTCATTTAGTAATTTAGGAGGAAGAAAATGAATAAAATTAAAAATAAAATTTAAAAATTTAAAAACAACACAAAAATCTAATAATGCGCTAGATTCCAGATGCATTTTGGTATGATTGTTGAAAAAAGCTTGATAGAATAGTGAAAAAAGGGAAAGAAAAGAAAATTTAAAAAGGTAGAAAAGGTTTAAAAAATTAAAAAATGCATACAATGAAATAGAATCAAGTAAAATGAAGAAAGTAAAATAAATTTAAAAGTTTACAAAAAATAAATAATTGTAGCAGAAAAATTTAAATAAAAATATTTTTATAAAAATGGAAAATAAAAATATTTTTTCATCTTTCTGTATTCAAGAATAAGAAAAGAAACATTAAAAAAATGAATACATGGGCCAGCGAACAGAATGAAACATGAATGAAATTACATCCAGTTTTCCCCCAGAAGTCGAACTATGAAGCACTTTATAGTCCCTGCACTAATCAGGCAGAGAGGCTTGTGGTTGTCCCCTAGGGCTTGGCTGGCACAGTTGGACAGGGCTTGGTGTAATGGCTGCGTTTTCCACTAGCTGGCACTGCTTCACTTACTGGGTGGAACAGTGTGGCGTGCATATATACTTGTGTGGGATAGATGAAAATGGCTTCATCCAGCTTCCCAGTCTCTAGCATCAGAACTCTGTGCTCTTGTCAAGCAGCAATCAAGCACCCTTTCTTTGTCTCTGGCTTCCATCATCTCCCTGCTTCTACCCTGTCCATGGTGAAGCTATTAGCTTCAGGTGCCAAGTGGCACATCCTTCCCAAATTTTATCTTAGATGGGTCTGTTTTTCCAAAACGTTTACTTCTGAGGGCCCTGGGATGGCTCCACTCCAATCATCTCACCAAGTAATGACTGGGTGCTTGTCACCCCTAGGAATGCTCATGTAACCATGCCACTGCAGAGCTCAGAGGCTACAGCCAGGTGCCAGCCTGCCCTGAAAAAATTTGCACTATTATGTAGCAGCAGTGGTTCAGGGATATGGCAAATCACAACACATATCTGGTACCAAGCTTCACCACACCATAGAATCTTTGTTCCAACATGAGCAAATGTGGCTGACCTTGGGGTCTGCTGGCATCTTTGCCTGTGGGGAGACTGCATGGCATCTACCCGATGTCTTTTAAGCAATGAAATGCCTCTCTCCATGTGGCCTGAGGACCCCTCAGCCCTTCCTGTCCACTCCTGGGTATTTGCCTTTCCTACCAGAGCATTGCCAGGTATTAAGCTTTGGAGGTTCCAACTCTGCTCTCTCTTGTGTATAGAATCCTAATGGTATTAAAACCCTTTCCTTTCTCCCTTCCCCCTTTCTTGTTCAGTCCCTTGCAGCTGCTTCCACTCTTTCCCTTTCTCTCCAGGTGCTTTCAAGGGGAGTGCTTTCTCTGTATTCTCCTCCCTGTCTCCGTTCTCATTCCATAAATAAAAACACCTCCCCACCCTCCACGGTTTCTTCCCCCCAAGTTTTCCTCTGTGTCATGTACCTGCTAAGTTCTGTGGCTCAAGTTATGGAGACTGTTGTGATTACTCAGATCAATTTTCTAGCTGTGTAAAATGGTATGGTGCAGATCTAGCTGCATTTCAGGGATGAGAGAAACAGAACTTCCATGCTGCTCTGCCATCTTTGACCAAATTTTATTTTACTTTTCAAGAACACTTCTTATTTTGGGGGGGTATAATATCTTATAGAATTTTAAAAATGCTATAAATGAGGGGTGCCTGGGTGGCTCAGTCGGTTAAGAGTCTGACTTCGGCTCACGTCATGATCTCACGGTTCATGGGTTCGAGCCCCACGTGGGGCTCTGTGCTCACAGCAGCTCAGAGCCTGGAGCCTGTTTCGGATTCTGTGTCTCCCTCTCTCTCTGACCCTCCCCTGCTCACGCTGTCTCTCTCTCCCTCTCAGAAATAAATAAAACATTTAAAAAATAATAAAAATAATAAAAATGCTATAAATGAGATGTATAATAAAATGGAGGTGTCTGATGTATGGATTTAAGAGGCAGAGAGAAGACTAGGTGAATTAGAGGACACAATTATAGAAAGAGAGGAAGCTGAGAAAAAGAGAGATAAACTGAAACAGGAACACAAAAGGAGAGATCGAGAGCTGAGCGATACAATCAAATGGCACAATATCCTATCATAGGAATTCCAAAAGAGGAAGAGAGAGGGAAAGACACTGAAGGAGTCCTTGAACAAATTATAGCAGAGAACATCACCAATATGGGAAAGGAAACAGACGTTGAAATCCAAGACGCACAGAGAACTCCCCTCAGACATAACTTGAATCGATCTTCTGCACGAGCTATCATAGTGAAACTGGCAAAATATAAGGACAAAGAGAGAATTCTGAAAGCAGCTAGGGAGAAAAGGCCCCTAACATACAATGAGAGACCTTTCAGAGTGGTTGCAACCTATCTACTGAACTTGGCAGACCAGAAAGCAATAGCAGAAAATCTTCAATGTGATAAACAGAAAAAGTTTGCAGCCAAGAATCCTCTATCCAGCAAGTCTATCATTCAGATTATAAGGAGAGATAAAAGTCTTCCCAAATAAACAAAAATTGAACGAATTCATCACCACTAAACCAGCTCTACAAGAAATCCTAAGGAGGACTCTATGAGGGAAATATCGCAAGGAACACAAGGTACCAGAGACATCACCACAAGCATGAATCCTACAAAGAACACAGTGACTCTAAACCCATATTTTTAAATAACAACACTGAATGCAAATGGACTAAATGCTCCAATCAAAAGAAATAGGGTAGCATAATGGATACAAAATATAAAATCCATCTATGTCTTATCTATAAGAAACTCATTTTAGACCTGAGGACACTTTCAGATTGAAAGTAAGGGGATGTAGAAATATATATCATGCTACTGGAAGCCAAAGGAAAGCTGGAGTAGCTATACTTAGATGAGACAAGCTGGACTTTAAAGTAAAGGCAGTAACAAGGGATAAAGAAGGGCATTATATATAATAATTACAGGGTCTATCCATCAGGAAGAGCTAACAATTATAAATGTCTACGTACTGAATATGGAAGCACCCAAATACATAAAACAATTAATCACAAAAAGAAACAGTTTTATGGATAAGAACATGCTAACAGCAGGGGAATATGACCCAATTTACAGCAATTCCTAGATCAACTAGACAGAAAATCACCAAAGAAACAAGACATGAATGGCCAGATGGATTTTGACAGATATATTTAGAACTCCACATCCTGAGACTATGGAATTCACTTTCTTCTCAAGGGCACATGGCACATTCTCCAAGATAGATCACATACTGGGACATAAAGCATCCTTCAATAAATATAAAATAATTGAAATAATACTATGCACACTTTCAGATCACAATGCTATGAAACTTGAAATCAACCACAGGAAGAAGTCTGGAAAACCTCCAAAAACATGGAGGTTAAATACACCCACTAAAGAATGAATGGGCCAGTCAAGTGATTAGAAAAGAAATTTAAAAATAAATGGAAACAAATAAAAATGAAAACACAATAATCTAAATAGAATAATCTAAATTCTATGGGATTATGCAAAGGCAGTCCTAAGAGGAAAGTATATTGCACTCCAGGCCTGTTTCAAGAAATTAGAAAAAGCATAATTACAAAATCTAAGAGAGAACCTAAGGAGCTAGGAGAGCAACAAGAGCACCCCAAATGCAGTAGGGGAAGACAAGTAATAAAGATCTGGGCAGAAATAAACAATATAGAATAAAAAATATCAGTTGAACAGATCAATGAAACCAAGAGTTCTTTTTTGAAAAAGTAAACAAAACTGACAAACCTCTAGCCAGGCTTCTCAAAAAGAAAAGAGAGAGCACCCAAATAGACAAAAATCCTAAATGAAAATGGACTTATTACAACCAACCCGTCAGAAACACAAGCAATTATCAGGGAATACTGTGAACAATTATATGCCAACAAACTGGACAAAGTAGAAGAAATGGACAAATTCCTAAACACACACTCACAACCAAAATTCACATGGAAGAGATAGACAATCTGAACAGACCTATAACCAGTGAAGAAATTGAATCCATTATCAAAAATTTCCCAACAAATAAGAGCCCTGGGCCAGATGGCTTCCCTGGGGAATTCTACCAGACATTTAAAACAGAATTAATACGCATTCTTCTCAAGCTATTCCAGAAAATCGAAATCGAGGGGAAACTTCCAGACTCATTTTATGAAGGCAACATCACTTTGATACCAAGCAAGACAGAGACTCCCCCCACAAAAAAAAAAAAAAAAAGAGGGGAGAGAGAAGNTCCACCAAGATCAAGAGGGATTCATTCCTGGGTCACAGGGAAGGTTCAATATCTGCTATAAATCAATGTGATATATCCCATCAACAAAAGAAAAGAGAAAAACCATATGATCCTGTTGATAGATGCAGAAAAATCATGTGACAAAATACCGCATCCCTTCTTAATAAAGACCCTTGAGAAAGTCGAGATAGAAGGAACTTACTTTAGAATCATAAAGCCATCTCTGAGATACCCTCAACTACATCAGCCTCAATGGGGAAAAACTGAGAGATTTCCCCCTGAGATCAGGAACACAACAGGCATGTCCACTCTCACCACTGTTGTTTAACATAGTGCTACAAGTCCTAGCATCAACCATCAGGCAACAAAAGGAAATAAAAGGCATCAGAATTGGTAAAGAAGAAGTCAAATTTTAACTTTTGGCAGACGTCATGATACTTTACATAAAAAACCTGACAGACTCCACCAGAAGCTTACTACAACTGATCCATGAATTCAGCAAAGTTTCAGGGTACAAAATCAATGTACAGAAATCGGTTGCATTTTTATACACCAACAATGAAGCAACAGAAAGAGAAATCAGGAAACTGATCCCATTCACAATTGCACAAAAAACCATTAAATACATAGGAATAAACCTAACAAAAGATGTAAAAGATCTGTATGATGAAACCTATAGAAAACTTATGAAGGAAATTGAAGAAGACATAAAGAAATGGAAAAACATTCCATGCTCATGGATTGGAAGAATAAATATAGTTAAAACTTCATTACTACCCAAAGTAATCTACACATTCAAAGCAATCTTAATCGAAACTACACGAGCATTCATCTCAAAACTAGAACAAAGTATCCTAAAATTTGTATGAAACCACAAAAGACCCCGAATAGCCAAAGTAATATTGAAGAAGAAATCCAAAATTGGAGGCATCACCATCCCAGACTTTAGCCCCTACACAAAGTTGTCATCATCAAGACAGTATGGTATTGGCAGAAAAACAGACACATAGATCAATGGAATGGAATTGAGAACTCAGAACTGGACCCAAAATTATACATCCAACTAATCTTTGACAAAGCAGGAAAGAGTATCCAATGGAAAAAAGACAGCCTCTTTAAAAGATGGTGCTGGGAGAACTGGACAGCAACATTCAGAAGAATGAAACTAGATCATTTTCTCACACCATACACAAAAATAAACTCAAAATGGATAAAGGACTTGAATGTGAGACAGGAAACCATCAAAACCCTGGAAGAGAAAGCAGGAAACAACCTCCTTGACCTCAACCACAGCAATTTCTTACTCGACACATCCCTAAAGGCAAGGGAATCAAAAGGAAAAATGAACTATTGGGACCTCATCAAGGCTAAAAGCCTCTGCAGGGCAAAGGAAACAATCAATAAAACTAATAGGCCAACGACAGAATGGGAAAAGATAATTGCAAATGACATATTAAATAAAGGCTAGTATCCAAAGTCTATAAAGAACTCACCAAACACCACAATCCAGTGAAGAAATGGACAGAAGATATGAACAGACACTTCTCCAGAGAGGATATCCAGATGGCCCACAGACACATGCAATGATGCTAAGCATCCCTCCTCATCCAGGAAATGCACATCAAAACCACACTGAGATACCACCTCACGCCAGTCAGAGTGGCTAAAATGAACAAATCAGAGGACTCTAGATGCTGGCAAGATTGTGGAGAAATGGGCACCCTCCTACATTGTTGGTGGGAATGTAGATTGGTGCAGCCTCTCTGGAAAACAGTGTGGAGGTTCCTCAAAAATTAAAAAATAGAGGCAAGATTGCAGAGAAGTAGAGAGCTCCATACATTTCACATGCCCCCATCTCTAGAACGGAGAAGCCTTGAAGCCATAGGAACCCTTACAGAATCCAGGAGTTTGGGAGGAAAAGGAGACAGTGTCCGCTGAGAAAACCTTATAGCCTGAGTGCGAACTGGGAAAGATTAAATTGGCCCAGGGCCGGAGACACAGAGGGACGGCGGGACCCCCTCTGCGCAGAGCCGCGGTGAATCTAGGAGAAAAAAGAGTGGCTGAAACTGCTCAAGACACTGTTCCTATCCCTGGAGAAGAGAAAAACCCTCTGCTCAGGACACAGAGGAATCCGGTTTTCTGCTCTTCAGCTGACCCTAGGTGAGACACTCTTGTCCCAGGAGACCCCAGGTGAAACTGCTCCTCACCCGCCAGCCCGACCCAGAGTAGACAGGAGAATCGGCTTCTGGCTTAATCCCCAGGGGGAAGGCGAGAGGCTTGAAACTGCTCTGAGGGGTGGCCTGCAAATTTATACTTCGGGGCAATTTCAATGGGGCACGCAGACTGAGATCTGGAAATGAGGCCTGGCTTGGGACATAGAACATGGCCCACCTTGGCTACACCCCTGATACAGGGAGATCACAACCAAAAGAGTGAGTCGCAATGCTTGGTTCAAGAGAGGCCTGAGGCACCGCCACTTTTCTCCCCACAACCGCCAAGGCAGGACTCCTGTAAGATGCACTGGACCAAACCACGCCCATCCCTGCTAGTAAGCTTCCTTTTTTTTTTTTTTAATCTGAGCTGGGGCAAGACCAAGATGGATGCACTGCACTGCACTGATTAATTCTGGTTACTAGCTTGCGTAAACAGTCACATTTAATCCATTCTTTAAGATGTAAATTCTACACCTCCACCCCTACGTTTTTACCTCTTTCTCTCTGGACTAATCAGACTATATAGTTTCTCTGGGCAGCATCATCATCATTTCTTTCGCCTCCTCTCCAACCATATTCCACTCTTTCTCTCTTTGAAATAAGCCTCTTACTACTTCTGCCTGCTCATTTCATCTCCAATTTCGCTTCATCCCTGCCCTGTCATTTCTCTTTTTCGCTATGTTCTTCCAGCAGCACTGCACACACGGGGCTATTTATTAGTAGCTGGGAAATCTGATTACATGCTTTGACTGTCCTTTGTCTATTAGGTTTCTTCTTTTCCCTTTTCTTTTCTTCTTTTTTTCTTTTTTATGTATTTTTATTTCTTATGATTCGCCTATCCACCTTCCTCCTTTCTTTTTTCTTTTTTGTTTTCCCTTTCGGTTTGCATGTTGATTGGAATTGTCTGTGCATTTGTGTGCCTTTGTTCCCTGTGTGTTTGTCTGTCTGTTTTCTTTTCCAGGGCTACCTCAAGAGATAAGCCAAAGTTCACATGGTGGAGAGTCTCAAGTACCACTACAAGTAGGAAAATAAAATGACCAAGGTCTCAACCAGAGAGACCAAAAGATACCACTCAGAGAACACTTTCTGAATGGACAGGCCCTGGACAGTCAAAGAGCCTTCTTTGGTACAGCAGCACTCACAGGTGCAGAGTGCATAACAAGCTTTTAAAACTAACAAGAGATAGAAAGCTAACCAAAATGAGAAATGAAAGCTCTTCTCGAAAGAAATTCCAGGAAGAATTGACAGATAAAGAACTGCTCAAAACAGATATAAGCAACATAACTGAACAAGAATTTAGAACAATAGTCATAAAATTAGTCACTGGGCTTGAAAAAGGCATGGAAGACATCAGAGAAAATATTACTACAAAGACTATGGAGCTTAAAAATAGTTGTGAAAATTA
Organism: Crocuta crocuta; assembly: GCF_008692635.1. Lineage (NCBI taxonomy): Eukaryota > Metazoa > Chordata > Mammalia > Carnivora > Hyaenidae > Crocuta > Crocuta crocuta. The sequence continues at coordinate 39,509 of NW_027527383.1, forward strand.
CAAAATGCTATAAATGAGATGCAAAATAAAATGAAGGCATCCAATGCACGGATTGGAGAGGCAGAAAGGAGAATAAGTGATTTAGAAGACACAATTATAGAAAAAGAGAAAGCTGAGAAAAAGAGACTTAAACGGATACAGGAACATGAAAGGAGAATTCCAGAGCTCAGTGATACAATCAAATGGAATTATATCCATATCATAGGAATTCCAGAAAAAGAAGAGAGAGGGAAAGGCGCTGAAGGAGTCCTTGAACAAATTATAGCAGAGAATTTCCCCAATCTGGGGAAGAAAACAGATGTAGTAATCTAAAGGCACAGAGAACTCCCCTCAGACGTAACTTCAATCGATCATCTGCATGACATATCATAATGAAACTGGCAAAATATAAGGATAAAGAAAGAATTCTGAAAGCAGCTAGGGATAAACAGGCCCTAACATACACAGGGACACCTATCAGAGTGGTGGCAGACCTATCTACTAAGACTTGGCAGGCCAGAAAGGAATGGCAAGAAATCTTCAAAATGATGAACGGAAGAAATATGCAGTCAAGAATCTCTATCCAGCAACCCTGCCATTCAGAATAGAAGGGGAGATAAAAGTCTTTCCAAATAAGCAAAAATTAAAAGAATTTGTCACCAGTAAACCAGCCCTACAAGAAATCCTGAGGGGGACTCTCTGAGGGAAATGTTGCTTGCAAGGAACCCAAAATTCCAGAGACACGCCACAAGCATAAATCCAATAAAGGACATGATGACTCTAAACCCACATATTTCAGTAATAACACTGAAAGTAAACGGACTAAATGCCCCAATCAAAAGACATAGGGTATTAGAATGGATAAAAAAAAACAAAATCCATCTATTTGCTGTCTACAAGAAAGTCATTTTAGACTGGAAGACACCTTCAGATTGAAAGTAACGGGATGGAGAAATATCTATCATGCTATTGGAAGTAAAAAAAAAAAAAGCTGGAGTAGCTATACTTATATCAGACAAACGGTACTGTAAAGTAAAGACAATAATAAAGGATGAAGAGAGGCATTATATAATAATTATAGGCCCTATCCATCAGGAAGAGCTAGCAATTATAAGTAACTACGCACCAAATATGGGAGCTCCTAAAAACATAAAACAGTTAATCACAAACAGAAACAATCTTATAGATAAGAATTTGCTAATAGCAGAGGACTTTAATATTCCACTTACAGTAATGGATAGATCGACTAGACAGAAAATCAATAAAGACACAATGGGCTTAAATGACACATTGGACCAGATGGATTTGACAGATATATTTAGAACTCTACCTCTTGAGGCTATGGAATTCACTTTCTTCTCAAATGTGCATGGCACATTCTCCAAGATAGATCACATACTGGCACATAAAGCAGCCCTCAATAAATATAAAAGAATTAAGATCGTTGGATGCACACTTTCAGATCACAATGCTATGGAACTCGAAATCAATCACAGGAAGAAGTCTGGAAAACTTCCAAAATCATGGAGATTAAAGAATACCCTACTAATAAACGAATGGGCCAATCAGGCCATTAGAGAAGAAATTTAAAAATATATGGAAACAAATGAAAATGAAAATACAAGAATCCAAACTCTTTGGGATGCGGCGAAGGCAGTCCTAAGAGGAAAGTACATGGCACTCCAGGCCTGTTTCAAGAAATTAGAAAAAGCGCAAGTGCAAAAATAATAGTGCACCTAAAGCAACTAGAGGGAGAGCAACAAGAGCATCCCAAACCCAGTAGAAGAAGAGAAATAATAAAAATCAGGGCAGAAATAAACAATATAGAAACCAAAGAAACAGTTGAACAGGTCAATGAAACCAAGAGTTCGTTTCTTGAAAATATAAACAAAATTGACAAACCTCTGGCCAGGCTTCTCAAAAAGAACATAGAGAGCACTCAAATAGACAAAATCGTGAATGAAAATGGACTTATTACAACCAACCCCTCAGAAATACAAGCAATTATCAGGGAATACTATGAAAAATTATATGCCAACAAATTGGACAACCTAGAAGAAATGGACAAATTCCTAAACACACACACACTACCAAAATTCACATGGGAGGAGCTAGAAAAACTGAAGACACCCATAACTAGTGAGGACATTGAATCAGTTATCAAAAATCTCCCAACAAATAAGAGCCCTGGGCCAGATGGCTTCCCTGGGGAATTCTACCAGAGATCTAAATCAGAATTAATACTCATTCTTCTCAAACTGTCCCAAAAATAAAAATCGAAGGAAAACTTCCAGACTCATTTTATGAAGTCAGCATCACTTTGATTCTCTCGCCAGACAGAGACCCAGCAAAAAAAGAGCACTACAGGCCGATATTCTTGATGATTACGGATGCAAAAATCCTCAACAAGATACTTACAAATTGAATTCAACAGCACATAAAAAGAATTATCCACCTAGATCAAGTGGGATTCATTCATGGGTTACAAGGCTGGTTCCATATTCACAAATCAACCAATGTGATACATCCCATCAACAAAAGAAAAGAGAAAAACCATATGATACTGTCAATAGATGCAGAAAAAGCATNTGAGGGAAATGTTGCTTGCAAGGAACCCAAAATTCCAGAGACACGCCACAAGCATAAATCCAATAAAGGACATGATGACTCTAAACCCACATATTTCAGTAATAACACTGAAAGTAAACGGACTAAATGCCCCAATCAAAAGACATAGGGTATTAGAATGGATAAAAAAAAACAAAATCCATCTATTTGCTGTCTACAAGAAAGTCATTTTAGACTGGAAGACACCTTCAGATTGAAAGTAACGGGATGGAGAAATATCTATCATGCTATTGGAAGTAAAAAAAAAAAAAGCTGGAGTAGCTATACTTATATCAGACAAACGGTACTGTAAAGTAAAGACAATAATAAAGGATGAAGAGAGGCATTATATAATAATTATAGGCCCTATCCATCAGGAAGAGCTAGCAATTATAAGTAACTACGCACCAAATATGGGAGCTCCTAAAAACATAAAACAGTTAATCACAAACAGAAACAATCTTATAGATAAGAATTTGCTAATAGCAGAGGACTTTAATATTCCACTTACAGTAATGGATAGATCGACTAGACAGAAAATCAATAAAGACACAATGGGCTTAAATGACACATTGGACCAGATGGATTTGACAGATATATTTAGAACTCTACCTCTTGAGGCTATGGAATTCACTTTCTTCTCAAATGTGCATGGCACATTCTCCAAGATAGATCACATACTGGCACATAAAGCAGCCCTCAATAAATATAAAAGAATTAAGATCGTTGGATGCACACTTTCAGATCACAATGCTATGGAACTCGAAATCAATCACAGGAAGAAGTCTGGAAAACTTCCAAAATCATGGAGATTAAAGAATACCCTACTAATAAACGAATGGGCCAATCAGGCCATTAGAGAAGAAATTTAAAAATATATGGAAACAAATGAAAATGAAAATACAAGAATCCAAACTCTTTGGGATGCGGCGAAGGCAGTCCTAAGAGGAAAGTACATGGCACTCCAGGCCTGTTTCAAGAAATTAGAAAAAGCGCAAGTGCAAAAATAATAGTGCACCTAAAGCAACTAGAGGGAGAGCAACAAGAGCATCCCAAACCCAGTAGAAGAAGAGAAATAATAAAAATCAGGGCAGAAATAAACAATATAGAAACCAAAGAAACAGTTGAACAGGTCAATGAAACCAAGAGTTCGTTTCTTGAAAATATAAACAAAATTGACAAACCTCTGGCCAGGCTTCTCAAAAAGAACATAGAGAGCACTCAAATAGACAAAATCGTGAATGAAAATGGACTTATTACAACCAACCCCTCAGAAATACAAGCAATTATCAGGGAATACTATGAAAAATTATATGCCAACAAATTGGACAACCTAGAAGAAATGGACAAATTCCTAAACACACACACACTACCAAAATTCACATGGGAGGAGCTAGAAAAACTGAAGACACCCATAACTAGTGAGGACATTGAATCAGTTATCAAAAATCTCCCAACAAATAAGAGCCCTGGGCCAGATGGCTTCCCTGGGGAATTCTACCAGAGATCTAAATCAGAATTAATACTCATTCTTCTCAAACTGTCCCAAAAATAAAAATCGAAGGAAAACTTCCAGACTCATTTTATGAAGTCAGCATCACTTTGATTCTCTCGCCAGACAGAGACCCAGCAAAAAAAGAGCACTACAGGCCGATATTCTTGATGATTACGGATGCAAAAATCCTCAACAAGATACTTACAAATTGAATTCAACAGCACATAAAAAGAATTATCCACCTAGATCAAGTGGGATTCATTCATGGGTTACAAGGCTGGTTCCATATTCACAAATCAACCAATGTGATACATCCCATCAACAAAAGAAAAGAGAAAAACCATATGATACTGTCAATAGATGCAGAAAAAGCATTTGACAAAATACAGCTTTTCTTCTTAAAAAAGACCCTCAAGAAAATCGGGATAGAAGGAACTTTTTTTTTTTACTTTTTGAGCAGTTGAAATAATTACTGTTATTTCACAAATTATACTTTAAAATATTTGAATGATTAAATAGGATTAAATTTAACTAACCTTTAATTTATATCTATATCTATTTTTATCTGTGTATCTACGTATGTATCTATCCATATCTATATATATATTTACATGTAACATCCAAATTACCAGTGGAAAATCTAGGGAAAGTCACTTAAATCTTTGAATATTGATTTATTTTTTGCAAATGTCTATAAACATGTTGATGGTTATATCAATTTCAAGAACCACTGGTCCTTTTACAAATCTTGGTAATTGTCGGGTTCTAAGCAGTCGAAATGCTCAGTAAAAGTGTATGGTGCTATCTTCTTTATCATGTATGTACCTTGTTCAGGTACAAGACCTAGTTCTGCAAATAACTAAGAAACCATCTTTTCATTTTCCTCTACATATTTTCTCCATAATGCTAATGCCCAAAGATAAATGTTTTAGTGAAATTTGACACATTGAGAGAAGTAACAATCTTTTGTTAATGGTCTGTAAATAGATTATTTATCATAATTTTATTGGGCAAAATCAAAATTAAAGCGAAATAATCTAATTTATTTTATATACAAAAAATAGTTCTCTTTACTTTAAACTTCCATGTGAAATACCATACTTCTTTAAATGATATTACATGGAAAGTTATTAGAATGTAAGAACACAGGAACATAGATGATCAAAATGATGGGGCACCTGGGTAGCTCAGTCGGTTAAGCGTCCGACTTTGGTTCAGATCATGATCTCATGGTTCGTGGGTTTGAGCCCTGCGTCAGGCTCTGTACTGACAGTAGCTCAGAGCCTGGAGCCTGTTTCAGATTCTGTATCTCCCTCTCTCTCTGACAGTCCCCTGTTCATGCTGTCTCTCTCTCTCTCAGAAATAAATAAATCATTTACATTTTTTAAAATGCAAAATGATGCTGCAGTAGCAGTCATGTGACCTCATAGAAGAAATTTGATTTGGCATTCATGATTTCTATTCTGTGTTGATTTTTCTCATGATTAAGCAGAGGTAATATTATCTACTTCATGGAATCTTTGCCATAACTGGCCCTACATAAAATATAAATGTCTCAGGTGGAGTTAAGGTGGTGGAGCAGAATGGGCTTTCCTTGTCCCACAAACACAGCTATTTTGAGGTTATTACTTGGAATACCCATGAAATTGATCTACGGAGTGGCCATAGGTGATCCTACACAGTTGAGGGGAGACAGCTTGGCAAGTGCAAGATGTGTTGATATGAATTGCGAGGGAGAAAAAATGGTGGCATTTTGGAGGGGAGGGAACCCTTTCCATGGAGAGACAAAAGGAAGAGAAAGATAGAGGGGTTGCAATAGTGCGGCATTACGTTAACAGAAGAGGAAATCCTCTCTGGACCATGGGCTAGGGAGCGAGAAGTACTGAGTGTTCCAGTTTTTATTTTCGCCCACAAACAGTGTTTGGAGCTCAAAATGTGCAAGTTTCTCTAGATCAGAGTTGTGGCATGCACTCCTGGGGAGGGGGAAGCTGGCCCTGGAATGTGTAGTGTGATGTAGAGAACTCTAGGTTGCACTGAGAAAGAACAGTTCCCTTCCTGGTGTACTTTTGGAAGGGAGTTTATTGTCTCCCCAAGGGGAAAATAATCCCTGCAGGAGCCAGGCAAATGCCTTTCATTAACAGTGTGGAGAGGATGTACTCCAGAGGAGGGGAGCAGATTCACCCTGTGCCAGGCCCTTTAAGGCTCTGGGGTTGAATCCGAGCCTCAAGTCAAAGAAAAAAACACTAGACAGTATGGGTGCAGAGTAAGCTGATTGCCCTTGCTATTATGTGAGGGCTGCCTGATTAACAGGGGTTGATTTTCCAAATCTGAAGATGAGAGTGGGGTGGGGCCATTTTCCCCCAACACCAACATGGTGGGACTTCAGAGAAAAGCACTGGCTCCCAGGGGAAGTGGGACCCACTTGCACCAAACCCTGCCTTTCTGTGCCTGACAACTTTATTGGGTCAAGTTGGACTCTGAGCTAATGCAGCTGTCCTCTCGTCAAGACCAGCACACCCAGCACTCCCCAAGCACCAGCAAGACAACACTTTTTTTTTCCTTCTTCTCTTTTTTTTTTCTTTTGGAAAGAGGCTCATATTTTCTTATTTGTTCGTCATTTCCTTTCTCTCTCTCTCTCTCTCTCTCTCTCTTTCTCTGGATTGCACTTTTTCATACTTATCTTTTAGGGAAAAGATACGTTTCTCTTTTCTTCTGCCTTTTCCCCCTTTCTTTTTCATTGGAATTAGATGTACGTTGTTTTTTTTTTTTAATTCTCTGTTTTTGTTTTTGGTGTTGTTGTTCTCTTTCCTTTTCTCTTTTTATGGAATCAGGCGTCTCCCTCTCCTTTTTTTTCCAGGGTTACTTCAACAAACAAATCAAAGCAAGGTGCAAAACACCACCATTTCAAGCAAGGAGGAGCTTTGCAGAGGACTGACCAGTTGAAAAAAGCAGCCAAAACACAAGAGCAGAGTGCACATATCATACCAGAATCACTTCCTGAACTGCCAGGGCCTGGACAATGTATGATGACCCTTCAGATGCAGGAAACATAAGAAGTTTTTAAAACACAAAATACAGGGGTGTTTGGGTGGCTCAGTTGGTTAAGTGTCCGACTTTGGCTCAAGTCATGATCTCACAGGTCATGATCTCACAGCCCGTGAGTTTGAGCTCCACATCGGGCTCTGTGCTGACAGCTCAGAGCCTGGAGCCTGCTTCAGATTCTGTCTCTCCCTCTCTCTCTGCCCCTCCCCTGCTTCCTCTCTGTCTTTGTCTCTCAAAATAAAATAAAGAGATAATTTTTTTGATACAAAAGACAGAAATTTAGTCAAAACAGCAAGATGGGGGAATTCTCCCCAAAAGAAAAGTCATTAAGAAATCCCAGTCAGTAACTTGCTCAAGGGAGATATGAGCAACACAATCCGAACAAGAATTTAGAACAATAGTCATAAGACTACTAGCTAGGCTTGAAAAAAGAAAAAACATGGAAGACATGAGATAAGCCCTGGCTGCAGAGATCAAAGAGCTAAGAACTAGTCAGGATAAATTTAAAAATGCTACAACAGAGATTTAAAATAAACTGGATACAGTGACAGAGAGAATTGAAGAAACAGAGGAGCAAATAGGGGGAAATAGAAGAGAAAGTTATTAAAAATAATAAATCTACTAGAGCATGAGGGAAGACATAGAAAACTAAATGATTCCATGAAAATAAACAATATGAATACCAAAGATGTCTCAGAATAAAAGGAGTAAGAAAAATGGGCAAAAGGTTTATTTGAACAAATTATATCTGAGAACTTCCCAGATCTGGGAAAGGAAACAGGCAGCCAAGTCTAAAAGTCACAGAGAAATTTCTTCAAAATCAACAAAAACAGGTCAATACCATGACATATCATAGTGAAAATTTAAAAATACAAAGATAAAGAGAGAATTCTGAAAGCAGCTATGGACAAAATGTCTTTAACCTACAAGGTTAGACATATAAGGGTAGTAGTTGACTTGTCCACTGAAACCTGGCAGGCCAGAAGGGAGTGGCAGAAAATATTCAATGTGCTGAATAGGAAAAATATGCACCCAAGAATCCTTTATCCAGCAAGGCTGTCATTCAGAATAGAAGGAGAAATAAAGAATTTCCCAGAAAAACAAAAACTAAAGGAGTTAATGACCACTAAACCAGCTTTTCAAGAAGTTTTAATGGAGACCCTCTGGTGGAGGAAAGGAAAAATAAAAAAGCAACATAGATGAACAAAGAGAACATCACCAAAACCACCAGCTCCACAGGTAACACAATGGTACTAAATTCATACCTTTCAATAATCACTCTGAATGTTAATGGTCTAAATGCTCCAATCCAAAAACATAGGGTATCAGAATGGATTTTTCAAAAGATCAATCTGTATGCTACCTATAAGAGATTATTTTAGACTTACAGACACCTGCAGATTGAAAGTGAGGGGATGAAGAACCATCTATAAGGCTAATAGACATCAAAAGAAAGCTGGAGCATATTTACTTATATCAGACAAAGTAGATTTTAAAACAAAGACTATAGTGCTGCTGTGTCCAACTCTTGGTTTCAGCTTAGGTCATGATCTTGTGGCTTCCTATGCTGGCAGCGTGGAGCCTGCTTGTGATTCTATCTTTCCATCCCTCTTTGCCCCTCCCCCACTCACACTATCTCTGTTTCTCTCAAAATAAATTTTAAAAATATATAAAATGAAGACTGTAACAAGAGATGATGAAGGGCATTATATCATAATGAAGCCATCTATTTATCAAAAAGATCTAACAACTGTAAATATTTTTGCCTCCAACTTGACAGTACCCAAATATATAAATCAGGTAATCACAAACATAAAGAAACTCATTGCATTGATAATGTATTGATAGGGGCGGGGTGTGGATACAAACATGGGGGGATGGGCACGGAGGGGGGCACTTGTGGGGATGAGCACTGGGTGTTATATGGAAACCAACTTGACAATAAACTAGTTGTAAAAAAAATAGGAAACATTTCCTTTTTTATTATTATTTCAGTCTCCAAATTCCTGAAAATACCAAAATAAATGTTATCATTTCTTCTCTTGTCAAAAAATAAATAAACATTATACTTTCTAGCTCCATCCATGTCATTACAAATGGCAAGATTTCATTCCTTTTTAAAAAATATTTTTTACACTTATTTATTATTGATAAACAGAGACAGAGCACAAACGGGGGAGGGACAGAGAGAGGAGACACAGAATCAGAAGCAGGCTCCAGTCTCTGAGCAAGCTGTCAGCACAGAGCCCGCCATCGGCCCGAACCCACAAACCCGAGAGATCATAACCTGAGCTGAAGTCAGACGCTCAACCGACTGAGCCACCCAGGCTCCCCGATTTCATTCTTTTTTATGAAATTATGGCTGAGTAATATTTCATTATATGGATAGATAGATGATTGACAAATAGATATAGATGATATAGATATGTCACACTTCTTATTTATCCATTTATCTATCAATTGTAGATAAGGCTGCTATAAACAAAGAGGTGCATGTATCCCTTTGAATTAGTAATTTTTGTATTTTTGGGGAAGTTACATAATGGTGTGAACACTAGATCATAGAGTAGTTTTATTTTTAACTCTTTGATAAGCCTCCATACTGTTATGTACAGTTTCTGCACCAGTTTTCATTCCCACCAACAGTCTAAAAGGATTTCTTTTTTCCACATCTTCACAAACACTTATTGAATTAGATTTTAGTGTCTTTGATTTTAGCCATTCAAAAATGTAGAGGCGATACCTCATTGTAATTTTGATTTACATTTCACAGATGGCAAATTGACAATGAACATCTATTTGTGTTACTATTGGCCATCTGCATGTCGTCTTTGGGGAAATGTTCATGTCTTTTGCCCATTTTTACAATGGATTATTTGAGGGAGGTGGTGAATTGTTGAAGTTCTTTATATATTTAGGATACTAACACTTTATGAAATATGCCATTTGCAAGCATCTTATTTCCTAGTTTGCTTTGAGTTTCATTGAATTTTTCTGTTGCTGTTCAGAAGCTTTTTATTTTGATGTAGTCCCAATAGTTTATTTTTGCATCTGGTTTCATCAGGGATACTGGCCTGAGATTTTCCTTTTTACTGTGTTTGTCTGGTTCTGGAATCAAGGTAATGTTGGCTTCCCAGAATGAGTTTGGAAGTCTTTCCATTTATATTTTTTGGAACAGATTCAGAATAGGTACTAACTCTTTAAATGTTTGGTAGAATTCCCTTGGAAAGCCATCTGGCTCAGGAATCTTGTTTGTGGGTAGATTTCGATTACTGATCCAATTCCTTTGCTGGTTATGGGTCTGTTCAAATTTTCTATTTCTTTCTGTGTCAGTTTTGGTAGTTTGTGAATTTCTAGGAATTTGTCCATTTCTTCCAGACTGTCCAGTTTGTTGGCATATAGATTTTCAAAGAATTCTTTCATAGTTGTTTGTATTTCTGTGGTGTTGTCTGTGATCTCTCCTCTTTCATTCATGATTTTATCTATTTGGATCATTTCTTTTCTCTTTTTGATAAATCTGACTATGGTTTTATCAGTTTTGTTTATTCTTTTTTCTCATTTTTTTAAATTTAAATTTTAGTTAGTAAACATACAGTACAATATTGGTTGACAAGTGGAATTCAATGATTCATCTCTTACATACAGAACCCAGTGCTTACCACAAGTGACCTACTTAGGCTACATCAGCCATCTAGCCCATTTCCCACCAACCTCCCTCCATCAACCCTTAGTTTGTTCCCTATCATTAAGAGTCTCTTGTGGTTTGTTTCCCTCTCTTACCATATGTTCATCCCCCTTCCCATATATTCATCTGTACTATTTCTTAAATTCCACATGAATATAATCATATGGCATTTGTCTTTCTCTGACTTATTTCACTTAGCATAATACATTCTAGCTCCATCCCTGTTATCGCAAATGCCAGGATTTCATTCTTGTGATGGCTGAGTAATATCTCATTGTATATATACACCACATCTTCTTTATCCATTCATCAGTTGATGGACATTTCGGATGTCTTCATAGCTTTGCTATTGTTAACAATGCTGCTATAACATCGGGTGCATGTACACATTTGAATCTGCATTTTTGTATTATTTGGGTAAATACCTAATATTGCAATTACTTGATCAGAGGGGAGTTCTATATTTAGTTTCTTGAGGGACCTCCATACAGTTCTCTAAATTGGGTGCACCAGTTTTCATTCCCACGAATAGTGCAAGAGGGTTCCCCTTTCTACACATCCTTGCCAACACCCTTGGTTTCTTGTGTTATTAATTTTAATGATTCTGACAGTTGTGAGGTGATATCTCATCGTGGTTTTGATTTGTTTTTTCTTGATGATGATTCATGTGTCTGTTAGCCATCTGGATGACTTTGGAAAAGTGTATATTCATAACTTCTCCCCATTTTTTCACTGGATTATTATTTTTAGGGGGTGTTGAGGTTGATATATTGTTTATAGATTTTGAAGACTATCCTTTAGTCAGATATGTCATTCATAAATATATTTTCCCATTCTGTATGCTGCCTGTTAGTTTTGTTGATTGTTTCCATCATTGTGCAGAGGCTTTTTATCTTGATGAAGTCCCAGTACACCATGTTTGCTTATGTTTCTCTTGCCTTTCATGACATGTCAAGGAAGAAGTTGCTACACTCGAGATCGAAATGATCGCTGTGCTCTCTTCTAGGATTTTGATGGTTTCTTGTCTCACACTTAGGTCTATCCTGCATTTTGAATTTATTTTTGTGTATGGTATAAGAAAGTGGTCCAGGTTTATTCTGCATATTGTTCTCCAATTTTCCTAATACAATTTGTTGAAGAGACTGTCTTTTTACATTCTATATTCTTTCCTGGTTTGTCTAAGATGAGTTGACCATAAAGTTTTGGGTACATTTCTGGATTTTCTTTTATATTCCATTGACTTCTGTGTCTGTTTTTATGCCAGTATCATACTGTCTTGATGCCTTCAGCTTTGTAAAATAGCTTAAAATTTGGAATCATGAAGCCTCCAGTTTTGTTTCTCATTTTTAGGATTCCTTTGGATATTCAGAGACATTTTTGACTTCCATAAAATTTTGGGATTGTTTGTTCTAACTCTATGAAAAATGTTGGTGGTATTTTGATGGGGATTGCATTAAATATATAGATTGCTTTGGGTAGTATAGATATTTTAACAATGTTTCTTCTTCCAATCCATTAACATGAAACGCTTTTCCATTTCTTTGTGCCCTCTTCATTTTCTTTCATAATTATTCTATATTTTTCAGAGTAGAGGTGTTTTAACTCCTTAGTTAGGTTAATTCTTCTGTATCTTTTTTTTTTTTTTTTTTGGTGCATTTGTACATGGGCTCGGTTCCTTGATTTTTTGTTCTGCGGTTTTGTTATAGAATTGCAACAGATTTCTACATGTTGATTTTATATCTTGTGACTTTGCTAATTTCATGTAATTTTTCTAGCAATGTTTCCTGAAGTTTTTTTGGATTTTCTATAGAGAGTATCATGTCATCTGCAATTTTTAATATTCTTTCAAAGGATCACCTCTTCATTTTGTTGATCAGTTCTACTGTTTTCGTTTGTTCATTTGTTTCTATATCGTTTATTTCTGCTCTAATCTTTATTATTTCTCTTCCTCTGCTGGCTTTAGTCTCCATTTACTTTTCATATTAGAGCTCCTTTAGGTGTAAGGTTAGTTTTTTGTATTAGCGACCTTTCTTGTATCTTGAGATAGGCCTGATTGCAGTATACTTTTCTCTTATGCCTGTCTTTATTGCATATCAAAGATTTGGGCTGTCGTGTTTTCATTTTCATTTGCTTCCATGAATTTTAAAAATTTCTTTTTTAATTTCCTGACTAAACAATTATTTAACCTCCATATATTGGAGGGCTTTCCATTTTTTTTCTTGTGGTTGACTCCATGTTTCACAGCGTTGTAATCCCAAAATATGCATGGTATGACTTTGATAGTTTTGTACTTGTTGAGGGCTGATTTGTGACCCAGTATGTGATCTACTCTATAGAATGTTCCTTATGTAGTAGAAAAGAAAATGTATCCCACTCCTTTAGGCAGCAATGCTCTGAACATATCTCTTAAGTCCATCCAGTCTGGCGTGTCATTCAAAGCCATCATTGATATTCTGCTTAGATGATCTCTCCATTGCTGTAAGTAAGGTGTTGAATTCCCCTAATATTATGGTATTATTATCAATAAGTTTATTTATGTTTGTTGTTAATTGATTTATATATTTGGCTGTTTCAAGTTGGGGGCATACTTACAATCATTAGATGATCTTGATGGATAATCCCCTTAATTATGGTGATATGCCATTCTTCATATCTTGTTACAGTCTCTGTTTTAAAATACAGTTTTTCTGATATAAGTATGGTAACTTCAGTTTTCTTTTGATGTCCCTAGCATGATAGATGGTTCTTCATTGCTTCATTTTCTATCTGTATGTATCTTTGGGTCTAAAATTAGTCTCTTGTAGGCAGCATATAGATATTTTATCATTCGGATACCCTATATCTTTTGATTGGAGCATTTGGTCCACTTACATTCAAAGAGATTATAGAAAAATATGAATTTAGTTCTACTGTGTTATCTGTAGAGTTGGTGATTTGGGAGATATTCTGTTTTTAATATTTGTAGCTTTGGTCTTCTTTTATTTTTCTCCACCCAGAGGGTCCCCATTAAAAATTCTTGCAAAGATGATTTACTGTTTATAAACTGCTTTCATTTTTGTTTTTATGGGAAATTTCTTATTTCTCTTTCTATTTTGAATGACAGCATTGCTGGATAAAGGATTCTTGGGTTCATGTTTTCCTATCCATCACATTTAATATTTTCTGCCACTCCCTTCTGGCCTGCCAAGTTTCAGTGGACAGAAGTGCTACTAACTTTATGTGTCTATTTGTAGGTTTTGTACCTAGCTTCTTTCATAATTCTCTTTATCTTTGTATTTTGCAAGTTTTACTATGATATGTCTTGGTATTGACCTGTTTTTGATTGTAATAAAATATTGCAATTTGTAACAACATGGAAGGAGCTAGAGAGTACTACACTTAGCAAAGTAAGTCAGTCAGTGAAAGATAAATAACATGATTTCACTCATATTGGAATTGAAGAAGCAAAACAAACAAGCAAAGAAAAAAAAAAGCACAAGAGAGGGAAACTGAGAAACAGACTCTTAATTATAGAGAACAAACTGAGTGTTACCAGAATAGTGGTGCATAGGGGGTCAGGATAAATAGGTCTTAGAATTAAGGAGTTCACTTATTGTGATGAGCACTGGCTTTGTTCATAAGTATTGAATCACTATATTGTACACCTGAAACAAAACTCACTGTATGTTAACTGGTATTTAAATAAAAACTTTTAAAAAAGTACACTTATCTTGATGAGTAGTAATAAATTGTTGAGTCATAATATTGTATACCTGCAACTAATATACCTGCAACTAAAAATAAAGGAGTACAATGTAAATTCAATATGTACAAGATCATGAATAGTAAGAAAATTTGAAATGAAAGGTTACCTGAAATACATTATTTTCAAAGTATAATTTACTTAGAGTCAATTCAGATTTTAGTTAATGAAATTAACAAACAGTTCAAGTGTACAGCTTGATAAATTTTACACATGTATATGCCTGTGTAACTACAATAAAGATCAATATTTAGAATATTTCTAATATGCTTAGATTCTCCTTTTTGCTTCCTTTAATCAATACCTCCAAAAAAGCAACCACTATTCTAACATAGCATTGTTAAATCTGTCCTTTTTCTTTTGCTAAATACTGTATTTTGGAAATTCATTCATACTGCTGTGTCGTCCTTTATACCTACCTGTTCAATATTATGTTGTATTTCATTATATTACTATTCTACCTTTATCAGTTCTGTTCTTGATGGCTACTTGATTTGCTTCCTGTTTGGAGCTATTATGGATTAAACTACGTGTTAATATTTCTATACTTGTTATACAAGGGACTCATTTTCATTTCTTTATGGTAAATAAACCACAGTGGAATTATTGGTTCATGAATTATAATTATGATGGGTGGTACTAAATAATGCCAAAACTTTACTGAGTTTTTATGCCTGCTTATAATTTATTATGATGTTTAGTTGAGAGTTGAGAATGTCAGTTGTTGAACATTTTTGCCAACATTGATATTACCAGGCATTTTAATTTTAGCCATTGCAAAGTCTTTCCATTGTATTTTTTTTTAATAGTTTATTGTCAAATTAGTTTCCACATAACACTCAGTGCTCATCCCCACAAGTGTCCATTGTATTTTTAATTTATCTTTCTTAGAAAGTGTGATCTGTACCATGTTTGTTTTGTTTTGTTTTGTTTTGTATTTCTAGGAGAGAGAGAGAGAAACAGCGTGAGCAGGGAAGGGTCGGAGAGAGAGGGAGACACAGACTCTGAAACAGGCTCCAGGCTCTGAGCTGGCAGTCAGCATAGAGCCCGACGTGGGGCTCGAACCCATGAACCGCGAGATCATGACCTAAGCGAAAGTCGGACGCTTAACCAACTAAGCCACCCAGGCGCCACAGTCTGTACCATGTTTTTAAGTGTTTATCAGACTTTAGAGATTGCATAATCAAGTGTTTGGCAATAATGTTTAGGATGAGAAGGAAGAGCTATCATTCTTTCCTCATTGATTAGTTAAGAATTCTTTGTATATTTTGGATACCACTTTCCCAAAATATTTAATGCAAAGATCTATCTGTGTGCAGCTAGTATGTTCCTTTTCACTGGTGAGCCAAAAATTTTATCTCTTATAAAGATAAATTTCTCAATTTTCTATTTCATGGTTTTACTTTTGGTCTTCTTTAAGAAATATTTGCCTCTACAAGTACATGAAGCTATTCTGCCATGTTAGTTTTATATTTCCTTTCAAATTATTTTTAGCAATATATTTTGTAAAATCACTGCAAATTGATCCATAACCATTTATTGTTAAAACTTCCAGTCGTGACATTTTATAAATTAGGTATCTGTGTGGGATGATTAATGGCCTGGTGATTTTTTTCTCTTTGTCTATTTTTGCGAAAATAACACATTGTGTTGATATTTGTAAACTTATAACAAGTTTTGAAAATAAGCTCTGCTTTCCCCCTTTTGGTCTTCACTTTTTTCCTGACTATATTTGGTATTTTGGATTACTATAGAAATTTCACTTATTTTTCCCTATATTAATTGAGATATACTTGACATATACCATTGTGTAAATTTAAGGTGTGCAACATGATTATTTGATATACTTAATTGTATATTTTGAAATGATTACCATAATAAGGTTATCTAAAACATATGTCACCTTACAGTTACATTTTGTGTGCATGTTTGTGTGTGTGTGTGTGTGTGTAGAAAACATTTAAGATTTACTCTTTAAAAACCTTTCAAGTATGCAATACTAAGCTGTTAAGTATAACTACCATACTATCATTAGATCCCCCAAATTTATTAATATAATAACTGGAAGTTTGTGCCCTTTGACCAACATCTTCACATTTCCCCTCTCCTCAGTCACTGGTAACTACCAATTTGACTTTCTCATTCTATGCATATGCCTCTTTGAGATTCCACGTATAAGGAAAATCATGTAGTAATTTTCTTATTTGGTGTAACTTTTCATTTAGCATAATGCCCACAAAGTCAATATCACAAAAGTCAGGGTTTTCTTATTAGATAGTAGATAGATAGATAGGTAGATAGATAGAGAGAGAGAGAGAGAGAGAGAGAGAGAGAGATCTCATTCTTAAATTCATTAATCCATAGAGAGAAAGGTAGGGTTTGTTTCAGGTGCTCGCTGATAGTATTAATACTGCAATAAACATGCTGCTATCTCCTTGAGATCTTGATTTCATTTTCTGGGATACATACCCATAAGTTAGATTACTGGGTCACATATAGTTTTATTTTATTTTATTTTTTCTGAGGTTTTATTTTTTTTATTATTATTTTTTTACAAATAGTTTACTGTCAAATTAGTTTCCACATAACACCCAGTGCTCATTCCCACAAGTGCCCTCCTCCATGGCCATCCCCCCTCCCCACCACATCCATCAGTCCTCAGTTTTTGTCAGCATT
>NW_027527383.1:56744-150271 GCF_008692635.1 Crocuta crocuta
TCGTTATGGGTCTGTTCAGGTTCTCTATTTCTTCGCGTGTGAATTTTGGTAGTGAGTGTGTGTTTAGGAATTTGTCTATTTCTTCTAAGTTGTCCAATTTGTTGGCATATAATTTTTCATAGTATTCCATGTAATTGCTTGTATTTCTGAGGGGGTTCGTTGTAATAAGTACATTTTCATTCATAATTTTGTCTATTTGGCTGCTCTCTTTTCTTTTTGATAAGCCTGGCTAGAGGCTTGTCAATTTTGTTTATTTTTTCAGAAAACCAATTCTTGGTTTCATTGATCTGTTCAATTGTTTCTTTGGTCTCTATGTTGTTTATTTCTGCTCTATTTTTACTATTTCTCTTCTTCTACGAGGTTTAGGGCGTTCTTGTTGCTCTGCCTCTAGTTCCTTTAGGTGAGCTGTGAGATTTTGGACTTGCGCTTTTTCTAATCTCTTGAAATAGGCCTGGAGAGCAGTGTACTTTCCTCTTAGGACTGCCTTTGCCGCATCCCATAGATTTTGAATTGTTGTGTTTTCATTTTCATTTGTTTCCATATATTTTTTAATTTCATCCCTGATTTCCTGATTGGCCCATTCATTCTTTAGAAGGGTGTTCTTTAACCTCCATGTTTGTGGAGGTTTTCCAGACTTCTTCCTGTAATTCATTCAAGTTTCAAAGCATTATGATCTGACAGTGTGCATGGTATGATCTCAATTCTTTATCTTTATTGAGGGCTACTTTATCTCCCAGTATGTGATCTCTCTTGGAGAAAGTGCCATATGCACTTGAGAAGAAAGTGAATTCCCTAGCCTCAGGATGTAGAGTTCTAAATATGTGTCAGATCCACCTGGTCCAATGTGTCATTCAAGTCCTTTGTTTCTTTAGTGATTTTCTGTCTGGTTGATCTATCCTTTGCTTTAAGTGGAGTATTAAAGTCCCCTGGGATTAGCACATTCTTATCTATAAGCTTATTTCTGTTTGTGATTGTTTTAAATATTTACGTGCTCCCATATTCGGTGCGTAGACATTTATGATTGTTAGTTCTTCCTGATTGATAGACCCTGTAATTATTATATAATGCTCTTCTTCATGTCTTGTTATTGTCTTTTATTTAAAGTCCAGTTTATCTGATATAAGTATAGCAACTCCAGCTGTCTTTTGACTTCCTGTAGCATGATATATATTTCTCCATCCCTTTACTTGTAATCTGAAGGTATCCTCCAGTGTAAAATGTGTTTCCTGTAGACAGCAAATAGATGGAGTTCGGTTTTTTATCCATTCTGCTACCCTATGTCATTTGATTGGAGCATTCAGCCCATTTACATTCAGTGTTATTATTGAAATATGTTGGTTTAGAATCATTGTGTCCTATGTGGGAATCATGCTTGTGGTTGTGTCTCTGGTATCTTCATTACTTGGAAGACTTCCCTCAGACATTCCCCTAAGGATTTCTTGTAGGATTGGCTTAGTGGTGACAAATTCTTTCAATTTCCGTTTATTTGGAAAGGTTTTTATCTCTCTTTTATTTTGAATGACTGGCTTGCTGGATAGAGCATTCTTGGCTGCATGTTTTTTATGTTTGTCACAGTGAAGATCTCCTGTCATTCCTTTCTGGCCTGCCGTGTTTCAGTAGATAGCTCTGTCACCACTCTGATAGGTTTCCCTTTGTATGTTAGGGCCCTTTACTCCCTAGCTGCTTTCAAATTTCTCTCTTTATACTTGTATTTTGCCATTTTTAGTATGATATGCTGTGCATAAGATCGATTCAAATTACGTCTGAGAAGAGTTCTGTGTGCCTCTTGTATTTCAACGTTTACTTCCTTCCTCAGGTTGGGAAAGTTCTCTGTTATAATTTGTTCATGGACTCCTTAGCACCTTTCCCTCTCTCTTCCTCTTTTGGGATTCCTATGATATAGATATTATTCGTTTGACTGCATCTCTGAGCTCTCGATCTCTTCTTTCATGTTCATGGTTCAGTTTGTCTATTTTTTTCTGTTTCTTCTTTTTCTATAATGGTGTCTTCTAAA
Source organism: Crocuta crocuta (assembly GCF_008692635.1). Taxonomy (NCBI): domain Eukaryota; kingdom Metazoa; phylum Chordata; class Mammalia; order Carnivora; family Hyaenidae; genus Crocuta; species Crocuta crocuta. The sequence goes on from NW_027527383.1 coordinate 58,759, forward strand.
TCACTTATTCTCCTTTCTGCCTCTTCAGTCGTGCTTTGGACGCCTCCAGTTTATTATGTATCTCATTTATAGCATTTTTTTAATTCATTGTACCTAGTTTAAAGTTCCATGTTGTTTGTAGCTATAGTTTCTTTGATGTCCTCTATGATTTTTTCAAGCCCAGTGATTAATTTCTTGATTATTGTTCTAAAATCTTGTTCAGTTATACTGCTTATGTCTGTTTTGAGCAGTTCTTTAGCTGTCAATTCTTCTTGGAATTTCTTTGGAGGAGAGCTCTTTCGATTCATCATTTTGGTTAGCTTTCTATCTCTTGTTAGTTTAAAGACTTGTTATGCTCTCTGCACCTGTCAGCGCTGCTGTACCCAGGAAGACTCTTTGACTGTCCATGGCCTATCCTTTCAGAAAGTGTTCTTTGAATGGTATCTCTTGGTCTCTCTTGTTGAGACCTTGGTCATTTTATTTTCCTACTCATAGTGGTATTTGGGACTCTCCACCATGTGTACTTTGGCTTGTTTCTTGAGGTAGCTCTGGAGAAGAAAACAGACAAACAAACACACAGGGAACAGAGGCACACAAATGCACAGACAAATCCAACAAACACGGAAACCGAGAGGGAAAACGAAAAAGTAAAGAGAAAAGATGAAGGAGGGAAGGCAAATAATAGAAAATAAAAATACATTTAAAAAGTCAAAAAGAAGAAAAGAAAAGGAAAAAAGAAGAAAGATGATAGACAGACAACAGTTTAAAGCACATAACCAGATTTCCAAGCTGCAATTAAATAGCCGGGTGTATGCAGTGCTGGTTGAAGAGCACAGAGAAAGAGAGAGATGACAGGGCGGGGATGAGGCAAAACTGGAAATAGAATGAACAGGCAGAAGCTTTTTTCAAAGAGTGAAAGGGTGGAATATGGTTGAAGAGTTGAGAGAAAGACGCTGTTATCCGGAGAAACTATATTCTGATTACTCCAGAGAGAAAGAGATGAAAAGGCAGGTAGGTGTAGAATTAACATCTACAGAATGGATTAAATGTGACTGTTTAAGCAAGCCTATGACCAGAATTAATCATGTCAGTGCTCCAATTAAAAAAAAAAAAAAGGGAGGAGGGCAGCTCTCTAGCAGGGATGGGTGTGGTTTGATCCAATTTGTCTGGCAGGGATTTCTGCCTTGGCAGTTGTGGGCAGAAAAGTGGCGGTGTTCCAGTCCCTTCTTGAACCAAGCGTTGCACCTCAATTTTTTGGGTGTGTAAACTCCCCGTGCTGGGGGCGCAGCCATGGTGGCTCGCTGTCTATATCCCAGGCCAGGCCTCGTTTCCAAACCCCAGTCTGCGTGCCCTACTGAAATTGCTGTAGACACATACTTGCAGGCGATCCCCTCAGTGCAATTCCAAACCTCTTTCCTAGCCCCTGGTTATTGAGCCAGAAGCCGCTGCTCCCTTTTCCTCTAGGTCAGAGTGGCGAGCAAGGACGGGGGTTTGCTTGGGAGTGCCTCGGTTCCACTGATGAGCGGAAGCCGAGTCCTTCTGTGTCTCGTCACCCGAAACACGAACTTGTGGCCAATCTCCCAGTTTTAGCCCTTTGCCTCCCCTCTAGGGATCCAGCCAAGCCATAAGTACAAAGGCGCGGTCGGCGCGTGGCCCCTCCAGGTCGAGTTGGCGCACGGGGAGTTGGCACGCGGGGATTTGGCTCGCACGCAGTTATTTTCTCGTGATTATTTGGGAGAAGTGCGTCCCGCTTCAGGTCCACTGGAGAGCCGGAGACCGGGTCCCTCTGTGTCCTGAGCAGAGGTTTTTCTGTTCCCCAGCGACAGGGACTGTGTCTTAGCAGTTTTGGAATCTCTCTATTCTCTCTCATTCCCCACAGAGGGGATCGCCCTCGTCCCTCTGTGTCTCTGGTTCTGGCCTGATTTTATCTTCCCCAGTTCGCACTCACGTTAGAAGGTTTTCTCAGTGGACTCTGTCTCCTTTTCCTCCCAAACTCCTGGATTCTGCAAGGTTTTCTATGGCTTCAGGTTTTCTCCATGCGAGATATGGGGATGAGTGCAATGTACGGAGTTCCCTACTTCTCTGCCATCTTGACCCTCCTCCAGGAAGAGTTTTATATACATAAAAAAGGGGGAAAAATGGAATAAGTTTTTAAAAAGTGCCATTAAGCAATGTGTAATGTTATATAAGTCTTCTTTTTAATCTTTTCTTTATTTCTGAGAGAGAGACAGTGTGAGCAGGGGAGGGTCAGAGAGAGAGGGAGATACAGAATCTGAAGAAGGCTCCAGACTCTGAGCTAGCTGTCAGCACAGAGCCCAATGCGGAGCTCAAACCCACTAACTGTGAGATCATGACCTGAGCCGAAGTCGGACACTTAACTGACTGAGCCACCCAGGCACCCATAAGTCTTGAGAAACAGATGGACAGACCACACATCTTTCAAGAAAGCTTGAATATACATGGAAGCAATAATGAAATTGGATTATAGATTCTCAGAGAAAGGTTATGTTTTAATTAGAGCATTCAGATTTGGGTAAGGAGGCAGGAAAACTAAATAGCTTTATATAAATGTTATTTGACAAAAAGGATTCATTATAGGTTTCTGAAATAAAGAAGTATATAATGACACTTGAAATCTAAGGAGCTGTGCCAAATATTTTGGGGAGAACACAAAAAGGTAATATAGATCTGCACATGACCTAATAGGCTACTTCAATTTCAGAGATATTAAGATAAATATGAAGAAAATGTCCCCTGAGGGGGAAATATTCAAATATGGGTCTATAATTTATGCATTTACATTGATTTACTATGCATACATTTAACATGTAAGTTATGTCTTTGAAGATAACTGAATTTATGTAGGGAAATATTTATATCCTTAAAAAAATTTTAAATGCAATGTTTTATTTATTTCTAAGAAAGAGAGAAAGACTGTGTGAGCAGGGGGAGGGTCAGAGAGAGAGGGAGACACAGAATCTCAAATAGACTCCAGGCTCTGAGCTGGCTGTCAACACTGAGCCCGACATAGGGCTTGAACCCACGAACGGTGAGATCATGACTTGATATGAAGTCAGATGCTTAACCGACTGAGCCACCCAGGCGCCCCTACACTTTAAATTTTTATTTTATTTTTTATTTATTCATTTATTTATTTTTTAATATTTTTAATGTTTATTTATTTTGGAGACAGAGACAGAGTGTGACCAGGNATCCAAACCAGTCTCCAGGTTCTAGCTGTCAGAACAGAGCCTGATATGGGGCTTGAACTCATGAACCGTGAGATCATGAGTTGAGCCAAAGCAGGAAGCTTAACTGACTGAGCCACCCAGGCACCCTAGGTAAATATTTAGAAAAATACAATATTCTCACAAATTCACAGGTGTTTAGAAAATATTTTGGCCACAGTAATTTGCCTTATCAAGATTTTATCTATAAAGCAAAACAGAATTTTTATTTGTTTCTTTTTTATTTTTTTATTAAATTTTTTTTTAATGTTTATTTATTTTCGAGAGACAGGGTGTGAACAGGGGAGGGGCAGAGAAAGAGGGAGACACAGAATCTGAAGCAGGCTCCAGGCTCTGAGCTGTCAGCACAGAGCCGAATGCAGGGCCCAAACCCACGAACTGCAAGATCATGACCTGAGCCGAAGTCTGACGCTTAACTGATTGAGCCACTCAGGCATCCCAAAACTGAATTTTTAAAACTAGTTGTTTATTTAGAAGCTGCAATGTTCAATGAATAAATCACAGTATGACTAAAATAATTAAATAAAAACAGCTTTCTGTTCTATACTAATTTAATGTGTCTTTTTTCTAGAAAAAAACTGAGTGTCCCATGGAAAATTACAATCAAACTTCTACTGATTTTATCTTATTGGGGTAGTCCCATCTTCAAGAACTGTCTTGTTTTTCTTTATTCTCATTGTTCTCATTTTCCTAATGGCTCTCTGTTTAGCAACACGTCCATGGTCATCCTCATTCTCCTGGACACCCATATCCACACACTCACATATTTTCTACTTAGTTAGCTCTTCCTCGTGGACCTGAACTACATCTCCACCATTTTTCCCAATATGGCATCCAAGTATGTATTTGGAAATAAGTCCGTTTGTTTTATTGGGTGTCCGGTTCTGTGCTTCTTCAATTTTACTTCAGGAGGGGCAGAGAGGTTACTATTGGCCTCTGTGGCCTATAATCGCTATGTGGCTATTTGCTTTCCTGTCCATTACCCCATCTGTATGAGCAAAAGAGTATGTGTGCTGATGATATTTGGGTCTTCGATAATGAGCTCAACCAACTCTTTGTGCTCACACTGTTTATATTCTCCATATCCCTTGTTACCAGTCCAGAGCCATCAACCATTTCTTCTGTGATGTTCCAGACATGGTGAATATGACCTGCATGGATACTTTGGTCTATGAGTACACAGTGTCTGTGAGCACCACCCTCTTCCTTATGTTTCCTTTCATTGGTATTGCATGTTCCTATGGCCAGGTTCTCCTTGCCATCCGCCGCATGTAGTTAACAGGAGGAAGAAGGCATATTCAACCTGCAGCACCCACTTCACTATAGTAACTTTCTACTATGTATATTTTGTTTATACTTATCTATGCCCTAGATCCCTCCAATCTCCAACAGAGGACAAAATTCTGGCTGTCTTCTACACCATCCTGACCCCAATGCTCAACCCCATTATCTACAGGGGTTCTGAGAATCCTGATACAGAAAATCCAATCTGTGAAAATGTAGACAATATTATTCAATTTTTAAGCCTCAGTTACAAGTCCATTCAGCTGTGTACCATTGTGAAGAAAAATAATATATGCCGACAGTCAAAGAGTTGAAACTAATATAGAAAACTGAATAAATTTGAATTTCACATAATTTTATATTCTAAGGCATTATTTTTGTTTTTTCCTTGTGATGCTTTTTCTCCATCTATATAGAGGGAATTTTTTTTTCTGCTGTGAGCAAAAATATTTTACTAATGTAAAATGGAAAATGAAAAATTATTAAACTGATGGTATCATTCAGCATACTAGTCCTACCATACTTTCTTTTTCCTTTACCAACATTAGTAAGTTTGGAACTAAGAACAATAAATAATTTAGTATGGAGCTAAGATAATTAGAAATAAGTATTTTATTTATTTATATACTAATTTATACTATTTAAACTATATTGACATACCATTCATAAATGCAATGGCATATTTTAAGGTGTACAATGTGATAATTTTATATATATAGTGAATCATAACAACAATTTATCTAATTAACATATTTATCACCATACTTAATTACATTGTGTGTGTGTGAACAGTTAAGAACATCTTTCTTATTATACTTAAGCATGTGATATAGTACTGTTACCTACAGAAATTTTTCATCCTGCATATCTGAAACTATGTATTATGTGAATAAAATCTCCCTATTTTCTCATCAGCCAGACCCTAGTAAAGAATATTCTACTATCTTCTATTAAGTGTTTTATTTCTTTCACGTATAAGTAAGGCCATGCAGTATTTTTCTTTCTGTGTCTGGCTTCATCACTAAGCATCATGTTCTCCAGATTCATCCATATTGTTGCAGTGATACGTTTTTTTGTTTCCTCTCCCAAGGCTAAATAATATTTCATTGTATATGGATTTGTAACATTTGTTAATCCATTTATTCATTGGTGAATATTTAGGTTGTTCTCATGTTATGGTTATTGTGAATAATGCTGCAATATACATGGGAGAGCAGATACTTCTTTGAGATGATGATTTCATTCTCTTTGGATATATAATCAGAAGTGAGATTGTTGGATCAGATGGTAGTTCTTTTTTTAAGTTTTTGAGAACATCCATACTGTTTTCCATAATGACCTTGGCAATTTACATCGTATCAACAATGAAAGAGACTTTAAAAAACATGTAAAATTTGACATTTTTATAACTATATCAGTTAAGCATTTATTTAAAAAATTTAAACATTTATTTATTTTTGAGAGACAGAAAGACAGAGAATGATCAAGGGAGGGGCAGAGAGAGAGGCAGACACACAATCCGAAGCAGGCTTCAGGCTCCAAGCGGTCAGCACAGAGCCTGATGTGGGGCTCGAACTCACAGATGCAAGATCATGACCTGAGCCGAAGTCGGACGCTTAACCCAATGAGTCACATAGGAGTCCCATCAATTAAGCATTTAGAATTTAATAGAAAAGTAACTGATTCAAAGCTTGACTTAAAGAATATTTGCTCATAACTTGCTTTTCTCCAATTTGAATTAAGTGGATTTTTTCATCACAACAAGCTCAATGATAATGTTGCAATAGTGTGAAAAAAAACACAATAGTAGCTTGCTGTTGAAAGAGTTAACTCATCTTGTTTAACTACATGATTCTAAAATTTGAAGAAATCTGAAAACATGTTCAAGAAAAAAACATTAAAAAGATAAAGAAGACAATTGCTCCATAGAATCAATGACTAAATACTTACAAAGAACTTCATACATTGTGAAGGACACACAGACACATTTCACACAAAATAGTGATCCAATAAGACAATTACAAGTGAGTATAAACATCGTATTTCTTACATCACATAAAATAATCAATTATACAATTTCTCTCAAAAGTTTTATACTGGAATATTTTTTACTCTATCTTTTTCAATCACTGTAGTCACTGCCTTATTCACTTTCCTCATCTTCATATTACTGGAGTATTTTATAAGAAGATTTTCAAACTGGATGTAAATGGGATTTGGAATCTGATATTATCATCTAGAGTTCTTAACTTAAAAAAGATACATGTATTGAGTCCAATTTTAACTGATAATATAATACTAGAAGTGCTTGAAAGGCTTATAGATTCTCCAAATATGGAAGTGAAACATGTCTGAATATTCTGCAACCATAAAATATCAAAAAAAAAAAACAAACTAAGGATTAATTCTGTGAAGACACCACCATTGTCCCTTCTGGGTGCCATTTATAGTCTCAGTATCATGTGGTGAATTCCCCTGAAAAGTTCTTGAGTTTATATTTGTTACATTCACATTCATTTTGAAAATGTGTACTTCCTGTCTTTCTGAGTGACCCATTCCCAAGATAAAGTTTGCAAATAAAACATCTCATGCCGCAGTGTAAATATGTGTCTTGGCCATAGCTTGAAGTCAGGCAGAGAACTGAACATTTGAGTTTTATCATAAATATTAAAATGTTTGCTAAGAAAGGAAACAACCCAGAAAACTAATAGGCAACCAACGGCATGGGAAAAGATAGTTGCAAANTCTGGTACTGAAATTTAAAAAAATGTTTGCTAAGAAATGTCAAAAGAGTTCATATTAAAAAATAATGATAAATGGGTTGTACAGTTTCTGCTTAAGCAGGTATCAGGTGACCCTTTATCTATTAATAGGGGGCATTCATTATGTGTGAGATAAAGAAATATATGATAAATTAGTTTTAGGTACAATGTCTCCAAAAAAGAAATGAGATGATTTCTCTCATTAAAATTCCCTGATTAAATTAAGTTTAATCAGTTAAACTTAATTCCCTGATTAAACCACAAAAAATTCCTACAACCTTTTTTGGATAGAAGCAGTGAAAGGAAGAAGAGAGAGAGAGACAAGGACAGAAATAGAGAAAGGGGAAGTGAAGAGAGAAGAGAAGAGAAGGGAAGGGAAGGGAAGGGAAGGGAAGGGAAGGGAAGAGAGAAAGAGAATGAGAGAGACATTATCATAAAGTTTCTGAAATTGGTGTACAAACATTGGTGCCTATAGGGCTTGGTGATACAACATAACTAGGAATTGTGCAGAAAGGTTTAACCCTATAATTCAATAATAAAGATAATGTCGTGGCAGAAATGCAGAAAACTTCCTCAATTTTTAAATAGTTTTTAAATTTATTTCTGAGAGAGAGAGACAGCATGAGCAAGGGAGGGTCAGAGAGAGAGTGAGACACAGAATCCGAAATACTCCAGGCTCTGAGCTAGCTATCAGCACCGAGCCTGATGCGGAGCTTGAACCCATGAACCGTGAGATAATGACCTGAGCTGAAGTCGGACGCTTAACTGACTGAGCTACCCAAGTGCCCCAATTTTTTTTTAATTTCTAAAAGACATCTTTCAAATTTTCTGAAATAGTGGTTTCCTGGGGAGGATCCTAAAATTCATTCTCATTTATTATCACAAGTTATGGGATTCTGAATCATTGTCATATCTGTAGTCTCCTAGCACAAGTCTCTGTTTATCTTCAGTATCTCCTTAAATCTAGAATGGCTTGAAATTGCTCTAGGGTTATCTAACCAAAATATATACTGATGGTGTTACTAAGTGAGATAAGAAATCACAGGAGACTCCTAAACAAAGAGAACAAACTAAGGGTAAATGGGGGGTGTGGGGGAGAGGGAAAATGGGTGATAGGCATTGAGGAGGGCACTTAGGATGTTCACTGGGGGTTGTATGTAAGCCAATTTGACAATACATTACATTCATTAAAAAAAGAAAGTAAAAGAAATTATCTCCTTTAGTTGGTACATTCCTACACCTGCAGGATCATACAACACAACTCATTACCTAACAATGTTATCTTCACATTAAATTGAATTCAGCTGTTTGAACAAATTTAAAAATCACAATTATATCCAGAACACAATTGCCTATATCTTCAATTTATGATCCACTATCTTCACATGAAGTTCTTTGATGGGATAATTCATAGTTTTCACTGTTCTCGAGTTTGAGATCTGTAGTCATTTACATAAGGAAGCTTTATGTTTCCTTTCTGCTCTCATAAATTTCTTTTTTTGGTTGTTGTTTATTTATTTATTTTGAGAGAGAGACAGAGTGCACACGCAAATGAGCAGGGAAGGAAGGGAGAGAGAGAGAGAGAGAGACCCAAGGAGGCTCTGTGTTGCCAGTGCAGAGCCCAACACAAGGCTGTCATACAAGCTGCGAGATCATGACCTGATTCGAGATGAGGAGCCAGCTATTTAACCAAATGAGCCACGCAGGCGCCCCTCTCATAAATTTGAATATGCCTACTAATAAAACATGTCATAATCATATAGTTACTATATTTGTTTTTCTATCATTCCATGGACATTTACTGTTTTTTTTCCCTTTTGAAAAATACTGTTTATACATGATATACAAACACTTGATAGATTTTCACAAATTGAAACCACTATAACTAGCACATCATTTGGGTAGTAGACATGACCAGTACTTCACAAGCCACTTTTGTGCTTTTATTCTCTACCACTCCCGAAATAGCACTTTTTACCACGTTTGATAGCATAGATTTATTTTGTCATTATTTTATTTTTAGATTATGTGCCTTTCTGTATCTGGCTTCTTTCCCTCACATTATTGTTGTTGAGTTAATTCTAGTTTTATTTTGTATTTGTAGATCATTAATTCACATTGCTACTGAACCATCCATTTTGCAACTATCATCTTCTTAATCACCTAATTTTGTTAATGAGCATATGTGAATATTATAGGGTTTAACTATTAGAAATGCTACTCCTATCAATGTTTTTGAACATGTCTTCTGGAAACTATATAGAAGAATTTCTCTTGGAACTAAGTCAGAAGAAGAGGTTCTAGGCCATCAGATATGCATATGTTTATCTCCCCCCAGCTTTATTAAAGTATAATTGAGAAATAAAAATTGTATATATTTAAGATTTAAGACAACATGATGATTATATGTACACATGGATCATTAATTATTAATTAACAGCGGCTTGCTCTTTTGTTTCCGTATGTCCAGAACTTGCTTGTTGAATATGAATTCTCCATTCAAAACAGTTGCACCTTGAAGGATGTCTTTGTTTTTCTTAGCCATTACTTTTACACATAATTATTAGAAAATAAGTAATTCATTGGGAGCCTGGTTGGCTCAGATGAAAAAGTCTGCACCTCTTGATCCCAAGGCCATGAGTTTGAGCCACACATGGGGTGTATGTAGAGATTACTTAAATAAATGTAACTTACAAAAATTTTTTAAAAGAGAAATCTAAAAAAATTTTTCTCCAAATATTTTAGGCTTTTGAGTGTGACTGCATATAATTTAGATGAGAATATGTAGAAAAAGAAAATACTTCAAATGTTGATTCTTGATTTATTAGTAAAACATATCTCTCCACATTCATGGAAATTTATAAAGGCTAGAAATACATCTGCATCCTAGTAAGTTAATGTGGAAATATTTTCTATTGTAATTTTATGCAGGTTTTAAAAATATTTTATGAAAATGTTTATCACTTGATTTTTGCATTTTGGGGACACAGGGTGATTTGTTTTTCTTTTTACCATTATTATTATGTTTTTACTGAAGTGTACTTAACACACAATGTTACATTAGTTTCACATGTACAACATAGTAGTTTGGCAAATCTATGTTATGTTAAACTCACCACAAGTGGAGCTACCATTTGTCAACATATAATGGCATTATAATACCACTGACTCTATTCTGTGTGTGATACCTTTCATCACTGTGACTTATTTACCCCATAATTGAAAGGCACTACCTCCATTCCCCTTCACTCCTTTTTATCCATCCTCCACTCCCTTTCTTTCTAGCAACAACCAGGTTTTTCTCTGTATTTATGGATCTCTTTCTGTTTTGTTTCTTTGTTTTGTTTTTAGATTCCACATATAAGTGAAATTATACAGCATTTTTCTTTTTCTATCTGATTTATTTCACTTAGCACAATATCCACTCAGTCTATTCATATTGTTAAAAATGATAAAATATCCTTTTTATGGCTAATATCTCATTTATCTATATATCATCTCTTCTTTGTCCATTTATTTATTGAAGGTTGCTTCAAATCTTGGTTTAATAAATAATGCTGCAATAAACATAGGAGTGTACAGAATTTTTCGAATTAGCAGTTTTGTTTTCATTGGGTGAGTACCCATTGGTGGAATTACTGGATCATATTGTATCTCTATTCCTAATGTTTTGAGAAACTTCCATATTTTTCCACAGTAGCTATACCAACTTACCTACACACAAGAAGGGAACAAAATCCTTATTTTTCTAATTCTCAACAAGACTGGTTATCTCCTGTCTTCTTGATGATTGCCATTCTGACAGGTTTTAAGGTAATGTTTTGATTTGCATATCATTGATGATTAGTGATTTTGAGAATCTTTTCATGTATCTGTTGGCCATATGTATGTTTTCTTTAGAAAAAAATGGCTATTGAGGTTCTCTGCTTAATTTTAATTAGATTTTTTTTAGTGTTGAGTTTTATAACTTCCTTACATATTTTATATACTAACCTCTTACTGGATCCATTATTTGTAAGTATCTTCTTCCATTCTGTTAGGTTGACTTTTGGTTTTATTGATGGTTTCTTGATGTGCAAAAGCTTTTTGTTTTGGTGTAGTCCCAATAGTTTATTTTTCTTTTGTTTCCCTTGCCTGAGAAGACATACCTAGAAAAATGTTGTGAAGGCTGATGTTAGAGATTACTGTCTATATTTTATTATAAGAGTATTATGAATTAAGGTGTAAAGGTTATGCATTTGAACCATTTTCAGTTCATTTTTGCACATGATATAAGAAAATGGTCCAGTTACATTATTTTTCATGTAGCTGTCCATTATTTCTAAAACCATTTACAAAAAGACTGTCTTTACCCCATTATATATTCTTGTCAACTTTGTCATAAATTAATTGATCATATTAGCATGGGTTTATTTCTGGGCTCTCTTTTCTGTTCCATTAATCTATGTGTCCATCTTTATATCAGGAATTTACTGTTTTGATTGTATCGCATCATAGGAATCCCATAAGAGGAAGGGAGAGGGAAAGGCACTGAAGGAGTCCTTGAACAATTATAGCTGAGAACTTCCCCAACCTGGGGAAGGAAACAGACATTGAAACCAACAGGCACATAGAACGCCCCTCAGACGTAACTTGTATTACTCTTCTGCATGACATATCATAGTGAAACTGGCAAAATATAAGGACAAAGAGAGAATATATATGTCAGTTGAAAGCTGGAGAAGCTATACTTATATCACACAAACTAGACTTTAAAGTAAAGGCAGTAATGGGATGCCTGGTGGCTTAGCTGGTTAAGGGTCTGTCTTTGGCTCATGTCATGATCTCATTGTTCGTGGGTTCGAGCCCTGCGTCGGGCCCTCTGATGACAACTAGCTCAGAGCCTAGAGCCTGTTTAGGATTCTGTGTCTCCCCCTCTCTCTGACCCTCCCCTGTTCACACTCTCTCTTTCAGAAATTAAAAAAACATTAAAAAAATAAAGTAAAGGTAGTAACAGGGGATGAAGAAGGGCATTATATAATAATTACAGGGTCTATCCATCAGGTAGAACTAACAATTATAAATGTCTATGTGCCAGATATGGGAGCACTTAAATACATAAAACAATTAATCACAAACAGAAATGATCTTATGGATAAAAATGTGCTAATAACAGGGGACTTTAATACTCCACTTACAGCAATGGATAGATCAACTAGACAGAAAATCAATAAAGAAACAATGGACTTGAAAGACATACAGGACCAGATGGATTTGACAGATATATATAGAACTCTACATCCTGACGCCATGGAATTCACTTTCTTCTCAAGTGAAAATGGCACATTCTCCAAGATAGATCACATACCGGGTCTTAAAGCAGTCCTCAATAAATATAAAAGAATATAGATCTTACCATGCACACTTTTAGGCCACAATGCTATGAAACTTCAAATCAATCACAGGAAAAAGTCTAAAAAACCTCTAAAAGCATTGAGGTTAAAGAACACCCTAGTAAAGAACGAATGGGCCAATCAGGCAATTAGAGAAGAAATTAGAAAATATATGGAAACAAATGAATGAAAATACAGCTATCCAACCTCTTTGAAATGTGGCAAAGGCAGTGCTAAGAGAAAAGTACATGGCATTCCAAGCCTATTTCAAGAAATTAGAAAAAGTGCAAGTACAAAACCTAACGGTGCACCTAAAGGAACTAGATGGAGAACAACAAGAGCACTCCAAACCCAGTAAGAGAAGACAAATAATAAAAATCAGGGCAGAAATAAACAATATAGAAACCAAAGAAACAGTTTAACAGATCAATGAAACCAATAGTTGGTTTTTTAAAACAAAACAAAACAAAACAAAACCAAAATTGACAAACCTCTAGCCAGGCTTCTCAAAAAGAAAAGAGAGAGCACCCAAATAGACAAATTCATGAATGAAAATGGACTTATTACAACCAACCCCTCAGAAATACAAGCAATTATCAGGGATACTATGAACAATTATATGCCAACAAACTGGACAACTTAGAAGAAACGGAAAAATTCCTAAACACACACTCACTACCAAAATTCACACGGGAAGAGATAGAAAATCTGAACAGACCCATAGATAGTGAAGAAATTGAATCCTTTATCAAAAATCTTCCAACAAATAAGAGCCCTGGGCCAGATGGCTTGCCTGGGGAATTCTACCAGACATTTCAAACAGAATTAATGCCCATTCTTCTCAAGCTATTCCAAAAAATAGAAATTGAAGGAAAACTTCTGGACTCATTCTATGAAGCTGGCATCACTTTGATTCCCAAGCCATATGGAAAAACATCAATGAAACGAAGATTTAGTTCTTTATGTAGAGCATCATGTCGTCTGCAAAAAGTGAACGTTTGACTCTTTGCCAATTCTCTTGCCTTTTATTTCCAGCTTTTTGCTACAGGCCAAGGGAACTACAGGCCAATATCCTTGATGAATACAGATGCAAAAATCCTCAACAAGATACTTACAAATCGAATTCAACAGCACATAAAAAGAATTATCCACCATGATCAAGTGGGATTCCTTCCTGGGTTATAGAGCTGGTTCAATATTCGCAAATCAACCAATGTGATACATCACATTAACAACAACAACAAAAAGATAAAAACCATATGATCCTGAAGATTCAGAAAAAGCATTGGACAAAATGCAGCATCACTTCTTAATAAAGACACTTGAGGAATTCAGGATGGAAGGAGCTTACTTAAACATCATAGAAGACAACTATGAGAAGTCCTCAGCTAACATCATCCTCAATGGGGAAAAACTGAGAGCTTTCCCGCTGAGAATAAGTACACGGTAGGGATATCCACTCTCACCACTGTTGTTCAACATAGTGCTGGAAGTCTCACCACTGTTGTTCAACATAGTGCTGGAAGTCCTAGCATCAACCATCAAACAACAAAAGGAAATAAAAGGCATCAGAGTCGGCTAAGAAGAGTCAAACTTTCACATTTCGCAGATGACATGGTACTCTACATAAAGAACTCTTCGTTTCATTGATATCTTCCATTGCTTTTTTTTTCATTTTTATTCAAGTTATTACTGCTCTGGTCTTTATTATCTCCTTTTATATACTGACTTTGGGCTTTGGTTGTTGCTTTTGTAGTTCTTTTACATACCTGTTTATATTGTATATATGTTTTCTTGTTTCTTGAGGTAGGTTGGTAACATTATAAACTTCCCTCCTAGAACTATTTTTGCTGCATTCTAAAGATTTTGGACCATTGTTTTCTCATTTTTATTTATCTCTATGTATTTTTAATTTTCCTCTTCTATTTGTTTCATGATCCAATGATTGCTTGTAACATGTTCTTTAGCCTTCATGTGATTGGGCAGGGGTTGAGGTTGGATGCTTTGGTTTGTTTCATTGCTAATGTTAATGTTTTTCAGCTCAGCTAATCTATGCATTAATGTAAGTGTGGTGTTAACACTTCATTCTATTTTTATATTACCATCAGTTTTGCGTTTATGTCGGTTAATGTTTCATGTATTTAGGTATTCCAATTTGCATGCATAGACATTTACAATTGTTATATCCTCTTATTAGATATACCATTGTGTTGTCCTTCTTTGGTTCTCGTTACATCTTTGTTTTAAAGTCACTGTTGTCTGATATAAGCATTGATACTTCAGGGGGTTTTTTCTTTCATTTTTATGGAATAGCTTTTTCCATCCCCTTCACTTTCGATCTGTGTCTTTGGATCTGACATGAGTGTGTTGTAAGCAGCATAGATGGATCTTTTTTTTCTTCCTTTTTTAATCCATTCAGTTGCTCTGTGTATTTTGAACGGCACAATGAGGCAATTTATACTTAAAGTGAAAAATGATAAGCATATTATTGCCATTTTACCGATTGTTTTCTGATTCTTTTTGTAGTTCTTTACTGTTCCTTTCTTCTTGTGATCTCTTTCCTTGTGGTAGATGACTTCTTTTGATATTATTTTTCACTAACTCTCTACTTGTAATTTGTGTATCTGGTTACCATGAGACTCATATGTAACATTCTAATATAGCCATCTATATAGGGTTTGTGGTCCGTTAAGTTCAAACTCATTCTAAGAAAACTTTGTGTTTACTCTCTTTTTAATGTTTTATGTATATGTTGTCAAGTTTTACATACATTTATTCTGTGACTCTCCTTCACTATGTTTAGATATAGGTAATATTGCTACTTTTGTCTTATATACTTAATGCTAACTTTATAAGTGACTGCTATACTGTTTCTACTGTATGTTTGCTTTTACTCATCTTTTTTTGTTGTTTTCTTTTTCTTTTTCCAATTAAATTTTTCATTAACATTTTGTGCTTTGCCTTTTTCTTTTTTATTTCTTTTTTCCTACTCTTACCCTATATTCATCTGTTGTGTTTCTCAAATTCCACATATGAGTGAAATTATATGATCTTTGTCTTTCTCTGACTGATTTATTTTACTTAATATAACTATTATTTACTTAATAGTTCCATCCATGTTGTTGCAAATGGCAAAAATTTCATTCTTTTTCATCACCAAGTAGTATTCCATTTTGTGTGTGTGTGTGTGTGTGTGTGTGTATAAATTATACATACATACATATATGTATATGTATATAGGAATATAATGTGTCTATATGCATGTATATATATAAATTATACATGTATGTATGTATATAATGCTATCACCAGTCAATGGACATTTGGGCTCTTTCCATAAACTGGCTGTTGGATTGGATTGGAGTGCATGTGCCCTTCTGATAAGCTTTTTTTGTATCTTTTGGATAAATGCCTAGTAACACGATTGCTGGGCCATAAGGTAGCTCTATTTTTATTTTGGTGAAGAACCTGTATACGGTTTTCCAGAGTAGCTGCACCAGTTTTCATTCTTACCAACAGTGCAAAAGTGTCCTCACTTCTCCACATCCTCGCCAACATCTGTTGCTTCCTGAGTTGTTAATTTTAGCCATTCTGACAGGTGTGAAGTTATATCTCATTGTGGTTTTTGATTTGTATGTCTCTGAAGATGAGTGATGTTGAGCATTTTTTTGTGTGTCTATTAGCCATCTGGATGTCTTCTTTGGAAAGATATGTATTCATGTCTTCTGCTCGTTTCTTCTCTAGATTATTTGTTTTTGGATGTTGAGTTTGGTTTGTTCTCTACAGATTTTGGATACTAACCCTTGTTCAATGTTATTTGAAAATATCTTTTCCCATTCCTTCAGTTCCCTTTTAGTTTTGTTGATGGTTTTCTTCACTGTGCAGAAGATTTGTATCTTGATGAGATCTCAATAGTTCATTAAAATTTTTTTAAATGTTTATTTATTCTTGAGAAAGAGAGAGAGAGAGAAAGGGGAAGCGGGGGGACACAGAATTTGAAGCAGGTGCTAGGCTCTAAGCTGTCAGCACAGAGCCCAACTTGGGCCTGAACTCATGAACTGTGAGATGGTTATCTGAGTTGAACTCAGATGCTCAAATGACAGAGTCATCCAGGTGCTCAATTCATTTTTGTTTTTACTTCCTTTGACTTTGAGACATGTCAAGTAAGATGTTATACCTGAGGTGAAAGAGATGCTGCCTGTTTTCTCCTGTAGAATTTTGAAAGTGTCTTGTCTCAAATTTAGGTCTTTCATTTATTTTGAATTTATTTTTGTGTATGGTGTATGATAGTGGTATTAGGACATTTTATTGTTGGTGAAATCCTGTAAGTTTTGTTAGTCTGGAAAACTCTTTATCTCTCATTCAAGTCTGCATAATAATCCTGTCAGGTAGAGTATTCTTGGTTTTAGATATTTTTCTTTCAATACTATAAATATATCAAAGCACTCTATGCTGGCCTGCAAAATTTCTCTTGAAAAAGCAGCTGATAGCATTATGAGTTTCTTCTTGTATATAATTGTTTCTTGTCTCTTGCTGATTTTAAATTTATTTATCTTTAATGTTTGACAATTTAATTATTCTGTTGTGGTGTGGACTTCTTTGGGTTTATGTTTTTGAAACTCTACTTTTTTAACTTGAATGTATGTTTCCTCAGATTAGGAAAATTTTCAGCTATAATTCTTCTAATACCTTTTCTGCCTTTTTCTCTCTTTCTTTTTCCAGGTCCCTTATAATACAAATATATGTTCACATGATATTGTCCAAGAGATTTTGTAGCCCATGCTCATTTAATTTTCCATTACGTGTGTTTCAAATCCCTAATATGTTCTTCTGCATCTTCCACTCTACTCTTGATTGCCTCTAGTTTATGTTTCATTTTGGTTATTGAATTATTCTACTGTGTTTACTTTTTCTTCTTATCTCATTGTTGAATCCCTTACTAATTTCATTTACTTTTCTCTCCAGTCTAGTGAGAATTTTTATCACCATTACTTTGAATTCTTTATCAGGTAATTTGCTTATTACTGTTTCATTTATTTCCCTTTCTGAGGTTTTGTCTTGTTCTTTAATTGGATCACCTCTCTCTCTCCCTCTCTCTCTCTCTGTGTCTCCCCCTTGTTTGTTTTTATGAATTAAGTGGTGCAGCTACTTTGCCTAAGCATGAATGAATAATTTTGTTTATGGTTGACCATTCTGTATAATGTGTGTACTTGGTTACTTTGGCTGGCTGGCTAGCTGGAACTATGGCTAGTGTGGGATGTGTGTCCTGAGACATTTGGCTGTGGCTGCCTTGGTGGGAATTGTCAGAGCTGAAATGGGCACAGGTCAGGACAGTCTGAGAGCACATACTTGTATGTCAACTGAGATGGAGGCAGACATATGTTGAGGTGTGCCAGGGTGCTCAGTACAAGGGTATCCTGGCAGGGCTGCTGGAGCCAAGGCGAGCATGGTCCACAGTGTCTAAGTACACTCCATGTAGGGGCATTCTGAAAGTTTAGTTCCCTTTCCTGACTGAAGGGAAGTGTGGGCTGGATAGTCTAGGGTACCCCATGCAAGGATGTCCCTCTTGGACCAGCTGAACATCAATCTTGGGGTACTCTATTCAAGAGGTAGTTTGGCAGGGATTCTTTGAGCTAGGGTGGTTGTGGACAAAAGGTTTCTATAAGGTTACCTTATAGACTCAGGTGGACCCAAAGTCTTTTGGACCTGCAGTGTTGTGGGTACCTTTTTCTTGTGTCATCTTGGTGAAGTGGCTGGAGATGCAGTGAATGTGCCTCATTGGGGTTACCTTGGTGAGATGGTTGGAGCTCTGTGAGCTATGGTCCATGACTCACCTAGGTGGTAGGCTGGGTGGGGTGTCTAACCCTGTACCTGTCCATGCCATCAAGGTGGAGGGTAGAATGCAAACCTTGGTGCTCAATAGCCCCTCTCTTTCAAGAGGAGTTTTAGCAGTTCCCCTGCAATTTATGGGAGTTCAAGGGTTGAATCTTTATATTTGTTTTAAGCTGTGGATTTTTTTTTCTAAACCCCAGAGCAGATGGATTTGCTCAAAGTCGTCTTATGCACTGCCTTTCACAGCAATGCAGGGAGGTTCCTTTGTTACCTTCTTTCCATCTCTCCTTTTATTCTGCACGTGACCTTTCTATCATTTGATGTGTAAAAGTTGTCCAGTAAGCCCTCATTTCTTCAGAAGGAATTGCTCTCCATATACATGTAGATTTGGTGTAGAGTAGGAAGGGGGTGAGTAAAACGTCTTCCTGAATCTTCTTCTTGGACCTGAACTCAAGACTTTGCTTTTCAAAATTGTTAAATGCAGATTTGGGGGAAGATGGGAGCCTATCTTGTCATATAGATACAAATAAACAACACTCACATCAGTGTAAATAAACCATAAAATGACCTGAACACTGGCAGACACAACTCCACAACTAATATAGAGAGGAGACCACCCTGAAGAGGGTAGGAGGAGTAAAGATAAGATCAGAAACTAAAGGGACCCATGAGACTCCATGGTAAGGAAAAATTCTGTGGGTCCATAGAAGGGAGAGAAACAGACCTCATATCAGGAAGTCCTCACAGGGAGATAAATCCCCGTAACATTTGGCTTTGAAAACCGGAGGGCAAAACTTCACAAGCTCTTAGAACCAGTGGGACTTAACACCTGAAACTTTAAAAATCAATGCTTTCTGCCTTGGAAAGCTGGGAAAGCAAGAGGAAAGTGAGTCCCTACCCTTAAAGAGAGAAAACAAACAAATGGCCCATGAAGACACAGCATAGAAACAACAATTTGAAAAAATACCTGGAGGTATGAGGTTTATTTACTAATCTCAGAACATGTACTGGAGAGGCAGGAATGCTTGGGAGACATCTCCGAGAATAAAAGAGATAGTTGGTGCCATCCCTCTGCCCATCTTTCCAGCATAAACACAAAGCCACCAGTGGGAATCAGCAAGTTGCTGTCACTCTCTACCTACCTTGCTAAAACCATTGTGTTGTCCTTGTGGATGCTTCATGAATCCTCCGTTCCAAATCTTCAGGTCTTACTACCTATGGCTTCATGTTCTCTCCTGTAGAAAACCTGTGTACCAATCTTGTTAACCCCTGCACACTTTGTAGGATTGACCCCCTCCAATACATTCTTCACTGGAGCCCATCCAAATAGGTGCTGCAAGCCTGCCAGTCTGCCTGCAATGCAGTTCTGGCAATGACGAGCATTACTCTAAAATAATTCCTGCCCCAGGGAGAGGAGAAGATAACAACATACCAGGCAAAATGGGGCCTCAGCAGTGGGATGGGGGCACATAATTGGTCTTACTCTAGGCTCTGACCACCAATGAAAGCTTCTCAAGGGAGAACACAGGGAAACTCTTTTGCAATTTGGTACAATTACATCTCTGCAAATGCCATTTGAATCAACTCATGCCCCAGGTGGTCCCAGACTGGCCCACTAACACCACAACTGGCAAAGAGACCCACTGCAGAAAACTGGACTGAAGGGAAAAATAGCTCAGCCACAAAAACACAGTGCATGCAACATACATTGGAGACAACCCTAAAGTGCCTGGTTCTGGTAAACTAAAGACACTGTACTGCAGGGCACTACCATACCTCTTCTTCATAAGGTTACTATTTCAAGGTCACATCAAAGGTCACTTTATAAGGCTTCAATGACTTTCCTAACACAGAGAAATAGAAATGGAGATTTAGACAAAATGAGGAGACAGAGGTATATGTCCCCAAATGTAAACCAGAACAAAATCACAGTAAGAGACTGAAATGAAAGGGATATTAGTAATATGACTGAAAGAGACTTTAAGGTAATGATCACAAAGATACTTATTGGACTCAAGAAAAGAATGGAGGACATTATTGATTTGCAAAAAGATTTTAAAAAATAAGAAAAAGAACTAATTAGCGATGGAGAACTAAATAAATGAACTAAAATGCACTAGATGGAATAAATCATTAGCTATAGAAAGAAGAGTGTATCAGCAATCTGGAGAATGGAGAAGTGGAAAACATTAAGCTGAGCCCATGAGAGAAGAGGGAAAAAAAAGAACAAAGTGAGAACAGACTTAGGGATTCAGTAATACCATCAAATGTAATAACATTTGCATTAGAGGGATCCCAGAGGGAAAAGTAAGAGAAGAGGGGGAAGAAATTTTATTTGAAGAAATAATAGCTGACAACTTCTCAAATATGGGAAGAAAATAGAAATCCATATCAAGGAAGCACAGAGGTCTCAATAAAATCAACCCAATGAAGTTCACACCAAGAAACATGATAATTAAAATGAAAAAAAAATAGTGATAGAGATTTTAATTTTTTAAAATGTTTTATTTATGAGAGAGAGAGAGAGAGAGAGAGAACAGGGGAGGGTCAGAGAGAGAGGGAGATACAGAATTTGAAACAGGTTCCAGGCTCTGAGCTAGCTGTCAGCACAGAGCCCAATGCGGGGCTCGAACTCCTGAACCGTGAGGTCATGACCTGAGCCAAAGTCGGACACTTAACTGACTGAGCCGCTCAGATGCTCCTAAAGAGAAAATTTCAAAAGCAAAAAGACAGAGATGCTTGGGTGGCTCAGTTGGTTAAGCATCCAACTTCAGCTTATGTTATGATATAATGGTCATGGGTTTGAGTCCCGCATTGGGTTCTCTGCTGATAGCTAAGACCCTGCTTCAGATTCTGTATCCCACTCTCTCTCTGTCCCTCACCTGCTTATACTCTGTCTCTCAGAAATGAATAAATGTTACAAGTTTCTTAAAGCAATAAGAGAAAGAAAGAATGCAGGAAGAGCTGATAAGCCTATTAGCAGATTTTTTAGGAGTAACGTTGCGGGCCAGAAGGGAGTTGCATGATGCATTTGAAGTGCTGCAAGAAAATAACAACAACAACAACAAAACCCAAACAGCCCAAACAGACAAAAATTTCAGCCAAGAACACTCTATCCAGCAAGGTTATCATTCAGAATAGGAGATATATTTTCCCAGACAAAAGTAAAGTTAGAAGAATTTATAACCACTAAACTATCCCTACAAACAATGTTAAAGAGGACTCTTTAGGTGAAGTGGAAAGACCAGAAGTAAGAGTAAGAAAAGTAGGTAGCACAAAAGAAATATATTTATAAATAAATCAGGATGGGGGTCACAAAATAAAATGATGAAAAGTATGACACTACATACTTAAAACACTGGTGTAGGAAGAAGAGAAATAAAGAGTGGGTCCAAACTTAAGTAACTATTAACTTAATATATATTTCTTCATGCAGAAGATGTTATATACAAACCAGATGGTAACCACAAATCAAAAAGCAATAACAGATATGTAAAAAACAGAAGAAGAAGGGAATCCAAGTATATCATTAAAGAAAGCCAGCAAAATATGAAAAAACAAGAGAAGAAAAAATAAAACTACAAAAACAAACATAAAGCAAGTAACAAAATGGCAATAAATACATACCTACCAGGAATTACTATGAATGTAAGTGGATGAAAAACTCCAATGAAAAATATAAGTTGAAGAAATGGATTTTAAGAAAAAAGACCCATCTCTTTGCTGCCTACAAGAGATTCATTTCAAATGTAAAGTTACATGTAGATTGAAAATGACAGGTTGAGGAAGCATGTATTTTGCAAATAGGAGTGAATAGAAAGCCAGAGTAGTAATGCTAATATCAGATAAAATAGATTTTATGAAGACTGTAGTAAAGGGCAGTGTAGTAAGAGGACCCTATATTTGTCTCATCCCTTGAACACAACGAGATAGCTATCAAACCACTCTGAAAATTCAAGATGTCAATCTGGGGACTGAAAGAACAGACTCCAAAACTAAAGGGGAGAAAGGTGACCACCCTGGGGAAAGTAGGAAGTGTGGAGATAATTTTCGAGGGAGAATGGATTGTGGATGCTGCAGAGGGGAGGGAGCCCTGGTCACAGGTAAAGGAGGGAGAGAGAGAGAGAGAGAGATAGGAGAGCAGCACAGGAAAATGCACAAGAACGCTTCCTCAAAGTCAAAGTCATTGGCTGGGAAAGCAAGAGGGATTGATTTTTGTGTTTTTGGAACCAACAAATCTCAAAGACTGTAGTTTTAAAAGTCAACGGGCTTAGCCTTGAGGATACTAATCTCTCCTGGAGAGAAGGCAGACAAACAATCCTGGGACAGAAAACATCATCTGGGGATCACCTAAGGCCATGGGGCAGAGACTGTTCACTCTTCTTGGAGGGCATCTGTGAGAAGTGGCATCCACAGTGGTGGCTCTCTGGGAACAAAAGAACTGACAGGCACCATTTCCCTCCACCAAATCTCAGCATAGGCACAGAGACAGCTGCTAAGGGCTTCTCACACCAACACTGGCTGTTTACTCTACTTTCTCCAAATCTCATGTTTCTGGGCTCTGGTATGACTGCGCTTCATGGTCAAACATGTATCTCTCCCAGCATGGCAAGACCCTCCACTAGAAGAGCAGTTTATGCCCTTGCCATAACATGTCCCTAAAGCTTGGAATTTTAGAGGTCAGTGGACCTTTTCTTTGTCTAAGACATAAATAAGTAGTTTTAACCATAAAAAATTAAAGTCATCAGGTTTCATTGGGATAAAGCTCAAAGTCCACTGTCCTGCTAAATGTAGGTAAGCAAACTGTAGACAGATGGCCTGAAAATGGCGATTTGAAGAATGTGACACATGTGGGGAGATTGCTCTTCTCAGGGTGCTTCCCTGAGAGCAGCAGGCAGGGAGACCCATTTCTGGAGACAAAAGAGCAAGCTGGTGTCATTCCCCTGCCCCACACTCAGCATAAACAAGCTTCAATAAACAGCGGAGCTCTGACACTGGATGCCTAACCTCTTTACACCAAGCTTACCACCCTTTGCTCTGCTGAGGAAAGTATGCCTAAGTACCAGTGTGGTGGGTCCCTCCTCCAGAGTACCAGCAGAAACTCATGCACACACCATGCCTCCCAAAAAGAAACTTTTGCAAGATTCAGTTCTACTTTAAGTAGTACTATGTTTCATTTACAAGTAGACCAGAACACACCTAGTTAAAATTGGCCACACTCTGGCAAAAGTCCAAACAGTGCACATTGCAGGCTAGGAAAATCTCTACAGAAGACTGGCATAAAGCATAGAACAGCCAAACACAGCAGCAGAGTGCATGCAGCACATATGAGAGACACTCCTGAAGCCTCAGTCCCTGACATTATCTGACCTTTTTCATAAAGCCATTACTCTAAAGGTAGGAAAGCCATTACTCTAACACAGTAAAGAACAGAGAGGCTTAGACAAATACCTAGATGAAGGAATGCATCCCAAATGAAAGAACAAGAGAAAGGCACAGACAGAGGTCTAATCAAAAGAGATGTAAGTGTTCTGCCTGATGCAGAATTTAAAGTAACAATCAAAAGGATACTCACTAGACCTGAGGAAATAATTGAAGCCTTCAGAGAGGACCTTAATGCAGAGACAAAGGGGTTAAAAAACAATCACACAGAAGTGAAAAAGATAATAAATGAGATTCAAAACAGATCAGATATAATGACCACAAGAATGGAAGAAGTAGAGAGATGAATAAGTGATATAGAATATAAAATAATGGAAAATAATAAAGCTAAACAAAAGAGAGAAAAAAGAATTATGTATCATGAGAACAGACTTAAGGAACTCAGTGACTCCATCAACATAATTATATTGTATCATAGGAGTCCCATAAGAAGAGGAGAGAGAAAAAGGGAAAGAAGGTTTATTTGAGGATACAATAGCTGAAAACGTCCCTAAGCTGGGGAAAGAAACAGATATCCAAATCAAGGAGGCATAGAGAACTCCTCTCAAAATCAACAAGGCAGGCCAACACCAAGACATATTGTATTAAATTTGCAAAATATAGTGATAAAGAAAATATTCTTGTGGTGCCTGGGTGCCTCAGCCAGTTGAGTGTCCGACTTTGGCTCAAGTCATGATCTCACCGCTCACAGGTTCAAGCCCCACATCAGGCTCTGTGCTGACAGCTCAAAGGTTGGAACCTGCTTTGGATTCTGTGTCTCCCCCTCTCTCTTCTCCTCCCATGTCCATGCTCTGTCTGTCTCTGTTTCACAATAATAAATAAATGTTAAAAAATTAAAAAGAAAATATTCTCAAAGCAGCAAGACAAAAGAAGTCACTAACTTGCAATAGAAGACCCAGAAGGTTAACTGAAGATCTTTCCACAAGAACATGGCAAGTCAGGAGGGAATTACATGATGTATTCAACATGCTGAATGAGAAACTTGTAACAAAAATACTTTTTTTCCAGTGAGGCTATATCATTCATAATAGAAGGAAAGATAAAGAGTTTCCCAGACAAAGAAAAACTAAAGGAGTTCCAGACCACTACACCAGCCCTGCAAGAATATTAAAGGAGACTCATTGAGAGTGAATGAAGACCAAAATGCCAAAGAATAGAAAGGAACAGAGAAAACCTCGATAAACAATGAAAAAACAAGTAATAAAATGGCACTAAATAAATATCTATCAGTATTTGCTCTGAATGTAAACGGACTAAATGCTTCAATGAAAACATATAAGGTTTCAGAATAGATTAAAAAATAAATAAAAACCATAGTCCATCCATTTGTTGCCTACAAGATACTAATTTTAGACATAAAGACATCTACAGATTGAAAGTGAAGGAATGGAGAAACATTTAACACACAAATGGAAGTCAAAAGATAGCCAGAGTGTCAATACTTACATCAGACAAACTAGATTTTATTTTTATTTTATTTAAAAATTTCTAATGTTTATTTATTTTTGAGAGAGAGAGAGAGAGAGAGAGAGAGAGAGAGAGGAGAAGAGAGAGGGGGAGACACAGAATCTGAAGCAGTCTCCAGCTCTGAGCTGTCAGCACAGAGCCTGAAGAGGGGCTCAAACCCACAGACTACGAGACCATGACCTGAGCTGAAGTTGGATGCTCAACCAACTGAGCCACCCAGGTACCCCTGACAAACTATATTTTAAATAAAAGACTGTAGGTGGCAGTTAAGATGGCAGAGAAATAGGAGACTCTAAGCTTCTCTGGTCCCTTGAACACAGCTAGATAGTTATCAAATCATTGTGAACACCAAAGACGTCATGTCATTTGTGAATAGTGAAATTTTGAAACATTTCTTGTGAATGTATATGCTCCTTATTTCTTTTTATTTTCTGACTGCTGAGGTTAAGACTTCCAGTACTATATTAAATGCTAATGGTGACAGCTGGCTGTGGAGTTATTTCTAGAAAGTGCATTGTAAGTCCTGAGGGGCGAATTAGGTAATTTTGAAAATGTCAGCAATGTTCTGGTCTCAAAGCTGTCGAGTGTGATAGCATTATGAGACCAGAGCCCCATGATCTGCCAAAGGACAGTTTGAGATACACCTGCTATAACTTCTTGACATTCCTTGAAACCACACACACTCCCTTCATGCCTTCATGTAACCACCAGACATATGTCTGGTTAATGTCTAAAGATCCTTTGAGCTCTCTCTCCTTGTTTTGGTAGTCTTTGATACTTCTATATAATGAAATATGAAATAAAGACTATGTACAGTTTGCTGCTGTTGTTTCACTGACAGAGGCAGTCCTGTGCGTTTGCTCAGTCTATGTGTCTGGGAACTTTTTCTTCCATGTGCAGCTACAGCAGACATCCTGAATGTAGGGGAAAGTCCATTTTTTCCCTATTGATGAGGATATTAATAGTTATTCTTTCCTATATGGCCTTGATGATGATGAGGTATGTTTCTTCTATCCCTATTTTCTTGAGGGTTTTTATCATGAAAGGATGTTCTATTTTGTCAAACCCTGTTTCTGCATCTATTGAAAGGATCATGTGGTTCTTACCATTTCTTTTATTAATGCAGTGCATCACACTGATTATTTTGTGAATATTAAGCAAACCCTTCAGGTCAGGAATAAATCCCACGTGACCACAGTGAATAATTCTTTTAATGTACTGTTGGATTCAATTTGCTAGTATCTTGTTGAGAATTTTTGCATCTAGTTTAATCCAAGATAATGGCCTTTAATTCTCTTTTTCAGTGGGGTCTTTGGCTGGCTTTGAAATCAAGGTAATTCTGCCTAGATTGAATTTGGAAGTTTTACTTCTATTTTTATTTTTTTGGAACACTTTGAGAATAATAGCTATTAGCTCTTCATAAATAAATTCATAAATGGCAGAATTCCCTTGGGAAGCCATCTGGCTCAGAACTCTTGTTTGTTAGGAGATTTCTGATTATTGATTCCCTTTCTTTGCAGGTTATGGGTCATTTAATTTTTTTTCCGGTTCATATTTGGTAGTTTGTAAGTTTCTGGGAATTTGTCCATTTCTGTCAGATTTCCCAGTTTGTTGAAATATAATTATTTATTTTATTAGATTATAATTGCTTTTATTTCTGTGGTGTTACTTGTGATCTTTCCTCTTTCATTAATAATTTTATCTATTTGTGTCCTTTCTCTTTCTCTCTCTCTCCATCTCTCTCTGTCTTTCTGTCTTTGGATAGTCTATCTAGGGCTTTATCAATTTTGTATATTCTTTCAAAGAACAATCTCTTAGTTTCATTGATTTATTTACCGATTTTGTTGTTTGTTTGTTTATTTTCATATCATTCATTTCTGCTTTAATCTTTAGCTGCATTCAAAGGGTTTGGATTTTCATGTTTTAAATTTCATTTGCTTCCATGTATTTTTTAAATTTTGTCTTTAATTTCCTGGTTAACCCATTCATTCTTTAGTAGGATGTTCTTTGACTTCCATGTATTTGTGGTCTTTCCAAAATTATTCTTGTGTTGGGCTTCAAGTTTTATAGCATTGGATATGAAAATATTCATGTATGATCTCAACATTTTTGTATTGGTTGAACCATATTTGTGACCCAATATTTGATCTATTCTGTTAAATGTTCCATTTGCTCTCTAAAAGAATGTGTATTCTGCTGCTTTATAATGGAAAACTCCGAATATATCTTTAAGTCCATTCCATCTACTTTTGAATCTTGTTCATTTTCTGCTTAGATTATCTGTTCATTGTTGTATGTGGAATTTTAAAATATCCTACTACCACTGTGTTATTATTAATAAGTTTCTTTATGTTTGTTGTTATTTGCTTTACATATTTGGAAGCTCCCAAGTTGCAGGTTTGATATTTACAAATGACAGGTTTTACTGATGGACAGACCCCTTAATTATTGTATAATGCCTTCATTTATCTCTTGTTACAGTCTTTGTTTTAATGTCAGGTTTGTCTGATACGAGTATGGCTATTCTGGCTTTCTTTTCTTTATTAAGTAACTTCTTTCTCCTTTGAACTTTAGACTTGTCTGAATTACCATAGCTATTGAAATTGCTCTATTACTCCCAAATGAATCAATTTTGCTGGTAAAATAACTGACTCTTTTACTTTAAATGTCAAATGTAGCCATGGCACAAAGTTTGTGGATTGAGTTGTAGAACAGGTAAAAGGACATAATGTAAATTTTAGAAGCTCCTGAACTTGAATATAAGATTGACAAGTGTGTGTGTGTGTGTGTGTGTGTGTGTGTGTGTGTGTGTGTGAAATCAAAAGGAAATCAAAGACTGGAATGACAGCATCACATTTATATTTTAGGAAAATAACCTGCAAAAAAATGTGTAGGATACATTTTAGATTTCAAAAAGACTTAAGTAATGAGAATACTTAGAAGATATTAAAAGAGGCCAGAGAAAAATATTTGGTGATTGAATTTGGGCAATAAGTGAAGATTGGGAGATCGACTCCTAAAATTCACTTTTTTTCTACAAAACTTAAAACTCCTACATAATCCTTTTTATAGATGGACTTGGAGTACCAAGTATATTAGTAAAATAGCAATAGTAAAACCCTTTGTGAAACACAATATAAGTCATCTTATCATATATTTCAATCTACGCAAGGTCATATTTATAGTTTAGATATAGTAGCTGAAACCTGAGGTTTCTAATTTCATTTTTTGTTACATGCTGTAGTTACCTAATTATTTGTCTCCATGCTTCTAAAAAATAATATCTCTAAGTATAAATAACTTATTTAAGTTAATTTGTGTGTGTGTATATATATATATTATAACAGGATGTTAAGATAAGATAGACTCTAGATGTCAATTATAATTACAATGAAGGAGGACAATATGTAAGCAAACTTACACACACCACATTTACATGTTTGTTTTGTTTTTGTTTGTTACTTCACATCCCACTGCTTATATTTTATGTATCACCAATATATTTTTATATACCATATATAGTTTGGAAAACCATTTTATTCAATGTTTAAGTTTCTAACAGTAATCAAACAAATACCCAAAGGCTCATCTGCCTATTGGGCAATTGAAATGTATCTATTCAAAATTGTCATGTGTTCTAACTATAAAATACACACAGGATTGTGAAGATGTAGACTTAAAACAATGTAAACGTTCACATTAATAATTTTATGTTGGTTAAATATAAAAATCATCATGACAATATAAGTAAAAATATTAATATGTATAAACATATTGCATTTAATATAGTATACGTATCTCACTAATATAATTGTTGTTAATATCAGTATTAATTTTAAGGTTCTGAATAAAACAACATATTATTTAAATCAATTTTACTTTTTAAGTGTGGCTGCTAATTTTTAAAATTACATGTGGCTCACATTATATCTCTATAAAGTGTTGCTCTTAAGGTGTTCAAATTAACCTGGAAAAGGGTAAAAAGAGTAAGGGCAACCATGATTATTCTTTCTTGGCAGAGAATATCCCAAACTCTCTTTTCATGGCCCTAGGACCTCCTTATTCCTTAGGCTATAAATAATGGGATTGAGCATGGGGGTGAGGATGGTGTAGAAAACTGCCAGAATCTTATCTTCTGCCGGTGAACGGAGATTCTTGGGCCGAAGGTAGGTGTAGACAAAAGGGGCATAGTAAAATGTCACTACAGTTAAATGTGTCGAACAGGTAGTGAAGGCCTTTTTTCTTCCCTCTTTTGAGTGTATGTGGTAGACAGCAAAAAGAACCCATCCATAAAAAGCCATAATGCCAAGGAAAGGAAAGAGGAGAAAGAGACTTGTACTCACAAAAACCATGTACTCATAGACCCAGGTGTCTATACAGGCCAAAGGCAACATGGCTGGCACATCACAGAAGAAGTGATCAATGGCTCTAGACTGGCAGTAAGGAATATGGAGGGCATAGATTGTGTGTGCCAAGGAGTTGATAGACCCCAAAATCCAAGCTCCTATGATCATTTTCACACACATCCTTTTACTCATACGGATAGGATAATGGAGGGGGTGGCAGATAGCCACATAACGGTCATAGGCCATTGAGGACAGGAGTAAACCCTCAGAACATGCCATAGTCAGGAAGAAAAAGCTTTGCGTACCACATCCCAGGAAGGAAATACCTTTCTGTCCAGAGAAGAAATTGAAAACCATCTTTGGTACAGTGGTGGAGATATACATTAGGTCCATGAGAGAGAGCTGGCTCAGGAGAAAGTACATGGGTATGTGAAGCCGGGGATCTACTCGTATGAGGTGAATCATGGCTGAGTTACCCACTGAGGCGAGAAAGAATATGAAGATGATAAGAAGTAAGAGAAAAAGGCCAGTTTGATTTGAGGGAAACAAACCCAACAAAATGAAATCATTTGAGGTGTGATTCCATTTCTCCATGAAACCGTAGTTTTAACTCCCTTGAAAGAAAAACAAAAACAAAACAAAGCACAGAACAAGAAATTAAACAAACAGTAGCATAAAAGGGAATTCTTATTTTATTAATGTTTGCTTAGAATGAATTGTCTCTTTTTCAATACTGCAGCTTTCATATAATCAATTTTAGTATCTGAATTAAATATAAATATTCCCCTTCCAATTTAATTTGGTAAGCACTGCAACAAGTGATCATAAGTATAAAGCTAGTATTATAGTCAGCAAAAATAAACAAAATAACTAAAACATTATTCTGTCAATTACTATTGGCTATGCACATCTCTCAGCATTTACACAATGACACAGGAATCTCCATATTCCTTAGTGTCTGTTAATTTAACACAGCATATTTACAGTAGCAACTGGATTATGTGAGTCAAAAACTTTGTGTAAGCTTAAATTCTAAGTCCTCTATCACCTACTTCTTTTCTACATCTTTAATTTTTGGTCTTTCTTCCCCAAATGGGACTACTGTAGCAAGAAGAATGTTCCTATTTTGCCTCTGATATTCTTTATCACTCTGTGCCTTTCCTAAAATGGACTCACCACCAAAAATCACTATCCTTGAACTATAAAGGTCTTGCAGACCTTGTGAGATCCACACGAATTATAAAATATTATTTGAGCATTCTCTCGTCCATAATGATGTTGCCAATTTTTAAAGATCTACAGAACCTTAATTCAAATGCAGATTTTCACACCTAATTTACATTTCCTGAATAATTATGACTTTTTGCAAAAGACTTGGCTTAATTCCATATTTTGGAATTGGCCAAAACATTCTGAAATTGGAGAGGATACTCAATTTTTCTATTTTTTAGTTTCTATACAGTAGATGGCAGCTACTGATTGAAAAGCTGTTCTACTAGAAAAGCAGGTATAAGCAGGAAATACTGTTGAATTGCACCTAAAACGTTTGTACCTACCGTCTTTGACCTTAAGAAGAATGACAATATTAGTAACATACCTTAATTACTTAAAATAATCAAGAAAAAAATTCCATTGTGGAGAATTTTACTAGTTTCTAATGTCCACTCCTTTCCTTGAGATTTTTTTAAGTGTAACTCAACATTTTATAGCTTCTCTTTTTCTCTTTCTCAACTCAATTCTGGCAGTTTGTTCTTTTCTTCACTCAGTCTCCCAAGCATGCATAAATTGTGATTATTGTATTTCTTATACATCCAAATACATGTTCTACTTCTTTTTTCCCAGTTTCAGTGTGGGATGGGACTTTCCGCTTTCTGTGAGCTTCTCTATCTGAGGGAGGCATCTGATATGTTATGTCCAAGATTTGGGTAACATTGATTGGGTTACTAATTTTTCAACAGTAAAGCAAAAACAATTAATAATTTGTGGTGATTATTCACATCTTTTATTTTTATTTCTTTTTTATTTAAATTAAGCTGAGCTAACATATTGCAGTATTGGTTTCAGCAGTAGAATTTAGTGATTCATCACTTACATATAACACCCAGTGCTCATCCCAACAAATGCCCTCCTTTTTTTATTAAAAAAGTATTTTTAATGTTTATTTATTATTGAGACAGAGAGAAACAGAGCATGAGTGGGAAAGGGGCAGAAAGAGAGGGAGGCATAGAATCTGAAGCAGGCTCCAGGTTCTGAGCAGTCAGCACAGAGCCCAATGTGGGGCTTGAACTCACGAACCGTGAGATCATGACATGAGCTGAAGTCAGATGCTCAACTGACTGAGCCACCCAGGCATCCCTAACAAGTGCCCTCCTTAATGCCCATTGCCCACTTAGTCCATTTCCTCCACCTCCCCTCCATCATCCCACATTTTGTTTAAGAGTCTCTTATGGTTTGCTTCCCTCTATGTTGTTATCTTATTTTTTCTTCCATTTAATTAAGTGGCTGTTACCTCATACAATTTTGGTAATCACAAATAAAATTGTGAAAAAGAACTTGCAATAGAGGAATGGAAAAGTATTTTTATAGTTAGTTGACACATGCTAACAATAAAATGTACATAGTCAGGAACATAACAGGTACATACTGCTATTGGACATGGGTGTTAGGTGGGATCATAGACATCTTCTGCTTTTTATAACTTCCTAGAAATTAAAACTGATGACTCAACAAATAAAGACAAAGCATTCAGCTACCATAATTATAATGCATTCATTCTCTCAAGCAATGCTCACTAAACTGTTTTATTGTATGGCAGTGCTGTTATGTCCTGAGAAGCTTTGGTGATTTAAAATACACAATTTTCTAATCACGTAGTTAAAGTTTAGTGAATAATACAGACAACAGACCAGCAAACTCTTACTTGCGATCCAATGTTATTTAGTGATTAATACTATAAAGAAAAATAAAATAGCATAAATGAATAGAGACAGATGGATAAGAGCACTAAAAAATGACACTCTGCAGAGGGAATATTCAGGTATATCTGGTTAAAGACTTTTCAACTTGAACGAACAGCAGCTAAATAGTGAAACCTATTTAGTTAATCATGACAATACTGATGACACCAGAGTTTTGAAGCACAAAGTATTAAGGCATTTGTATAGGAAAAAGCAGACCATGGCAAGGACTTTTATTTTATTCTGAGGGAAACAAGAAGCCAAAGAGAGTGACAAGACTTTGGTGTATTCTAGAAGTCATGCAAGATGTTTAAGGGAGTGGAGATTTTCAAGAATTGCACATAGGAGACATGGACATAAGAGCTAGAATTCAGGATATATTTTCATTAATACCCAACAGATTTCTTTAGTGGGTATGGGTCCCTATTTAATTCACTGGAATTATATGAAACTCCACTCCTTGTTTACATTATAGCTTGGAGAATATTTTTGAAGGAATCAAAATACTCCCCAAAAGAGAATATGGCAGTATTTCTGTGGGGTGGCATTAAAATTACTCAAAAGGGTAAGACTTCATTCATATTTAATATTGACACTTCAACTTGTAACACTTAAGTTCGATGATAAATACCTGTCCCTTGGTATGGACCATAGTTGTGAATGCAGGTTGCCTAGCAATCTTCTAACCTGTTATGACCCTCAGCAAGGTGCTAATAAAGAAACATCAGTGAAATGGTTCTAGATCTAATTATTTGTTGGTGTTCATCTCCCTCACCTGACTTTTGAACTTGTCCATTTACCCTGGGAATTGTCCTGATTTTCAACAGAAAATTGTAAGACCCAGACAAATCAGTTGAGTTGGTCACCCATGTGGGGATAATGTAGTACCTGATTATCATTCTCTCTCTATGACCTCATACAGCAACTATTGCATCATGCCCCTCAACATTTTATTTGCCTGATGAACCAAAGCTTACCTTAGATCTCAATTAATATAATAGTTCATACTCATAAAAAGTGGCCAGATCAGTTTAAAAATCAGTCTTCAGAACATGTAGTCTGGAAATTAGGAGAAAATAGCTTTTGGGGTACTTTCCTCCTTCCTTTGTTTAATTCTAGTTTAAATTAAGAGGAAGAAATACACCAACCATTTCTCCCAGGAGTTATGTTTCCAATTACAAGCACTGAATAAATGCAACAGGCTGTTTTCATATTCCATTGGAAAGTCATTTTGTGAAGAGACATATATGGATTTTGATTTTATGTTGCATAAATTAGAGTTCAGAATTTCAGAAAGATTCTTTAATGATAGTTAAAACATTTTTTGTCTGTTTCCTAAATTGAAAACTGGCATCTCAACAGGCAATAAAGGCCAATAGTTACTTTCAGAATCTTGTAAATCTGGGACTTAAAACCTTTAGGATATAACACATAGAGTCTATTTTCATTAATACCCAACAGATTTCTTTACTGGACAATGGACCATATTTAATACACTAGAATTACATGAAACACCACCCATGTTTACATTATGGCTTGGAGAATATTGTTCCTGGAGCTACAAGCTTGATCTACCATGAATGTCTCCCTGGATCATTTTAAGAAGCACATTGCTGACATTTATATAGTTAAAAGAAAAAAAATCCTCAACTTATAGGACTTTTATCTGCAAATGTGAGTATCTCAGGTCCTAAATATACTTTGCAAAAGTTACATGTCAAGCACACTTTAAAAGAGCCCAAGACCAAGAAGCAAATTGTTAGTCTGAGCCTCAGCTAACTCAGTCCCAACAACCTAATAGAATGGATGTGAAGACAGAATTTATTGAGTTCTGTGTGTTTGGCATATAGTCAGTCCTCAATAGGTGCCAGTTTCATTTGTTCATTTCATATGTTAAGCATTGGGAAGCCTCTAGTCCAGATGGATTAAGTGACTTAATTATAAGTCCCCCACTCCAGGACCACACATCATATAATTATAATAGATTTATACATTTTAATATTTTAAATTTACTCTTAGCTTTTCTAGTCTGTTATGGAACTGCTTATTCTCTATGAAGTAGAAAATATATCCGTAAGAGAGAAAAACCACATTTCCAAAATATTTCCCTGAGTTTTAACTAACACAAGTCAACGTAATTCAGTAGTATTACTATGACTCACCTCGTCTGAAGTTCTTTGAGTTTGTATTTTGGCAGAGGATATTTTTTATATAGACATCATTGCCTGTTAATAGTCCACTGAATTCTTTAAAATATTTAAGCACCAAACTTTGCTAACATAGTCTCCCAGGCTACCCCACAAGATCATGTTATTGTTCACAGGGCCTGCATCAGATCAAAATTCTCTGACAATGAGGGCATTTTCTCTATCTCCTAAAATTTAGGAGAGGTAAAATTTGAGGGATACTTTGTAACATCTGTTTCTCACTTCTATTGCTCATCAATCTCTTTAATATAAAACCTATGGGCACATTTAGAGTCCTGTTGCCCAGAACTTATTGGAATCAGAAAACAATTCTCCTCAGTGAATTTTTTTCATTTTATATATAATGATTAGTTAAAACATCTTCCTGTCCTATTATCTTGCCCAGTGAAAGCAGACTATGACACTTTACACCTAATTCTATTAGGTTCTATTGTTGGAAGACAGAAGGATGAGTTACTACATTTAATATGCAAAACCTTACATCATCAAGACTTAAGAGATTCCTCTTTCTTCTAATTGATCCCCAATGTCCAAGTCCACAAGGGCCAAGATTCAGGCAATTCACTTCACTTTGCTTATGTGGAAATCCATTCAGTTCTGCATCTAGATAGAGTAAAACAGCCAAATCAACACTGTTGTATTCTGCTAATGCAGAATTAGACTAAAGACGGATCCACTTGATTATTCTAGAACAGATATGAGAGCTAGAAGAGATCTCAGATAATGCTATCTCAACTTTTGTGAGTTAGAGAACAAGAGTTGAAGAGATGCAAGAAGTTCAGCTATATAATCGCAGAACTAGTAAAGGGACAATTTCCTACCTACTGTCTAGTGAGTTTGCAGAGGGAACTATTGGTAATTGCGAATAAGTTAAATTATGCTGTGTCAAAATAATTCTTCTTTTTGAAGCTGTATAAGACAGTTAACCCATGAAAACATTGATCTCATCAGGTGTCCTGTTGAAATGGCAAGCTGACTTTTAGAACATGCAATAAAATGAGTATTTAGACTCAGAGAGCAGTTTAATCTGGCAGGTGCCACTGATTACAAGGTGGACTGAGGAAAAGTACTTACAATTTTACATTGCTGCCACGTCTTTAAATTTGTTCTAATGGATATCCTAGAAATAAGTGGGGTGAGGTATGCCAAATGCTTACAAGTACCTTCTGCAGGGATGTCTTATTTATTACACAATCATTCCACAGGTTTGTAACTCAGAGTTTACAATAAAAGTAATTTTTAACTTTTGCTTTTGTTTAAAATGGGGTATGGAGCGTCTGGGTGGCTCAGTCAGTTAGGGTTCCGACTTCAGCTCAGGCCATGATGTTGTCGCTTGTGAGTTTGAGCGCCACATTGAACTCTGTGCTGAGAAATCAGCACGGAGCCTGGACCTGCTTCATATACTGTGTCTCCTTTTCTGTCTGCCCCTCCCCACTCGTGCTCTGTCTCACTCTATCAAAAGTAAATAAGTATTAAAAATTAATAAAATAAAACGGGGCACTTAACCTAGTAAAAGATGAGAATATTATTTAACAAAATTTTGCTAATATCAGTCATGTATATTGAAATATAAAACTGGAGAAATTAATTACACTGCTTTACATTTGATGAGAAAATAAGTTATAAATGCATACAAATATTAAATATTTTGGTTATTACTGTGAGTCTTTTATTATAATATCTATGCTTCCCTTTCTTGTGTTGTGGCATTCCTTCCTTGATTTTATATAACCAAACATCATTTTTTTAACTTAAAAGTTTTAAATTTTATTTATTTTCTTTTTTTAATATAATTTATTGTCAAATTGGTTTTCATACAAACCCAGTGCTCATCCCAAAAGAAGCCTTCTTCAATGCCCATCACCCACTTTCCGCTCTTCCCCATCCCCCATCAACCCTCAGTTTGATCTCAGTCCTTAAGAGTCTCTTGTGGCTTGCCTCCCTCCCTCTCTGTAACTTTTTTTTCCCCTTCCCATTCCCCATGGCCTTCTGTTAAGTTGTCAAGATCCACATATGAGTGAAAATATATGGTATCTGTCTTTCTCTGAATGACTTATTTCACTTAGGATAACACCCTCCAGTTCCATTCACATTGCTACACATGGCCCGATTTCATTCTTTCTCATTGCCATGTAGTATTCCATATATACATCTTCTTGATCCATTCATCAGTTGATGGACATTTAGGCTCTTTCCATGATTTGGCTGTTGCTGAAAGTGCTGCGATGAACATTGGGGTACCTGTGTGCCTATGCATCAGCACTCCTGTATCCTTGGGTAAATTCCTAGCAGTGCTATCATTGTGTCATAGGGGAGTTTTATTTTTAATATTTTTGAGGAACCTCCACACTGTTCTGCAGAGCAGCTGCACCAGTTTGCATTCCCACCAACAGTGTAAGAAGGTGTCTGTTTCTCTCCACATCCTCGCCAGCATCTATAGTCTCCTGATTTGTTCAGTTTTGCCACTCTGACCAACGTCACATCATCATATAGTACTTTTACATTTTTGGTTGTTTATTCCTAGGTATTTTATGGGTTTGGTGCAATTATAAATGGGTTCAGTTTCTTGATTTCTCTTTCTGTTGCTTCATTATTGGTGTATAAAAATGCAACCGATTTCTGTACATTGATTTTTACCCTGTGACATTGCTGACCTCATGTATCAGTTCTACCATAATTTTGGTGGAGTCTGCCAGGTTTTCCATGTAGAGTATCATGTCGTCTGCAAAAAGTAAAAGTTTGACCTCATCTTTCCCAATTCTGATGCTTTTTATTTCCTTTTGTTGTCTAATGGCTGATGCTAGGACTTCCAGCACTGTGTTAAAGAACAGTGGTGAGAGTGAACATCCCTGTCATGATCCTGATCTCAGGGGTAATGATCTCAGTTTTTCCTCATTGAGGATGATATTAGCTGTAAGGTTTCCATAAATGGCTTTTATGATGTTTAAGTATGTTCCTTCTATCCTGACTTTCTCGAGGCTTTTTATTAAGAAAGAATGCTGTATTTTGTCAAATGCTTTTTCTGCACCTAATACCAGTATCATATGGTTCTCATCTTTTCTTTGTTAATGTAATGTATCACACTGATTGGTTTGTGAGTATTGAATCAGCCCTGCAACCCAGGAATGAATCCCACTTGATCATGGTGAATAATTCTTTTTATATGCTGTTGCTGTTGAATTTGATTAGCTAGTATCTTGTGGAGAATTTTTGCATCCATATTCATCAGGGATATTGGCCTATACTCCTCTTTTTTTGCTGGGTCTCTGTCTGGTTTGGGAATCAAAGTGATGCTGGCTTCATAGAATATATCCGGAAGTTTTCCTTCCATTTCTATTTTTTGGAACAGCTTGAGAAGTGTAGGTGTTGACTCTGTTTTAAATGTATAGTAGAATTCCCCAGGGAAGCCATCTGGTCCAGGACTCTAATTTGTTGGGAGATTGTTGATAACTGATTCAATATCTGCACTAGTTATGAGTCAAATTTCCTATCTCTTCCCATTTGAATTTGGTAGTGTGTGTGTTTAGGAATTTGTCCATGTCTTCCAGGTTGTCCAGTTTGTTGGCATATAATTTTTCATAGTATTTCCTGATAATTGCTTGTATTTCTGAGGGATTGGTTGTAATAAATCCATTTTGATTCATAATTTTATCTATTTGGGTGCTCTCTCTTTTCTTTGTGATAAAGAATTTTCTTTATCAATTTTGTTTATTTTTTCAAAACACCAACTATTGGTTTCATTCATCTGTTCAGCTATTAGTTTGGATTCTACATTGTTTATTTCTGCCCTGATCTTTATTATTTATTTCTTTTGCTGGGTTTGGGATGTCTTTGCTTTTCTGCTTCTAGTTCCTTTAGGTGTGCTGTTAGAGTTTGTCTTTGTGATTTTTCTTGTAACTTGAGATAGGTCTGGATTGCAATGTATTTTCCTCTTAAGACTGCCTTTGCAACATCCCAAAGGGTTTGGATTGTTGTATTTTCTTCTTCATTTATTTCCATATATTTTAAAATTTCTTCTCTAATTGTCTGGTTGACCCATTTGTTCTTTTTTTTCCCAATGTTTTATTTATTTCTAGGAGAGAGAGAGAGACAGCGTGAGCAGGGAAGGGTCAGAGAGAGAGGGAGCGACAGACTCTGAAACAGGATCCAGGCTCTGAGCTGGCAGTCAGCACAGAGCCCGATGCGGGGCTCGAAACCACGAACCGTGAGATCATGACCTAAGCGAAAGTCGGACGCTTAACCGACTAAGCCACCCAGGCGCCCCAACCCATTTGTTCTTTAGTAGGATTTTCTTTAACCTCTTTGTAGGTTTTCCATACTTTTTCCTGTGGTTGATTTCAACTTTCAAAGCATTGTCATTGGAAAGAGTGCATGGTATAATCTCAGTTCTTTTAAATTTACAAAGGACTACTTTGTGACCCAATATGTGATCTATCATGGAGAATATACCATGTGCACTCAAGAAAAAACTGATTTCTTCTCAAAAAAAAAAAAAGCACAATATTATCAATAAGGTTGCTTATGTTTGTGATTAATTGTTTTATATATTTGGATGCTCCCATATTAGTTCTAGGTCTTTTGCACATTGTCTTTATAATGTTGAGGTATGTTCTTTCTATTTCTAATTTTTAAAAATATTTTTATCTATTTCTAAGAGAGAGAGACAGTGTGAGCAGGGTAGGGTCAGAGAGAGAGGGAGACACAGACTCCGAAACAGGCTCCAGGCTGTGTGCTCGCAGTCAGCACAGAGCCCGACGTGGGGCTCAAACCCACGAACCGTGAGATCATGACCTAAGCAAAAGTCAGATGCTCAACTGACTAAGCCACCCAGGCGCCCCTCTATTTCTAATTTTTTTAGTGTTTTTATTTAAAAAATGATGTATTTTGTCAAATGCTTTTCTGCATCTATTGAGAGAATCATATAGTTCTTATTATTTCTTTTATTAATGTGGTGTAACACTTTGACTAATTTGGGGTTATTGAACCAGCCCTGCAGTCCAGGAATAAATCTTGCTCGATAAGGGTAAATAATTATTTTAATGTACTGTTGGATTCAACTTGCTACTATCTTGTTGGAAACTTTTTCACCCCTTTTATTCAGGGATATTGGTCTGTAATTTACCTTTTTAGAGGGGTTTTTGTCTGATTTTGGAATCAAGGTAATACTGGCCTCGTCAAGTGAGTTTGGAAGTTTTCCTCCCATTCTATTGTTTGGAACAATTTTAAAATAATAGGTATTCATTCTTCTTTAAATGTGTGGTGGAACTCCCCTAGGAAGCCATCCAGTCCTAGACTGTTGTTTGTTGGGATATTTTTTTAAGGATTTTATTTTTAGAGAGAGAGACAAAGAGAGAGAGAGAACATAAATGAGGAAGGGGTCCAGAGGGAGAGAGAGGGAATCTCAACCAGGTTCCTCATTCATCGTGGAGCCTGACATGGGGATTTACCCAATGATGCTGGGATTGGGACCTGAGCTGAGATGAAGAATTGGATGCTTAACTGACTGAACAACCCAGGTGCCCCTATTGGGAGATTTTGATTACTGATTCAATTGCTTTACTGGTTATGAGTATGGTCAAATTTTCTATTTCTTCCTGTTTCAGTTTTGGTAGTTTATATGTTTTTTTTTTTTAAATTCTATGCCTTTCTTCCAGATTTCCTAATTTGTTGGTATATAATTTCTCATGATATTCTCTACCAATTATTTGTTTTTCTGAAGTGTTGTTTGTGATCTCTCCTCCTTCATTCATGGTTTTATTTGTTTGGGTACTTTCTCTTTTCTTTTCTTTTTCTCCTTTTTTTTTTTTTTACAAATAGTTTATTGTCAAATTAGTTTCCACATAACACCCAGTGCTCATCCCCAAAGTGCCCTCCTCCATGCCCATTCCCCCCTCCCCCCACATCCAAGAGTCCTCAGTTTTTGTCAGCATTCAAGAGTCNTCTCTTTTCTTTTTGAAACGTCTGGCTAACTGCTATCAATTTTGTTAATTATTCCTAGAACCTGCTCCTAGTTTTCTTGATCTGTTCTACTGTGTTTTTTTCCCTATCATTTATTTCTGCTCTAATCTTGACTATTTCCATTTTTCTGCTGTTTTTTGGCTTTATTTGTTGCTTACTCCAGCTCTTTTAGATGGAAGGTTAGGTTGTGTATTTGAGACTTTTCTTCCTTCTATACACCAATAATAAAGTACAGAAAGAAAAACCAATGAATCAATCCCACTTAAAAAAAATTCACCCCAAACCATAAGATACCTAGGTATAAGCCTAACCAAGTGATAAAAAATATGTACACCGAAAACTATGCAACACTTATTAAATAAATTGAAGAAGACACAAAGAAATGGAAAAAAAATACTTGATGCTTATGGATTAGAAGATCAAAAATTATTAAATATATATATGTCTATACCTATATATTACCGAAAGCAATTTACACATTCAATGTAATCTGTATCCAAATAGTACCACCATTTCTCAAAAAGCTAGAAAAGAATCAATTCTAAAATTTGTATGGCACCATAAAAGATGCTGAATAGCCAAAGTAATGTTGAAAAAGAAAACCAAAACTGGAGGCATCACAATTCTGGGCTTCAAGCTGTATTACAAAGCTGTGATCATCAAGGCAATTTAGTACTAGCACAAAAATATACACTTAGATCAGTGGAACAAAATAGAGAACCCAGAAATGGACTCACAAAAGTATGACCAAGTACTCTTTTTAAAAAGTGTGAAAGAATATCCAATGGAAAAAGTACAGTCTCTTCAATATATGGTGCTGGGAAAACTGGACAGCAACATGCAAACAAATGAAACTGGATCACTTTCTTATACCATACACAAAAATCAATTCAAAATGGGTTAAATACCTGAATTTGATACAGGAAACCATAAACCCTAGAGGAAAACAGAGGCAGAAAGCCCTTTGACTTTGGCTCTAGCAACTTCTTACTAGGCATGTCTCCAAAGGCAAGGGAAACAAAAGCAAAAATGAACTATTGGGACTTCATCAAGATGAGGTCTTCTACACAACAAAGGAAATAATCAACAAAACTAAAAGGCAACCTATGGAATGGGAGAAGATATTTGCAAATGACATATTGGATAATGGACTAGTATCTATAAAGAACTTATCAAACTCAACACTGAAAAAATAAATAATCCAGTTAAGAAA
This sequence comes from Crocuta crocuta, assembly GCF_008692635.1. NCBI lineage: Eukaryota > Metazoa > Chordata > Mammalia > Carnivora > Hyaenidae > Crocuta > Crocuta crocuta. Next base: position 100,826 of record NW_027527383.1, read on the forward strand.
TGGTCAGAAGATATAAACAGACACTTTTCCAAAGAAAATATACAAACGACTCATGGACACATGAAAAAATGTTCAGCATCACTAATCATCAGGATATTACATAATGAGATACCCCCTCGCACCTGTCAGAATGGCTACAATTAACAACTCAGGAAACAAAGATGTTGTCAAGGATGTAGAGGTAAGGGAATCGTCTTGCACTGTTTTGGGGAATGCCACCTGATGCAGCCACTCTGGAGAACAGTATGGAGGTTCCTCAAGAAACTTAAAGTAGAACGACCCTATGATCCATCAATTGTACTAGTATAAATGATACAAAAACACAGATTTAAAGGGGTAAATGAACCCCGATGTTTATAGCAGCATTATCAACAACAGTCAAACTATTTACAGAGGCCAAATGTCCTAAGACTTATGAATGGATAAATAAAATATGGTATATATATATACATATATATATATATGTATATATATATATATACCAGTGGAANTATATATATGCAACTGAATATTACTCAGCCATCAAAAGAGTGAAATATTGCCATTTGCAATAATGTGGATGAAACTAGAGTGTATTTTGCTAAACAATATTTCAGTCAGAGAAAGATAGATACTCATGATTTCACTATATGTGGAATTTAAGATACAGAACAGATAAACATAGGGGAAGGGAAAGAAAAATAAAATAAGACAAAAACAGAGAGGGAGGCAAACTATAAGAAGCTCTTTTTAAAGTTTACTTGTTTATTTTGAGGGAGAGAGAACATTCATGCGAGGGCAGGAAAAAGGGAAAACGGGATGTGGCAGAAAGAGGAGACAAGGAATCCCAAGCAGGTCCTGTGTTGTCAACACAGAGCCTGATGCAGCGCTCAAACTGATGAACCGTGAGATCATGACCTGAGATGAAACCAAGAGTCAGCCTCTTAACTCACTGAGCTGGTGCTCCATCATAACAGACTATTAACTATAGAGAACAAACTGAGGGTTTCTGGAGGGGAGTTGGGTGAGAGGATAGGTGAAATGGGTGATGGACATTAAGGAAGACCCTTGGTAGAATGAACACTGGATGTTATATGGAAGTGATGAATCACTAAATTCTCTGCCAGAAACCAAACACTAGAGACTCTTACTAGAGATTGAGCATATTTCTTTTGCCTGTAGGGATGGCAGTTGTTCATTGTTAAGGTGGAGTGTTCGTGGGTATTATGGATAAAAGGTTGTAGAGCTATGATCAATGAGAAAGTCCAGGGCGAAATGAACACCTGGTTGATGGTATCTCCACGAAGCCTGGGAATTTATAATGTGTTGAGAGATTCTTCACAGTTCCTTTAGTGACAAACAGATTTTGGGTTCTTAGATTTTGTTGGTACAGAGAATCTTGGTGATAACCAACACTATTTAAAAGAAAGTAGTGAATTGTTATGGAAGTATAAGTTAGACAAAATGGACTAAATATACACAGGGTATGAATTATTATGAGATAATTATTGTTATAATTACAATATATTTGTGGACAAGCAATATTAAAGTAGTGACAATTTGGGAATAGGCACAGATTGTGAATATATCTATGTTCTATAAGTGCTTACCTCCAGGTAACATGGTTCTACAGAAGGTTCCAATAATATAGTGAAATTGTTGACTCTTCTGAGATATTCCTGTCTCTCTAGTCAATCTGGTGCTTACTTTATGGGCCCTTTTACATGGTGACTATACAGGCTTGAATGGAATCAATACATGAGCTCAGCTTAATAAACTTGGCTCCACCAAGGTTGATTTGGTTTGTATTCAATTTCCCAATAAGATAAATCAAAGGTATGACACTGACATAGTAATATTCACTGAGAAAATGAGCCAGCCATCTGGGGATAGGTTGATTATCTTGGACTTTTCAATTCTTTGGGGAAGGGGAAACATTTTTTTTCCTCCAATGTACAGGCACACTTTGATAGGGTGTATATATATGCCTTTCTATACAATAGCTTCCTCCAAGAACCTATTAAATTCTCTCATTCGTTGGTATAAATAGTACTTTACCATTTAATTCTATAGTTTATGGTTGCTGGCCACACAACATTATTTGTCTTTTCATAAAAAGGAAAGTGATTGATGGACTCATTCCCATAAGACACTGTTTCTGTATGGCATGCACCATCACCCAGAAATATCCATCCTGACGCAAGAGTGGAAATGCCTGGTCGATCTTAGTTACAGGGCCAACTTGGGAAAGCACTCTACCAAATATGTTTTTATAGGCTATGATATATGAATTATATTCATGTTGTACTCTCTCCTTCATGCTGGTTTCCCTTACCAAATAATGGAAATAAAAGTGGCCATTTCTATTATGAATCAAAATAACCCACTGAACTATGCATTGACTTCTGTCCCTGGCCCCTTGTATCATTGAGAAAGAAATAAATATTCAGTCACACAGATCAAAGCACTGGATCTAACTTAGTGGAACTGAAACTGTATGTAGTCACTTCATGCTTCTCACACTGTTAAGCCAGAAGGTTGAAAACAGTCACTACACTTTTTTAATATAAATTGTCACAGGTAAATTATATTGCTGTTGCCCCAGGTACAAGGATTACTATGCTTAAAATCCAGATCATTCGGGGAACACTATTAAGTTTTCCTTGATCAATGGTCCTGAAAAGTTTAAAAAAGAGAGAAATATATTTAATTTTTTAAAGCTTATTTTATTTATTTTTAGAGAGAGAGCATGTAAGCAGGAGAGAAGCAGAGGTAGGGAGAGAATCCCAAACAGGCTCTGTGCTGTCAGTGTGGAGCTGCATGTGGGGCTCAATTTCACAAACTATGAGATGATGACCAGACCGGAATTGGATGCTTAACCAACTGAGTCTCCCAAGCACCCCAGAAAACACATTTATTTCATCTTGGAAAAAAAAACAAAAAACGATTCACATCCAAAAGCAAAGAAGATTGGAATTGTCTTACAATCATACCAGCCAAAATATTGACAGACAGTAGCAGAACTTGAAATACGTGATCAAAGAAGGCAGTCATAATTAACAGAATTTGTATTTAACTGCAGAAAAGGATTTATAATACACACACACACACATATATATATAACATATGTGTATATGTATGTAATTTCTTTCTTTCCTTCCCACAACATGAACAATACTAGTAGTGGCCTTGATTTTGTTTTACGTGTCAGTGTATCGAAATTTCTATCATCATGTGTTGAAAATATTTTTCAAATTCTATTGACCCATTCAATTTCCTTGACCCATGTGTTATTTAAAAATGTATTGTTTAACACCTAAATATTTGAGGACTTTCCAGCTATCTCTCTACTATTTTTTTTTAAATTTTAAACCTTTAAACCTTCATTTTTGTGAGAAAGAGACAGAGAATGAGCAGAGAGGAGCAGAGATAGAGGGGGACACAGAATCTGAGGCAAAATCCAGGCTCTGAGCTGTCAGCAAATAGCCCAATGTGAGGATCAAACCCACAAACTGTAAGATCATGACTTGAACTGAAGTTGGACGCTTAACTGACTGAGCCACCCAGGTGCTCCTCTCTCTATTATTGATTTATTGCTTATTTTCATTCTGATATGAGAGAAAACGTTGTATCATTTCTAGACTTTTAAATTTGTTAAAGTTTGCTAAGGGCTGGAATGTAGTCCATTTTCGTCAATGTTCTATGTGAGCTTGAGAAGTATGTGTAATTTGCTGTTGTTGCACAAAGTAGCCTATAAATATCTGTTATATCCAATTGACTGATGATACTGTTTAGTTGAACTATGTCACTACCGATTTTCTGCCTGCTGAAGTTATCACCATTGATAGATAGCAACTGAAGTCTCCAACTACAATAGTGGATTCATCTATTTTTCCCTTACAATTCGATAAGTTTTTACTTTGCCTTTTTTGGGGCACTTTCTTGTTAGGCATATACACATTAAAGATTATTATATTATGCCCCATTTAATTCTCATTAATTTTTTTTTGTTCTGAAGTTGGCTTGGTCTGGGATTAAGCTACTAATATTTATTTTTATTAGTTTAATACAATATATAAATTCATCCCTAATTTTTAGACTATATGTGTCTTTATATTTAAAGTAAGTTCCTTGTAAACAACAAGTTTGGTTTTGTTTTTATTGCTGTATTTATATCATTGATATTTCAAGTCATTATTGATATCGTAATATAAGTATCCACAATATTTGTTACTTTATATTTGCTGCCATTATTTCTTTCCACTCTTCTTTTGATTTATCTGCTTTTTTAAAAGTACTTTGTATAATTTATGTGTTCTTCTCTTTTAGTGTATCAGTAATACCTTTTGTTTTATTTTGTGTGTGTGATTGTCCTTGAGCTTAAAAGATACATTTAGAACTAACAGTTGTTGTGAACATAGTACTCTTGAAACGAATGTAATTTTGTGTCAACTATACTAAAAAAATAAAATAAAACTAATTCAAGTACTCTTTTAAATGACACTAGGGCACTTAATGGGTAGGAGTGCAAGTATCATATAAAAGAATATTCCTGATTCCTCTTCCTGATCTCTTATGGCATTAGTGTTACTTATTTCACCTATTCATAAGCCATAATCACTGAATACTTTCTTGCTATATACTTTTTTAAGTTTTTATTTAAATTCCACTTAGTTAACTATTCTGATTTAGAACAAAGTGTATTCTGTTAGGTCAATTCTGTGTATGAAAAATAAGAATTATGTCATCCCTATTTTCTCTCTCTTTAATTATCTTCTTTTCCTTATGTAGATTTTACTTGCTGCCCTACAATATCTTCTTCCTTCTGAATAAATTTTAACATTTTTGCAAAGTGTATGTAGTGGCAAAAGCTTCCTGAATTTAATTTGTTTTTGGAAACTCTATTTCTTTCTCACAGTGAAGAGTAATTTTTTTCTGGATACAGAATTCTAGGTCAGTATTTTTCCCCAATACTTTAACTATGTCACCTCACTCTCTTCTTGCATCTTATCTAATTTTTAAATGTTTATTTATTATTGAGAGACAGAGAGGCAGAGCACGAATGGGGGAGGGGTAGAGAGAGAGGGAGACAGAATCTGAAGCAAGCTCCAGGTTCTGAGCTGTCAGTACAGACCCAACTCAAACTCACGAACTGTGGGATCATGACCTTAGCTGAAGTCAGATACTTAACTCATGGAGTCACCCAGGCACCCCTCTTCCATCATATCTAAACAAGAGTCTCATTCAATTGTTACCTTTGTTGCTCTATAAGAAAGGTGATTTTTCCTCTCTGCCTTTTTGCAAGATTTCCTCTGTCTTTGATTTTTTTGCAGTTTGAATGTGATACGGCCTAGTGGATATTTTTGATATTTATCCTGTTTGGAACTGTGCTTTAATGACTTTCATTAATATTGGGAAATCATCAGTCACGATTATTTCAAGTATTTCTTCTGATCCTTACTCTCATTCCTTTACCTTCTAGTATTCCATTAATTGATTAAACATTTTTAAATTGTCACACAATTAATTATTTGTTTTTATTCTGTGTTTTTCATTCTTCTGTTTTTATTTAAGTTTGGGAAGTGTCTATTGATATTGCTTCAAATTCACTGATTCTTTCCTCAACACAGTCTACTGACGAACTTATCAAAGACATTCTTCATTTCTGTTACAATGGTCTTAATCTCAAGTCTTTCTGATTACTTCTTAGTTTCTATATTCTTGTTTAAATTACTGAGTTTTTCTTGCATGTTTTCCAGGGTTTGTTTGGTTGGTTGTTTTTTTTTTTTTTCATTAGAGCCATTAGAATATCAGTTATAGTTGTTTTAATGTACTGGTCTGATAATTCCTACATCTCTGCCATTCTTGTGTCTAATTCTAATGTTTGCTCTGTTTCATCAAACTATGTGTTTTGTTTTGTTTTGCCTTTTAGGAGAGCTTTTACATTTTTTGTTAAAAGTTGGGCATTTTGGGCGTAGCTGGGTGGCTCAGTTGGTTAAGCATCCAACTTTTGATTTTGGCTCACATCATGACCTCATGGTTCGTAAGATTGAGCCCCACATTGAGTTCTTCACTCACAGCAGTGGAGCCTGTTTGGGATTCTCTCACTCCTTTACCCTCTGTCCCTCTTTGAAACGTTCTCTCTCTCTCTCTCTCTCTCTGTCAAAATATACAGACATTTAAAAAGTTGGACATATTGTATCAGTACTGTTTCTCATGGAGGATTCTGTTCTTGGGATTTTGCTTCAACAAGTCATGATTCTATTCTGATGTCTCTGTAATTTGGAAGCATGGATTATCTGTGACTTCATTTATCTGATACAGGAAAAGTTGTTGATTTTCAGTTTTATTAGCTTTTTCATGTTGTTGGGACAGGGGTGATAACTCCAATCTCCTTACATGTTGAACCAGAAAGTGGGAGTCTCTCTCTGTATTAGAAAGCCAAATATTTTACCTGTGTAAAGCCTGGATGGAATTTTCTGGGTGTTTGTTATTTGTTTGTTTGTTTTTCATTTTCCCTTCCAATTCTTTCTTCATTTCTGGTCATCCTGCCCTGTATCCCAGTAGACTTCCCTGAACGGATGGCTCAATAGGCTCTTCAGGTATGTGATATCAATTTGGTTAGTCACTGGGAAGCCCTGGAGAGCTTGAGGACAGAGAGACAATGGAAGAGTGGATTTTTGATTCCCCAATTACTTCCTATCAGTTTTCCCAAGATAGGCTGTATCTCCTGATCAAAGTTCTTAGTTTCTGTATCAGGAAATCTCCTTTAAACTACATTTGCTTTGAAAACTCCATTAGCTACCTTTTAGTGTGGTAAAGTTTTCTTTCTCTTAACTTCAGATTCCATACAGCCTGTAATGATCCCACTTACACCCCACTCAGCATAATCTGATAATGACTATGAACAAGTGGCTACTCTGTATTTCTCACTTTACTCATTTATAAGTGTAAATTTATAATAAAATGCTTATATTATGTTTTTATTCTTTTATATTTGAATGGGAGTTCAAACAAAATTCAAATATAAAGTTATTGGGTGTGTACAACTTTTCTTTTGGCTTAGGAATTTCCAGAACATAAGGAGCTAAAAATAGATATCTTGAAGAGAATCACATATTATCCAGATAGTTATATTCGTGAGATTAATAAGATAATTATATCTGATTTAGTTTTTATTTTTCCTATGTGGAGGAGGCATGTGTTTTCTGTGTATAAGAAAAAAGATAGATATGGTTGTTGGACAGGGAAAAAGACACTTCATCCTAAGTGAATTGGATCTCACCTTTTTTTTCCAAGAAATCTCTTCAAGCACACAATTCATTATGGAAAAAAGTATGTTTCAAAGTTTTCTGTGTGTTGCTAAAGTGGAGTATGTCAGAGACTCTTTGTTTCCTATGAATATCTATATTCTCCTTTTCTTGAGTATATTTAACACACAATTTTATGTTAGTGTTAAGTGTACAAAATAGTGATTTGACAAGTTTATATATTATATTCTGTTCACTACAAGTATAGATCTAGATACCATCTGTGTTTTCTTTGGTACTAACAACATTACTGTGTTTTCTGGATGACAGTGTGGCCAGGTGAAATACCTTACTCCCCACCTCCATTGCGTCCTTGAAAATGGAAATTTTCAATGATAGAGTTCCTCTTTAATTGGGCCTGATTCTCTGATAATTAATTTAAGAATGTGTAAATCTGATTCCTGAAGAAGTTTATTTATCAAGACCGTGGATGAAATATGAACATTCTAGAAACTTATAACAACACATCCTTGAGCTGGTGAAAGAAAGAAGTAACTGTAGCCTCAGGATTTCCAGCTACTTAAGAATACAGATTCTATAAATGTGTGAGCTACTGATTAAGTTTTTGTTGCTTGTTGCCAAATGCAGTATTGAACACAAACCATTTTTTATTTGAGCTTTCTTAGAAACCCCAAATCTGGGAAGATTTATGTAAATACCTTCATGGATTTGACTTCAACTTCTTCAAGAAAGCTGTGGCTACTCAATTAAGAAATACTGAAATATTAATGGAACTAATGTAGAAGAGAATTCAGGAATCCTAGAAACATTTTAAAAGTTAAAAGTGAAGTCATGAAGAGAAAATAAAACACTAATTGCCTGTGTAATGTCAGTGTTCAATTTGCTTTTATACCCTCCTAAATAACATATCATAACTTATTTGAATTAATTTTAAAATTCTACATAGTATATGAATATAGAATATACTAATTTATGAATATATTAACCAGCACTTGGTTAATATATTAACTTGGGTTAATATAAAAACTTGGGTGCTTTTTATTATAAATACCTATGCAGTGGATAAATCTACACATATGACATCCCCCATATTCTAGATATATTTGTGGCATAAACTAATATTTAGTGCATTGCATGTGGTTTTATGTAGAGGAAAGTTAGTCCAAACTTGAGAAAATAGATTAAGATAGAATTGAGTTTCTTGACTTGGATCTATTATAACTTCACCTGACATCAGAGATGTATCAGGTTGGGTACAACTGCCTATTCTCAAGTATCTAGATACATGGTTATGTTGGGAGTAAACTTTCCAGTGAGTTAACTGTAATACACATAGAGGAGTGTATATTTGGTTTGCACTGATCATTTAAGAATAGAAAGTGGAGCGCCTAGGGGCACTCTAACTTTGGCTCAAGTCATGATCTCATGGTTCATGATTTCGATCCCTGCATTTGGCTCACTGTTGTCAATGCAGAGCCTGTTTAGATCCTCTTTCCTCCTCTATTCTGCCCTTCTCCTTTTCAGTCTTAAAAAAAGAAATTATCATTTAAAAAAAAGAATAGATAAGAGATATGCTAATATAACATATGTATATATTTACATATTTCACAAAAACAAATGTTTTTGGTTCTTTCTCTGAAATACAGAAGAACCAAAATTTATTTTTGGTGCCATACTAAGAGGATGCTAGGCTCATCTTATCCCTAAAGCATAACTAGATAACTATCAAATCATTTTTATACACAAAAAATCAGCCTGAAGACTGACAAAACAAACTCCATAACTAAAGGGAAAGAAAAAGCTACATTGAAGAAGGTAGGAAATGCAGAGATGTGGTTTGGGGGAGAAACAGACTTGGTGCTATGGAAGGGAGAAAGCTATGGTTGTGGAGAAGGGCAAGAGAAAAAGGAGTACACTGGGGAACACACAAGGAGAACACTTCCCTAAGCCATTGGGTCGGAAAGTGAGAGGGGCTGATTTTCTATCTTCTTCCAACAAGCTGGGCTGAAAGACTGGAATTTCAAAGATCCTCCTACTTGGCTGGGATAGAGCCCTGAGGGCACTAAATTGTTCTAGGAGTATATGTGGTGGTGAAGGGAATGCTACATTGTTCTAAGAGTGAAGGCAGGCAAACGACCTCTCTAGGAGAGAGGAGGCTTGCCTGGAGCACACAGTGGGAAGATTGTTCTTTCTTCCTAGAGCACGAACCTGAGAGATAGCATTCACACAGTCACCTCTCCTGGAACAAGGAAGCCAACTGGCTCCATTTCCCTCACACACACCCCAGCATGAACACAGAGCCACATGCAGAAAGCAACTCAGCCCTGAAACTGGCTACAGAACCTTCTTACACCAAGTCCCACACTTCTGTGCTCTGGTGCAACTGCCCTTCTCAGTCAAACCTTCCTTGGTCCCAGCATGGTGAGACCCTCCTCCAGAACACCAGTGTAGGTGCCTGTCCATCTCACATCCCTAAATACTGGGGTTTTAAAAGTCAACAGACTTGGCTGGGATAGAGCTCAGAGGACACTGTGCTGCTCTGGTGAGATAGAGGGCAAACCCTGTAAGCACAGTGTGGAAAATGCAATCAGAAAAACTCCTGGAACACACAGGGGGAAGACTATTCAATATTTTCAATGTGCTTCTTTGAGAGCAGCAGGCATAAAAACCCTTCTCCAGGGGCAAAGGAGCTGGTTGGTGCCATTTCCCTCTCCTGCTCCTCAGCATAAACACATAACCACCACTGGGTTCCCAACTTGCTTGTACCAAATCCCACACCCCTAAGCTCAGCCAGTATGGCCTTTGTTGGCCAAGTTTGCCTCAGTCCCAGCACAGCAGACTCCTTCCCCAAGAAGACCAGCAGAAACTACTGCCTATACTATGTCTTCCAACCAGAGAGTTCTGCAATAATTCAGTTTTAATGGAAAGAGTATCAGGTTTCATTTTACAGGCAGACCAGAGCACACCTAGTGACAACTCTCAACATTCTGGCCAAGGACTAAATATTGTTCACAGCAGGTGAGGAACGCCCATGCAGACTACTGGCCTCAAGGACGGAGCAGCCAAAACACAACAGCAGAGGGTACACAGCACTCACTAGAGATATACTCTCCGAAGAACCAGACCCTAGACACTACATGTCCTCTTCTTCATAAAGCCATTATACTCAAGAGCAATAAAACCAAAGCTGCCAGGAGCAGGAAACATTACACAAAGCACAAAACTTAGACAAAATGCCACAGTGGAGGAATTCACCCAAAATGAAGAAAGAACAGGATAAGGTCTCATGGCCCAAGATCTAAGCAAAACAGATATAAGTAACATGGTGTATAGAAAATTTAAAGCAACAATCATGATACTCACTGGGTTTGAAAGAATAATGGAAGACTTCCAGAGGTCCTTACCTCAGAGATAAAAGAAGCAAAAATATAATCAGTTTTAAACTTTAAGAAATGCAGTAACTGAAATTCAAAATAAACTTAATACAATGAGCCCAAGGATGAAGAAGCACAGGAACCAATAAGTGATCAATAAGTGATACAATAGATAAAATAATGGAAAATAATGAAGCAGAGCAAATAAGAGAAAAAAATATGAATCACAAGAATAGACTTATGGAATTCAGTGACTCCATCAAATGTAATAACATTCATATTATAGAAATCCCAAAAGAAGAAGAGAGAGAGAGAATGGAGCAGAACATTTATTTTGAAGAAATAATAGCTGAACACTTCCCTGATCTGGGTAAAGAAACAGACGTCTAAACCCAAGAGGCATAGAGAACTCTCAGCAAAATCAAAAGAAAGCAGTCCAATAAGACATATTGTAATTAAAGATATATTGACAAAGAAAATTCCTGAAAACAGCAAGACTCCTTAACTTACAATAAGAGACACATAAAGGTAGCTGCAGATTTCTCCACAGGAACATGGCAAACCAGAAAGGAGTGAGACATGATATATTCAATATGTTGAATGGGAAAAATCTTCAGCCAGTAATATTCTATCCAGCAAGACCATCATTCAAACTAGGAAATATAATGAGTTTCCAAGACAAACAATTAATAGAATTCCTGAACACTAAACCAGCCCCGAAACAAATATTAAAGAGCACTCTTTGGGTGGAAAGGATAGACCAAAAGTAACAAAGACTGGAAGGGATCAGTGAAAATCTCCAGAAACAACAACAAAACAAGTAATAAATGGCACTAAATACTTATCTTTCAGTAATTATTCTGAATGAAAATGGATTAACTGCTCCAATCAAAACACATAAGGTGGCAGAATTGGTAACAAAACAAAACAAAACAAAACAGAAACCTATGAAATTAATCTATATTCGACCTACAATGAGCTACTTTCAGAACTAAAGACACATCACAGATTGAAAATGAGGGGATGGAGAAACATTTAACATGAAAATGAAAGTAAAAATAAAGCCAGAAACATTTAGCATGTAAATGGACGTCAAAAGAAAGCAGTAATTATATCAGACAAATGAGACTTTAAAACAAAGACTGTAATAAAAGTTGGAGGACAATATATCATATAGTAAAGGGGACAATACAATAGAAGCCTAACAATTGTAAATATTTATGCCTCAAACAAAAGACCCCAAATATAAAAAAAATAATAATAACAGATACAAAGGCACATTGAGAATAATAAATGGGACTCTTACACCCCATTACATAAATAGATATATCATCTAAATAGAAAATCAAAAAGGAAACAATGGCTTTGAATGACACATTGGAATGACACGCTGGACCAGAATTAACAGATATATCCTGGACATTTAATTTCATTTCATTTCCTAAAGCTGCAGAATACACATTCTGTTCAAGTGCACATGGGGTATTCTCCAGAATAGATCACATACTAGGTCACATATCAGGTCTCAACAAGTACAAAAAGATTGAGATTTTACCATGTAACTTTTCTGACTACAGCACTGTGAAAATTGAAATCAACCACAAGAAAAAAATTGGAAAGACCAAAAGTACATGGAGGTTAAACAACATTCTAGTAAACAATGAATGGATCAACAAGGAAATGAAAGACAAATTTTTTAAATGTATGAAAAGAAATTGAAGTGAAAACACAAATGGTCCCAAACATTTGTGATGTAGAAAAAGAGGTCCTGAGAGGGAACGATACAGCAACACAAGCTTCCTTTAAGAAGCAAGTACTCACCACACCACAACAAGAGAAGCAAAAAACCCAAAAACTCAAACAGCCTAATCTTTCACCTAAGTGTCTAGAAAAGAAAAACTAATGAAACCTAAAACCAGAAGAAGAAGGTAAATAATAGAGATTAAAGCAGAAATAAATGGTATAGAAACATAAAAAAAGTAGAAAAGATCAATAAAAGCAGGAGCTGATTCTTTGAAGAAATTAATAAAATCGATATACCTCTATCAATATCAATTTCCAGACTTATCAAAAAAAGGATCCAAATTGATAAAATCACAAATGAGACAGGAAAAACAACAAGAAACACAACAAAAATATAAACAATTATGAGAATGTTATTGAAAACTATATGCCAACAAATTGGACAACCTAGAAGAAATTGATAAGTTACATAAATATATAAACTACCAAAAATGATATAGGAAGAAATATACAACTTGAATAGACTGAAAACCAGCAAGAAAATTGAAACAGTAATAAAAAATGTCCCAACAAACAAGAATCCATGGACAGATGGCTTCACAGGTGAATTCTAACAAACATTTAGAAAAGAGTTAAGACATATTCTCCAAAAAAAATAGAAATGGAAGGAAAACTTACAAATTTATTGTTTTTTTAGTCCAGCATTTCCCTGATATCAAAACCAGATAAAGACTCCACTAAAAAGAGAGCTAGGCCAATTTCCCTGATGAACAAGGATGCATAAATTCTCAAAAAACTACTGATAAAATGAATCCAGCAGTACATTAAAAGAATAACTCACCAAGATGAAGAGGAATTTCATTCTTCAGCTGAAAGGGTGGTTCAATATTCTCAAATCAATCAATATGATATGTGACATCATATGCATATGCATATGCATCAATAGCTGCAGAAAATATATTTGACAAAGTGCAATCTCCATCTACGATTAAAAAAAAATCCTCAACAAAGTAGGGTTAGAAGGAATATATCTCAATATAATAAAGGCCATATGCAAAAAATCCATAGTTAATAGCCTCAAAGGGGAAAAACTGAGGACTTTTCCTCTATGGTCAGGAACCACATAGGTATATTACTCTTACTACTGTTATTTAACATAGTATTGGCAGTCTGAGCAGCAGTAATCAGACAACAAAAGAAAACCAAATGTATCCAAATGAGTAAGGAACAAATCAAAATTTCAATATTTGTAAGTGATATGATACTCTATATAGAAAACCTGGAAGAATCCACAAAGAATTTCCCAGAACTGATGCACGAATTTAGTAATGTGGTAGGATACAAAATCAATGTAAAGAAATCTGTTGCATTTCTATATACCTAAAATGAAGCAAGAGGAAGAGATCAAGGAATTGATCTTATTTACAATTGCACCAAAAAACATAATTACCTAGACATCAACCTAATCAAAGAGGTAAAAGATCTGTACCCTGGAATACTATAAAACACCAAAGAAAGAAATTGAAGGTGACACAAAGAAATGGGAAAAATATTCAATGCTTCTGGAATGGAAGAACAAATATTGTTAAATATTTTACTGCTCTATATTACCCAGAGCAGTAAAAAAATAAATAAATAAATAAATAAAAAATATATATATATTGCAATCTCTGTCAAAATACCATCAGCATTTTTTATAGAGCTAGAACAAACAATCCTAAAATTTGTATGGAATTTCAAAAGACCTCAAATAATCAAATCAATAGTGAAAAGGCAAAGCAAAGTTGAAGGTATTACAATTCTGGACTTCAAGTTCTATTACAAAGCTGTAATGATCAAGAAATTATAATACTGGAACAAAAATAGATACATAGGTCAATAGAGCAGAATAGAAAATCCAGATTTGAACCCACAACTATCTGGTCAATTAATCTTCAGCAAAGCTGGGAAGGATATTCAAAGGGTAAATGACATTCTTATCAACAAATGGTGTTGGGACAAATGGACAGAAACATGAAAAAAAAAGAAACTGGACCACTTTCTTACTCCATACATAAAAATAAATTCAAAATTGATGAAAGACCTAAATGTGAGACAGGAAATTCTATATCTGAAGCAAATATTCCACTGTATTTCACTAAGTGGGATGAAAATTTTAAAATTGGGGAAAAAAGGGGAAATAAACAAAAGTATGAAAAAATAAGTAAAAAAAATTTAAAATGCACCTTTCCAGAAGATAAATAAAATAAAATACATAACATATCCATAGAACTGATTACTGAGGACAGACATAACCTGTATTAAAATAAAAATGATAATTTTTTGTTTAATTTAAATTATAGTTAAGTATCTTACAGTGTGGTATTAGTTTCCGGTGTACAATATAATGATTTCAATTTTTTTAATGTTTTATTTATTTCTGAGAGAGAGAGAGAGACAGTGTCAGCAGGGCAGAGCCAGAGAGAGAGGGAGACACAGAATCTGAAACAGGCTCCAGGCTCTGAGCTGGCAGTCAGCACTGAGCCCGACGTGGGTCTTGAACCCACGAACCGTGAGATCATGACCTGAGCCGAAGCCAGATGCTTAACTGACTGAGTCACCCAGGTGCCCAAATATAGTGATTTCAAACTTCCATACAAAACTTGTTATTCACCACAATAAATTCACTCCCCAATCCCCACACTTATTTACTCAACACCCACGCATCTCCCTTCTGATAATCATCACTATGTTTTCTATAGTTAAGAGTCTATTTCTTTGTTTGTCTCTCTTCTCCTTTATTTCCCCTTTGCTCATTTGTTTTGTTTCTTAAATTCCTCATGAGTGATATCATATGGTGTTTACTTTTATCTGACTGACTTATTTACCTTAGAATAACACTTTCTAGTTCCATACAAGTTACTGCAAATGATAATATCCCGTTCTTTTCATGGCTGAATAATATTCCATTGTGTATGTTACACATCTTCTTTATCCATTCATCAGCAATTCACATTATGGCTCCTTCCATAATTTGGCTATTGTTGATAAAGCTGTTGTAAACATCAGGGTGCATGTATCACTTTGAATTAGTATTTTTGAATCCTTTGCATAAATACTTCAATAGCTCAATTGCTGGATCGTAGTGTAGATCTATTTTTAACTTTTTCTGGAACTTACTGTTTTCCAGACGAGCTGCGACAGGTTGCATTCCCAACAGTGCAAGGGGGTTCCTCTTTCTCTGATCCCCATCAACATGTGCTGTTTCTTGTGTTGTTAATTTTAGCCATTCTGATAGGTGTGATGTGCTATGTTTTTGTAGCTTTGATTTGTAATTCTTGGGTGATGAGTGCTGTTGAGCACTTTTTCATATGTCTGTTAGCCATTTATATGTCTTCTTTGGAGAAATGTCTGCTTATGTATTCTGCACATTCCTAAACTGGATTTTTTATTTTTTGAGTGTTGAGTTTGATAAGTTCTTCATAGATTTTGGATACCAGGCTTTTATCCACTATGTCTTTCGCAAATATCTTCTCCTATTCCATAGGCTGCCTTTTATCTCTGTTAATTTTTTTTCCTTCCTAGAGCAGAAGCTTCTTATTTTGATTAAGTCAAAATTTTTGTTTTCCTTGCCTCCAGAGACATGTCTAGTAAGATGTTTGTGTGGCTGAGATTAAAGAGGTTGCTGCCTGTTTTTTCCTCTAGGATTTTGATAATTTACTGTCTCACATTTAGGCCTTTCATTTATTTATTTTTATGTATGGTGTATAAGAAAATAGTCCAGTTTCATTCTTCTGCATGTCACAGCCGTTTTCCAATCATCATTTGTTGAAGAGATATTTTCCCCCACACACTGGTTATTCTTCCCTCCTTTACTGAAGAGGAGTTGACCATATACTTGTGGGTCCATATGTGGGTTTTCTATTCTATTGATCTATTCTGTTTGATTCTGTTTTATTCTATTTGACTCATTTAACTTAATTCTCAGTGATTCTCAGATAGTGACTGTATTCTATGCTGTGGAATCCCATATTCTGAACATTTTTTCTGACATCTGAGGTCAAAGGAGAATGAGATGGTACCAGGGATATGAATAATGAATATGGGAAAGGAAGTTTAGTTACAAGTTTACTTACAATTCTCCAAAGTTAAATACGTGACTCAAACACAAAATATGGAATGGATAGGGGCGCCTGGGTGGCTTAGTGGGTTAAGCGTCTGACTTTCGCTTAGGTCATGATCTCATGGTTCGTGGGTTCGAGCCCCGCGTCGGGCTCTGTGCTGACTGCCAGCTCAGAGCCTGGAGCCTGTTTCAGATTCTGTGTCTCCCTCTCTCTCTGAACTCTGTCCCCCACTCACGCTGTCTCTCTCTCTCAGAAATAAAATAAAACATTAAAAAAATTTAAAAAAAAAAATGGAATGGATAAACATTTATCAAATATTCATTTAACTCATCCATGAGGGAACAGAGTATTGAAGCTGGTTCAAAGATTTGGGTTGGAGAAGTCTTTGTATAAACCACTGAGAAAGCCCCACTGAAATATTTTTTTACTTTTACTTTTGGTTCTATAATATGTAAAATATTTGGTATTTGTCCTAGATTTCTGGCACAGGGCTCCTCAAATTCCGTTGGACTTCCTGAGTGAAGAAAAGTGAGATAAAAATTTCTTTTGGTCTAATGAGGAGACTAATGGTGGTCCCAAGACAGATTCAGGATGGGAACTGGTCACCAGAAAGACAAATCTATGATTGAAGTTTGGAATTTTCAGTCCCATCTTCACCTCTAGGGAAAGTAGAGGAGCTAAAAAGTAAGTTAATCAGCAATGGCTATAATCATGCCTATTTAACTAACCCTCCAGAAAATCCGTAAATGACAGAGTTCAGAGAACTTCTGACTAACACACTTTTGGAAATTTGGGGACACCATAAGCCACATCTTTGCAGTGAACAGAGACCCAGGGAGAAGAGGAATAGGCAAGATGGTGGAGGAGTAGGGAGCTGCGGACATTTTGCTCGCCCCATGTCTCAAACAGAGAAGGCCTGAAGCCATAGGACACTGAACTGCAGAAGTCTGGGACGAAAAGAGACAGAAATCCACTGAGAAGACACCTTATAAGTGCATGAGTGTGAACTGGGGAAGATAAAAATGGGCCAGGACTCGGAGACATGCAGGGAGGGGAGGGAACCCCCTTCATGTGGAGCTGCAGTGAGTCAAAGGGAAAAGAAAGAGCGGCTGAAACTGCTCATAGAACTGTCCCTGGAGAAGAGAAAAACCTCGGTTCAGGATGGAGAGTGATCCTGTTCCTAGCTGTGGTGTTGACTTTGGGCTGGGTGCCCCGGTCCCAGGCAGCATCAAGAGAAACTGCTCCACTGCTCTTCTGGCTGGATCCAGATGGGAAGTGGCCTGCCTGAAACTGCTCTACTGCTCTCCAAGCTTGATCCCCAACTGGGAAGCAGGCCTGGCTAGAAACTGCTCAGGTGCTCTCCTGGCTTGATCCCTGACTAGGAAGTACCCGGCTGCGGGTTTATATTTTAGGCGGTATCAATAAAGCATGTGGACTAAGACCTGGAAATGAGGGGATATATGGAACATAGAATATGGCCCACATTGGCTACGCCCCTGGCACAGTGAGATCAGACCAAAAGAGTGAGTTGTAACTCCTGGTTCGAAGAGGGACTAAGGGGGCGACTGGGTGGCTCAGTCAGGTGAGTGTCCGACTTCGGCTAGGTCATGATCTCATAGTTCATGGGTTCCAGGCCCATGTCGGCCTCTGTGCTGACAGCTAGCTCAGAGCCTGCGGCCTGTTTCAGATTCTGTGTCTCCCTCTTTCTCTGATCCTCCCCTGCTCATGCTGTCTCTCTCTCTCTCTCTCAGAAATCAATAAAAACATTTAAAACATTTTTTTTAAAAGAGAAGGGACTAGGGTGCCACCATTGTTCTCCCCAAAACCACCAGGGCTGGATCTCAGGGAGTGGTTCATGGGACACAGTGGAGGGTAAGACCTGCCTACACTAAACCATGTCCATCCACGCTAGAGAGCAGAATTTTTTTTTTTTTTTTACTGGAGCCTGGGGCAAGACCAACATGGATGCACTGCTGTGATTAATTCTAGATCAATTCTTTCTATTCAGATATATTTTCCTTCATCTCATTAGTATCCCTCCCCTCCACTGGACTGGGCACTCTGGTCATTGATTTGCTTAAACAGTCACATTCAATCCATTCTCTAGATGTATATTCTACATCTCCACCACTGCCTTTCTATCTCTCTCTCTCTGGAGTAATCAGACTATATAGTTTCCCTGAGTAACATTATTTTAGTTTCTTTCTCCTCGCCTCCTACCATACTTTCCTCTTTCTCTCCTGAATTAAGCATCTTAGTCTCTCTGCCTGGTCATTGTCCAATTTCGCTTCGCCCCCACCATCTAATTTCTCTCTTTCTATATGCTTTTCCATCAGCACCGCATACACCCTGCTCTTTATTTGTAGCTGGGGAATTCTGGTTTTATGCTTTTAGACTGTACTTTGTCTTTTGGGCTTTTTCTTTTCTTTTATTCTTCTTTTTATTCTCTCTTTTTTCTTTTTCTTTTTCCCTTTCAGTTTGCGTGTTTGTTGGATTTGTTGGTGCGTTTGTGTGCCTTTGTTTCCTGTGTGTTTGTCTGTCTGTTTTCTTTTCCAGGGTTACATCAAGAAACAAGCCAAAGTACACATGGTGGAGAGTCCCAAATTCCACTACGAGTAGGGAAATAAAGTAACCAGTCTCAACAAAAAAGACCAAAAGACACCATTCAGAGAATACTTCCTGAATGTCCCTGGACAGTCAATGAGCCTTCTTTAATATAGCAGTACCCACAGTTGCAGATCACATAAAAAGTTTTTTAAATTAACAAGAGACAGAAAGCTAGCCAAAATGATGAAATGGAAGAACTCTGCTCTAAAGAAATTCCAGGAAGAAATAGAATTAGTATTTTGAGCTAAAGAACTGCTTAAAACAGATATAAGCAAAATAACTGAACAAGAATTTAGAACCACAGTCATAAAATTAATCAATGGGTTTGAAAAAGGCATGGAAGACATCAGAGAAACTATTGGTACAAAGACTATGGAGCTTAAAAATAGTTGTGATGAATTTTAAAAAAGCTATAAATGAGACGTATGCATTTTATTATGATAAAATGGAAACATCCAATTCACGGATTGAAGAGGCAGAGAGGAAAATATGTGAATTAGAAGACACAATTATAGAAAAAGAGGAAGCCAAGAAAAAGAGAGATCAGGAACACAACAGGGATGTCCACTCTCACCACTGTTGTTTACCATAGTTTTGGAAGTCCTAGCATAAGCAATCAGAAAACAAAAGGAAATAAAAGGCATCAGAATTTGCAAAAAAGAAGTCAAACTTTCAATTTTTGCAGACGACATGATACTGTACATAGAAAACCCAACAGACTCCACCAGAAACCTACTATAACTGATCCAAGAATTCAGCAAAGTCGCAGGGTACAAAATCAACGTACAGAAATCAGTTGCACTTTTATACACCAACAACAACAGAACAGAAACAGAACAGCAACAGAAAGAGAAATCAAGAAACTGATCCCATTCACAATTGCACAAAACACCATAAAATACCTACGAATAAGCCTAACCATAGATATAAGAGATCTGTATGATGAAAACTATAGAAAACGTATGAAGGAAACTAAAGAAGACACAGAGAAATGGAGAAACATTCCTTGCTCATGGATGCGAAGAATACAGTTAAAATGTCATTACTGACCCAAAGCAATGTACACATTCAATGCAATCCCAATCAAAATTGCACCAGCATACCTCTCAAAACTAGAACAAACTATCCTAAAATTTGTATGGAACCACAAAAGACCCCGAATAGCTAAAGTAATATTGAAGAAGAAAACCAAAATGGGAAGCATCACCATCCCAGACTTTAGCCTCTGCTATAAAGCTGTCATCATCAAGACAGTATGGTATTGGCACAAAAACAGACACACATAGACCAATGGAATAGAATAGAGAACCCAGAATTGGACCCACAAATGTTTGGGCAACAAATCTTTGACAAAGCAGGGAAGTATCCAATGGAAAAAAGACAGCCTCTTCAAAACATGGTGCTGGAGAACTGGACAGCAACATGCAGAAGAATGAAACTCAATCATTTTCTCACACTATACACAAAAATAAACCGAAAATGGATAAAGGTCCTGTATATGAGACAGGAAACCATCAGAACCCTAGAGGAGAAAGCAGGAAACAATCTCCTTGTCCTCAGTGGCAGCAATTTCTCATGTGACACCTCCTGGTGACACCTCCTAGAAAGGCAAGGGAATCTAAAGCAAAAATGAACTATTGGGACCTCATCAAGATAAAGTTCTTCTGCATGGCAAGGGAAACAATCAATATAACTAATAGGCAACCCACAGAATGGGAGAAGATAGTTGCAAATGATTTATTAGATAAAGGGCTGGTATCCAAAATCTATAAAGAACTCACCAAGCTCCACACCCAAAAAACAAATAATCCAGTGAAGAAATGGCACAAGATAAGAACAGACACTTCTCCAAAGAGGACATCCAGATGGCCAACAGACACATGAAATGATGCTCAGTGTCCCTCGTCATCAGGAAAATACAAATCAAAACCACACTGAGATACCACCTCAGTGGTCAGAGTGGCAAAATGAACAAATCAGGAGACTCTAGATGCTGGCCAGAATGTGGAGTATCGGGCACCTTCCTACACTGTTGGTGCGAAAGTAAACTGGTACAGCCCCTCTGGAAAATAGTGTGGAGATTCCTCAAAAACTTAACAATAGAACTCCCCTATGACCCAGCAATAGCACTGCTAGGAATTTACACAAGGGATACAGGAGTGCTGATGCATAGGAGCACATGTACCCCAATGTTCATAGCAGCACTCTCAACAATAGCCAAATCATGGAAAGAGCCTAAGTGTCCATCAATGGACAAATGGATCAAGAAGATGTGGTTTATCTATACAACAGAATACTACATGACAATCAGAAAGAATGAAATCTGGCCATTTGTAGCAATGTGGATGGATCTTGAGAGTGTTATGCTGAGCGAAATAAGTCAGGCAGAGAAGGACAGATACTATATGTTTTCATGTATAGGTGAATTAGGAGAAACTTAACAGAGGACCATGGTAGAGGAGAAGGGGAAAAATAGTTGGGGAGAGGGAGGGAGGCAAACCATGAGAAACTCTTGAATGCTGAGAACAAACAGAGGGCTGATGAGGGTGGAGGAGAGGGGAAGTTGGCTGATGGGTACTTGTTGGGATGAGCACTGGGTGTTATATGGAAAAAAAAAAACTTGACAACACACTATGAAGGGGGAAAAAAAGAAATTTGAGGAGAAGAGACTGTTCTCCCCATTGAGAAAACAGGTGACTCCATACAGCTCACACTGAGTTTTATTCAGGGTAAGTTACTGTCAAGAGGATCTGGCAAACCACATTCCATACCTGTCTTATATTCTTTGCAAAGTCTGAACTTAGTCTCCAGATTCAATAAAGTAGGAGGACACCCTAGCAGGGGGGAATGTAGTGAGGCTAATGGTTCACAAGCATTTCAAATAATTTACATGGATCTAATTGACATTTAACATTTAATAGTGCTGATACTGAACCAGGCCCTTGGGCTCTCTAAACAGTAGAAATTGCCAAGAAGCCAAAGGGTAGTTTCAGGAAAGATTTCATTGAAGTTTATGCTTGAGCACAAGAAAGGCAGCAAAAGGAAAGTGTCTTTTGATGACTACCTACAGTGAGGTCAGGAAGAGTTTTTAAAATTAATTTAAGTGGGAAAAAGGTAATGTCTATGTGTGTAAAGATGAGGATTTATTAGCATCTGCAACCTGCACATTCATGCTTCTTCATGTGTCAAATGTTTAAATAACATATCTCATCTCTACCCCTGTGTGTGATTTTTGGCATTATAATGTGGGGGCCCAGAACACTTAACCCCAACAGAGGTCAACAAGACATCAAGAGGGCCAAAGATGGAGTCAGTATAATCAGCACTCCTGTACACATACACACACTAGGGTTATGGAACAATCTAACTCCATGGGGACAAAAAGCTTGTGGTCAGAATCCTTCTGACACTCACCCATGTACCACTTTATCTTGTTGTCCATTTTTATAATTTTTAAAAACCTGCAATTGTTCCTATAGGATTGTTTGATTTCTGAGTTGTTCTATCAAATCAATGAAACTGAGGAGGTTGTCATGGAACTCCTGACTTACTAATCAAGTCAGACAGGGGAGTGAGTGACATCAAAACCCAATAATTCCAATTATCATAAAAAATGGGACCGTCTCATGGGACTGAGCCCTTACACATATTGCATCTGGACTAACTTTAGGTGATGCCAAAATTGAAATGAATTGTATGATACCTAACTGGTGCTGGGAACTTGGACAAGTGATGTTGAAAAAGACATCACACATTTGGTGTCAGAAGGAAAAAAAAACCCACAAACTTCTCATTGCTTGTATTTCTGTTTTATAATAATAAAACTGGTTGATTTCTTACTTCATTGATGAATAAAAAGTATTAGCTTTTGTAGTAGTCACAAATATACTTAGTTAACATGCAAGATCACAGATTCTGGGCTCTCATTAGTAGTAAATGGTAAGTCAAACACAGATGTACTCATCCAGAGAACTAAATTATCTTTGAGCAGGACTGATAAACAATGACTCAAAATAACACTGACAGGACAGACTGTGTTATTTTCTGTTTTAGATAATTTTTCATCACACTAGGGGCCAAATCAATACAAACTCTGAGATCTCTCTCTCTCTCTCTCTGTCTCTCTCACGGCTGGTTTTTTGGCTGTTTTGAAAGCTAACTAAAATGCATGTAAATGTATGTAAAGTGCTGACCTTATTTGCCAACATGTAGAAATGCTTAATAAATAAATCTATTATTATCCTCAGGTAAGAAAAATTTTAAAAATCTGCTTATTTCAGGCAGTAAGTCCTATTTATTCAGTTCAAAGACTGGCATTCCAGTTTTTGTGTTTGACAAGTCTTTGAATTTGCTTTTCTTTAATAGTGACACATCTCTTCACCTTCCCATTAAAGGTCTTTTTTGCTTTTAGCAAAATCTAGTAAGGTAAATTATATCATTGCATCATTTATTCTTAATAAAAGCTTAAATTTGTGTTCATTGCTGCAGGTAGGTATATTATAGGTGTAGGAAACTTTAAGTAGTCATATAAAACTTCTAAATAAATATGGCATGGGGCCAGGAGCAGAAAGCAGTATTCTCAACAGTGATGTAAGCAAACATTTGAAGTCAACCTATCAGGAAGATCCAGAATCATATATATCTCATAGTGGATTACTCTCTACTACAGAGGTGAGTCTAATTTATTTAAAAATTATTTTCCCATTATGTTCAGAAATAATTTAACATTGTTTATTATTTATATTTATTAATGTTTTGGCATGTACATATGAATTTTGAATTGCAGAATAACCTTTTAAATCTTCATCCTCATAAATATACAAAAGTCTATTATCTACATGTATTTTGAAGTTGTAAGATGTCAGCCATGTCCACCCAGAATCAGTGAGCCAGTGAGTAGTCAATCCAAATTCCTGAATTCTTAATAGTGGATTTTAAAACTGAATTATAAGGCTATTTCAAGAAATTCCCCATGTTAAATCAATATCTTGTATGCATAGATGCACTTTCTTTGTGAAAAGCAGGATGGTAGAAACAAAATAAAAATAAAATTTAGAAGCAAACTCCAAAAGTCTATGAAATTATATCTACTTGTGCTTATAAGTATGAATATAGACAAAGAGGTTATAATAAATTTCTCCACCATCTTAGAAAAGGGCATGATTTTGAAGTTAACATACATTGAATCCCTTAAATATGTTTAAAAGTAAGAAAAAGGTGGGGGATAAGATATATTGTTAATTTTTAAATAATGAAGAAAAATCTCCTTTACTTTCTCTGAAGGATTTATACCTTGCAAACTGCCCATCACTTTTTTCCTGAAAGAGGAATCTGTATCTTATTATTAGAAAAATATCAATAGTTAAATTATTTTTCTCTCAAATTCAGTTATCCTAATTAGTAACTTACAATTAATTTTGTCTAAAATTAACCTAAAGAAGTAGAGGCACCTGGGTGGCTCAGTCGGTTAAACGTCCAACTCTTGGTTTTGGCTCAGGTCATGATCTCACAGTTTTGTGTTTGAGCCTCACATTGGGTTCCAAGCTAACAGTGCAGAGCGTGCTTGGGATTCTGTCTCCCTCTCTCTCTGTCCCTCCCCATCACCCACTTGCACTGTCTCTGTCTCTCCCAAAATATATAAATAAACCTTAAGGGAAAAAAAGAAGAAAACGTGTAAGCATCTGCTTATATTGTCATAATTTGCTGAGTTAATGTAGTCTTGTAATTAAGGGCTAAAGGTCTTTACCTCACAGGTAAATGCATTTATATATTGAAAATGCCAAAATTTTCCTGTTTAAAAATTCTTTTTATAATATTTAATGAAAAAATCAAACTGCATTAGCTCTTTATTCATGAAAATAATTAAGTAATACATTAAACTGAACTATATATCATATTAACTGTGATAGCAGATTGAGAAGCCCAATATTAAAATATTATACATCACATTTTTTCACAGTAGAGGTGGATATTACAGAATTATTTACTACATTTTCATTTTTAAATAGTCATGGTTCTAAATTATATTGTTATTTTATGTAGATATATACACGTTTGTATGTGTGTGTGTACATTTTGTGTATTTCTTTCATCTATTTACCTTAGAATTTCACCTTCTTGTTGCAGTAACATTTGGTCAATATCAAATTGATATTTTGTGCTATGGCTTTCTAGCTATTATTCATATGAGAAACAGGCAACAAATGATCCAGACTGAGAAGTTAAAATTAAACATTTTGTATGTATGTGCACAATGAGTTCGGAAATTATTTCAACAATAATGCATGAAGTAACTTAATTATTTGAGTAATCTGTTTAGATGTTTTAAAATTTAAAACATAAAAGTAAACTTAAAACGAAACAAAGGTATGTAATTTACTCCTAATCATATATATAGAAAATGACAGAAATGATTTTTTTTACTTCCCAGACTATTATTTATTATTTTTAACAGTTTATTGTCAAATTGGTTTCCATATAACACCCTGTGCTCATCCCCAAAAGTGACCTCCTCCATGCCCATCACGTCCCACCACTCCCCTCCCACCCCATCTGCCCTCAGTTTGTTCTCTGCATTCAAGAATTTCTCATGGTTTGCCTCCCTCCCTCTCCCCCACTATTTTTCCCTTTCTTCAGAAATGATTCTTAAACCAGAACTATGTATCTCAAGTCTAGCGTTCTTTATCTATATATTCCCACATCAATAAGATGAGTCTGAAGATGATTTAAAGTTATGATGAAGGCAGAGGGAGACTGACCAAGGAGTCAAGGAACTGTGACAATAATAGGAGAGATATCTTGAGTACTAGATATAACATGCTAGGTAAAAGGAGGTGTAAATCAACAAGACTTTGCAATACTGTGATAGGTAGACTACTTATTTGTCTATTCAGGAATTAAACATTCCACCTCAAAGATGTCAGTGTTACTGTGTGCTGTTGTTTTGGTTCAAATATAAATGATCACAAGGTGATAGTAGCAATTTATTGAGACATTGGCACTGTCTTCTCACATGTCCCTTAAGGAGACTGCTTTTATGTGAGATGACTTTGCCAGAGGTGGTGACTGTCTCCCATTTAATTTTTATAGCAGTAGGTTATATACAAAATCAAACCTTTCAGATTAAAAGGCATCATCCCTATTCCTACCTTTGAAGAGTCAATGACCAGATAAATTCTAGAGAAGCTAAATATAATGATGTCTCTAAAGGTTTAGATGAAATATTTCTGGACTATCCATACCAGAAATAAATGGTTCTGCAAACCTGTATGTAAAAAAGTGAAAAAAGTTACACTTTTTGTGTATTTTTTTCTGTTAATAAAAGAGAAGAATTGGCTCCATAATGTCATGTGCTCTTCAGCTCTTCATGAGTTTGCAAGTTTTGATGTAAGTATGGAGTTAAAATGATAAATGCAAGAAATCTTACCTGTTTTCAATTTACAGTAGCTCTTTAAATAGGCATATCCTTCCTAATTAAGTTATGCTTATTTCTGTGGGCTCAGTCATTTCAACTGCATCTCCTAAGGAAATGGATCTATTATGTTAAATTTTAAAAGCTGTCCATAAAAGACAGACCAAATATTTAATTTAGATATTTAAATATAAATTAAATAATATTCATTAATTCATATCTAATTTTTGAAATAAATTATTTTTTTCCCAAATATTAGTCACTTTCTCTGTGACTAATAATTATGATCTATGGTAACAAAATCAGTTTAAAATTGCTTCCTTGCCCTTTTAAGTACTTTACTCCTTATTATAGTTATTGCTATTTTTTTCAAGAATTTATTGACATTAAAGATCCTCTCATGCTTCTCTTTAATATTTACCTAGTTATTAAAAATCTCCAAGGCAACTAGTTTTGAGGTAAAATGATATATAGGACATGTCTCCAAGCTCTAGTAAGCTGGGAAATTTATTTTATTTTATTTTATTCGAAGTGTTGTGGGAAGACACTAAGGTATAAAAGCAAGGAATAATGAATTAGCATATCTGCATTTTTAAAATCAGGTAAATAAAAATAGTTATTTAATAAGAAGAATAAAATAACATTTTCATCAATTATCACTCATATTATCTCCCTTCCCCAGAGACATTTTCTTTACTTATACTTTCCTGTCCCATTTTGTCATTCTTGTAACTCACATTAAAACAACATTTTTATTTATTAAAAGAACTAATTTGAAGATGTTAAGATCTTCAAATTTGAAAAAAATCATCTGTAAGTCATACATAAATGACAAACTTCTGAATGTTTATTTTCTCAACTGGTTCATTTTCATTTATGTACCCATAATGAAAGCACAATGATAATGATACAAATAAGGATACAAGTATGTTGCAAATTATAAACATTTCAAGTTGTAACTATTTACAATATAGACCTTGACAATTGTTTTGTACTTTTGATACAGTTTGATGTATTATCTCAGTCAACTTTAGTGTGAAGTATATAGCTTACCTCATTTAAAATATTAAAATGTTGAATTATGGAGGAGGGATATGGTAAGTAAAGAAGAGCCATTAAAACTGAGAAGTAGAACTTTGAATCAGGACCTTGGACTCCTTATACAGTAGGTGTCCAGAAGTCATGAAGTTAATCTAATGATTTTAGATGGTAAAAGCCCCTTCATTCCCTATTTTTCCATTTGCAGTGTCAGGCCAGCACAAATCATGGTGAAGAGAAACACAACTACAGATTTCATTCTCCTCGGACTCTTTAATCACACAACGCCCCACCTTTTCCTCTTCATTGTGGTGCTGACAATAGCTGTTGCTTCTCTGAATGGCAATGTCCTTATGCTTCTCCTGATTCTCCTGAACCACCGGTTCCACACACCCATGTACTTCCTACTGAGCCAACTCTCCCTCATGGACATGATGCTGGTCTCCACCATTGTGCCCAAAATGGCTGCTGACTACTTGACTGGAAAGAGGTCCATCTCCCCTGCTGGCTGTGGGCTGCAGATTTTTGTCTCATTCACACTGGGTGGTGGAGAAAGTTTCCTCTTAGCAGCAATGTCCTATGACCGGTATGTTGCTGTTTGCCACCCACTGCGATACCCCATCCTCATGAGCTGGCAATTATGTCTGAGAATGACTGTGGGGTCTTGGTTGCTGGGGGCAGCTGATGGACTCATCCAGGCTGCTGCTACCCTGAGTTTTCCATTTTGTAGGGCTCATAAGATTGATCATTTCTTCTGTGAAGCCCCCATATTGGTGCGTTTAGCATGTGCTGACACATCAGTCTTTGAAAATGTTATGTACATGTGCTGTGTGTTAATGCTTCTAGTCCCTCTTTCCCTCATCCTAACTTCCTATAGTCTCATCCTTGCTGCAGTTCTCCAGATGCATTCTACAGAAGCCCGCAAAAAGACTTTTTCTACCTGCTCCTCACATCTCTCTGTGGTGGGACTCTTTGATGGTGCTGCTATTTTTATCTACATGCGACCCAAATCCTACAGGTCAGCTAACCAGGATAAGGTTGTGTCAGCCTTTTATACTATCTTCACCCCTGTGCTGAATCCTCTCATCTACAGTCTGAGGAACAGTGAAGTCAAGGGAGCCTTGAAAAGGTGGCTGAAGAAATATGCAAATATAAAACCCTAACAAACTTAGTCTTATTCTTCAAGGTTACCCTGTGCCAAATGAATCTAAGTTTCTGTATTTGTTAACATTTTAAACACATTTTAATTATCTCTATTTTAGTAATGCATGAAGAGTATGTTAAGTTAATTCATCAGTATGATAGTTAATTTGATAAAGTTAACTGAACCTACCATATTGAGAGATTCTGTTTCTTGAGCATTGACTATTTGCTTGCTCCCATATAAGCACTCATATAGATTATTTTGTATTCTGTAACAATCATATGATATAAATACTTTCGGTTCCATTTTCTAATGAGGAAATGGAAGCAAGAAAAGTTAAATGTTTTCCCAATATTACCAAGTAATTGTTAAAATGTGATTCCAAAATTTGTCCCCAACCAGGTATATTTTATTTCTGTTCAGTAATTTATTTTGAACTCTTTCCTGTGTCTTTACTGTAGGCATAGAACTTAAGAACTAAACAAATGAATTCCACAAAAGACAAATGAGAACATCACTCTTTAGCTCTAATTTAAAATACAGGTCAGCTAAAAAGGAAAAAGTGTGTAACTTAAATATGTCTTGTATTGTCATTTTTATTTTATTTTTCTTAATGTTTATTTACTTTTTAGAGACAGAGACAGAGTGTGAGCAAGAGAAGGACAGAGAGAGTAGGAGACACAGAATCTGAAACAGGTTCCAGGCTCCGAGCTGTCAGCACAGAGCCCAGCGTGGGGCTCAAACTCACAGATAACAAGATCATAACTTGAGCCGAAGTTGGACACTTATCCAACTAAGCCACCCAGGCACCCCTATATTGTCATTATTTTAAACTTTTTCTTCCATGTTTGTTTCATTTGGTGTTTGAAGGCAAACCATTTTAACTCATGCAATTTTTTTATTTAAGTGACAAATATGTTTCCCAGGCTCCAGTTGTAATTGCAAGGGCCCATCTGTTTTTAAGTACACCATAATTAAATTCTCTTTTCTTAGACAGTGCCCACCGTGTTTAAAGGTTATGTTGAGTTATGGGATCTGTGGATATAAACTCAGATGCATGAGCATGGTTATCTTTTTTTTCCTTTAGTTTACTTATTTCTTTTGAGAGAGACAGAGATAGCATCAGCAGGGTAGGAGTAGAGAAAGGGAGAAAGAATCTCAAGCAAGATCTGCACTATCAGTGCAGAGACCAATGTGGGGCTTTAACTCAAGAAACGTGAGATCATGACCTGAGCCAAAACCAAGAGTCAGATGCTTCACCAAGTGATCTATTCAAATGCCCCAGCATGTTTAGTCTTAATACCTGATGATCATGAGTTATCAAAGCTGAGTAAGAATTAACTATGAGTTTCTTGTAAGTTATGTGGGTCACCTCACCTCTGCAAATGGGCAGACTATTAGAACTATTTCTCATTCAGGGGCCCCTGGGTGGCTTAGTCGGTTAAGCGTCCGACTTTCGCTTAGGTCATGATCTCACGGTTCGTGGGTTCGAGCCCCGCGTCGGGCTCTGTGCTGACTGCCGGCTCAGAGCCTGGAGCCTCTTTCAATCTGTGACTCCCTCTCTCTCTGACCCTCCCCTGCTCACGCTGTCTCTCTCTCTCTCTCCTAGAAATAAATGAAACATTAAAAAAAAATTAAAAAAAAAAGAACTATTTCTCATTCAGTATATGGGCTCTGAAAAGAGACATTCAGAATATGGATGATTGAAAAGAGAAGAAATGGGAATATTTCTTATATCTATTAGATAAGATATTTCAAACAGATATACCAGGAAACTGTGGTCTTCAAAACCAAGTTATAATCAGAAATTGCATAACAAGATTACTTAGTGAGTTTTATGACAAAGGCTAAATGTATTGCAATTGTAACAAACTTAAGGAATACATTGTTTTGCATATACAGAGAGCTAACTCCAGAAAGAACTTCCAGGAAAAATGATTCTCCAGTATGAATGTCTGAGATATGAATGTCATATCAAGTTTTAGAGCAATGTGGGGAATTTCCAGGTATGTGTAGAGATGCTAACACCAATATCACATGTATATTTATGACATTAACTGGTGCATGTAGATATGGGGCAGATATCCAGAGAGATTATTTAGGAAATTCTACACTCTTGGGAGGAATTTGGGGATTTTAGGTCAGAGCAATCATCTATTCAAGACTAAGAATTTTCTTGCTTTGTTTATTATTCTCCTTACCCAGTGTTAGGATTAAGAAAGGGAACATGATTGTTGATATTCTGTCAATTATGCCATCATAATGTTTTTCTCCTTTTAAAATGGATGGAATTGATATAAGTAAATGAAGTCATGGAAATTTCATTATTTGCACCAAGTTCATTTACCATCACAAAAATATATTTTAGAACACATCAATTAGCAAAAATAGCATAGTAAGCCCATAAAATTTGATAAAGATAAAATATTTCAATGAGACACCTATTGATACTGATCTATAAGAAGAAAAGTAAACAAAAACAAAAGGTAATCTTTAAGAAAAAAAAAACAATCACAGGATGAACATTATCTTCAAACAAATGTAAGACATTAAATAAAAATTGACCAGATGCTTATAAAAACAGCAAATACTTTAGAGAAAAATAAATACTGATGACCAGTCATCTGATCATAAAGAAGTTAAATATGAAATAGACAATATAAAAATAATTTCAAATAGTTTTAAAGAATGAAATCTTCCCATTTGCAACAATGAATAGACCTGGCGGTATAATTTGTCAGAGAAAGACAAATACCATATGATGTGACTCATATGTGTAATTTAAGAAATAAATCAAATAGCAACAAAAAGAGATGAAAAATGGACTTTTTTTTTTTACAAATAGTTTATTGTCAAATTAGTTTCCACATAACATTCAGTGCTCATCCCCACAAGTGTCCTCCTCCATGCCCATCCCTCCACCCCCCTCCCACATCCATTAGTCCTCAGTTTTTGTCAGCATTCAAGAGTCTCTCATGGTTTGCCTCTCTCCCTTTCCCCCACCATTTCCGCCCTTCTTCTCCCCCTTGTTCCTCCGTCAAGTTCCTCCTAATCCTCCTATACGTGCAAACATATGATATTTGTCCTTCTCTGCTGACATTACGCTCAGCATAACACCCTCAAGGTCCATCCATGCTGCTACACATGGCCAGATTTCATTGTTTCTCATTGCCATGGAGTATTCCATGGTATAGATAAACCACATCTTCTTGATCCATTCATCTGTTGATGGACACTTAGGCTCTTTCCATGTTTTAGCTATTGTGGAGAGTGCTGCTATGAACATTGGAGTACATGTGCTCCAATGCATCAGCATTTCTGTATCCCTTGGGTAAATTCCNTTTTGTACCCAGCAACTTGGCTGAATTCTTGGATCAGTTCTAGTAGGCTTCTGGTGAAGTCTGTCGGTTTTCTACGTAGAGTATCATGTCATCTGCGAAGAGTGAAACTTTGAAGTCCTCTTTGCCAATTCTGATACCTTTGATTTCCTTTTGTTGTCTGATGGCTGATGCTAGGACTTCCAGCACTATGATAAACAACAGTGGTGAGAGTGGACATCCCTGTCATGTTCCTAATCTCGGGGGGAAAGCTCTCCGTTTTTCCCCGTTGAGGATGATGTTAGCTGAAGGCTTCTCATAGATGGCTTTGATGATGTTTAAGTAGGTTCCTTNGAAAGAAGAAGAAAAAAAGAAAGAGAAAAAAAGGGAAAAAAAAGAAAGAAAAAGAAAAAAAAGGAAAAAAACAAAAAAAAGAAAAGGAAAAGGGAGGAGGGCACCTCTCAGGCAGGGATGGGCGAGGCGTGATCTAATGCCTCAGGCGGGAGTTCTGCCTTGGCGGTTGTGGGGAGGAGAGTGACAGTGCTCCAGTCCCTTCTTGAACCAAGCGCTGCAAGTCGCTTTTTTGGGCATGTAAACTCTCCGTACTGGGGGCGCAGCCGAAGTTGTTGCACTCTTCAACCAGGCCAGTTCAAATCTCCAAATCCCCGTCCGCGCGCCCCGCTGAAGTTGCCTTAGACACAGCTCCCAGGCACCCCACTCGGGCAATTCCAGGCCCCATGCGGAGCTCTGGGGGTGGAGTCAGAATCGCTGCTTCCTTCTCTGAGTCTGGCTGGCTCGCAAGGGCGGGGGCTTGCCTGCCTGGTGTTCTGAGCCGGAGCCCGGTTAGAAGGCTCTCTCAGTAGATTCTGCGTCCTTTTTCTCCCAATCTCTCAGGTTTTGTAAGATTTCCAATGGCTTCAGATCTTTTCTGTGTGATGTATGGGCGCGACTGCAAGTACGGAGCTCCTTACTTCTCCGCCATCTTGCCCCCTCTATATCGAAAAATGGACTCTTAAGTACAGAGAACAAACTAGTGGTTGACAGAGGGGATTTAGGTAGGGAAATGGATAAATAGATAGAAGGGATAAAGAATACACTTAACTTATCTTGATGAGCACTAAGACATTTATAGAATTGTTGAATCATATTGTACACTTCAAACTAATATAACACTATATGTTAATTATACCTCAATTTAAAAAACAATTTCTCATGCAGCAAAAAGAAGTATGGCTGACACATTTTTTCATAGATGTCTAAAAATAAAGGAGTCCATGTAAAGGCAGTATATACAAGTGTTATGTATACAGTATATACATGGATAGTAGAAATTTTCAGTGAGGGTTTACCTTAAATATAGTACTATCAACAGAAAACTGACTTAGAGTTGATACAATTTTTAGTTAACATAGTTAATAGAACTCTTAAGTGTACAGCGATGAATTTTACATATGTATATGCCTGTGTAACTACCATGATTTTCAAGATTTAGACTATTTCCAGTACACTGAGAGTCCCCTTTTTCCTTCCTCTGAATCAATACCTCCAAAAAGGCAATCACTAGATGTGCCTGAGTGACTCAGTCTGTTGATCATTTGACTCTTGATTTTGGCTCAGGTCATGATCCTAGGATCCTGTGATCAAGTTCCATGTCAGGCTTTCCACTGAGAGTGGAGCCCACTTGGGATTCTACTTCCTCTGCCCCTCCGCCCCACTCATGTTCTCTTTCTCTCTAAAATAATAATGAAAGTTCAAAAAAGCAATCAGTTTGGAGATACTGTGAATTAAACTGCTGTTAACATTTCTGCATTTATCAACTAAGGGACTCAACTTTCATGTCTTTTGGTTAAAAAAAACCTCAGTGGAATTATTAGTTCATGAGTTATATGAATGTTGAGCTGTACTAGATAATCCCAAACTTTTTCCCAAAGTTTTTATGCCAACTTAAACTCTACCTGTAATGGTTAGTTGAGAATAGAGAATACCAGTTGTTCCACATTTTTGCCAAGATTGGTACTGTCAGTGATTTTAATTTTAAACATTACAGTGAACAGCTTTTACACAGCATTTTAAATTTATCATTCTTAGAAAGAGTGAACTACACATTTGTTTATGCTTATCAGACATTGGATATCATGTATACTCAACTGTTTGCCATTTTTATTTAGACTGATAAGTGGGGGCTATATTAAGGTTTTATTTTTAAGTAATCTCTACACCCAACATGGGGCTCAAACTCACAACCTTGAGATCAAGAGTCACATAATCTATTAACTAACCAGGCGGGCACCACAGGAATTCTCTATTTATTTTGGATACCAAGCATTTGCCCAAAATACAAACTGCAAACATCTTCCCATGTTCCTTTCTACCAATGAGCAGAAAATTTCATCTCTTATGAAAGTGAATTTGTTAATCTTTTATCTAATGATTTTACTTTTGATCTTGTCTCAGAAATATTTTCCTACACAAATATATGAAGATATTCTTCCATGTAGCTTTATAATTACTTTCAAATTATTTTTGCAATATTTTGTAAAATTATTGAAGAATTGATTCAGAACTACTTATTTAAAAAAAGCTCCTGTGGAAGCTTTGTTATAAGTCAAGAATCTGTGTGGGACAATTAATGGAGTGGCTATTTTTCTTTGTCTATTTTTCTATTTTGCACAAACAGCATGTGTTAATTTTTGTAATCTTATAAATTTTGATATTAAGGGATGTAAGCATCTAGTTTTTTTATATTTATTTTTTCTGAGTCTTTTTGTTTTTTTTTTATTCTTGTAGAAATGTTATTTATTTTCTCCATGTTTATTGAGATATAATTGACATATAACATTATGTAATTTTAAAGTGTACAATATGATGTTTTGATACATCTATTTGTAATTGTGAAATGAGGTAGCCAAAACACACATTACACTACATACTTATTGTATGTGTGTGTGTGTGTGTGTGTGTGTGTGTGGTGAGAACATTTAAGATTTACTCTTTTAGGAGAACATGACCAGTAAGCGTTTTTATATTGGCTGTAGCACTTCTTACTAGATGTCTCCTGAGGCAAGGGAAACAAAAGCTAAAATAAAGTATTAAGACTTCATCAAAATAAAAAGCTTCTTTTTTTTTTAAAATAAAAAGCTTCTGCACAGTGAAGATAAGAATCAACAAAACTAGCAAGCAATCTATGGAAGGGGAAAAGATATTTGCTAATGACATATATGATAAATGGTTAGTGTCCAAATTATAGAAATAACTTATCAAAGTCAACACCCAAAAACAAATAATCCAGCTTAAAAATGGGCAAAACACACGAAAGAAGATATTTAGATAGCCAACAGATGCATGAAAAAATGTTCAATATCACTCATCATCAGAGAACTACAAATCAAAACTCCACTGAGTTATTACCTCACACCCATGAGAATGGCTAAAATCAACAACACAGAAAAAAACAGGTGCTGATGAGGATGTGGACAAAGGGAAAATTGGTGGGAATGCAACCTGTTGCAATCACTCTGGAAAACAGTATGGAACTTCCTCAAAAAATTCAAAATAGAACCACCCTATTTTCCAGCAATTGCACTAGTAGGTATTTGCCGAAAGAATACAAAAATACTAACTCAAAAGGAAATAGACACCCTAATGTTTATAGCACCATCATCTACAATAGCCACATTGTGGAAACAGCCCATATGTCCATGAATTGATGAATGGATAAAGAAGGGGTATGTGTGTGTTTGTGTGTGTGTGTCTGTGTGTGTGTGTGTGTGTAAATGGAATACCACTCAGCCATAAAAAATAAAATTTTACTATTTGAAAGATCTGGAGGAAGCTGGAGAGCTAAATGAAATAAGGCAGTGATAGTAAGACAAATACCATATGATTTCACTCATATGTGGAAATGAAGAAACAAAACAAAGGATCAAATGGGAAAAAAGAGAAAGTGTGGCAGACCAAGGAACAGGCTCTTAACTACAGAGAAAAACTGATAGTTACCATAGTACACGTTGGTGGGGGGATGGATTAAATAGATAATGGAAATTAAGGAGTACACTTGTGAGGAGCACTGGATGTGATATGGAAGTGTTAAATCACTAAATTGTATACCTGCAGTTAGTATTAAACTATGTGTTAACTAACTGGAATTTAAATAAAAACTTAAAAAAATTAGTTTCTATAACAATCAAGTATACAATACTATATTTTAAATCTAGTTAACATACTGTCATTAGATCCCCAAACTTATTCATATTATAACTAGAGGTTTTTATCCTTTGACCAACAACTTCGCATTTCCCACCTTTCAGACCCTAGAAACCACTAATCTACTTTCTTATCCTATGAGTTAGTCTTTTCGAGTACCACATATATGTAAGTTCATATTTCTTTCTGCTCTGTTTGCCTCTTCAGTTAGCATAACGTCCACAAAGCTAATCAATGCTGTCACAAAAGTCAGGAATTTCTTTTTATTTTGACATTGTAATCTTTCATTGCACATATATATATCACATTTTCTTTATTCTATTAATCTGTTGACAGAAACTTGTTTCCAGGTTTTGTTAGCGTGAATAACGCTGCAAATAAACATGGGTTAACAGATGTATCTTTGAGATCCTGATTTCATTTCCTTTGGATTTATATCCATAAGAATCCATAAGTTGGATTACTCAGTCATATGGTAGTTTTTTTTTTTAATTGGGGAACCTCCATACTGTTTTCCACAGTGGTTGTGCCAATTTACACTACAATAAACAAAGCACAAATTTTCCGTTTTTTCATCCTCTTATCAACACTTAATTCTGTGTATCTTTTTTTAATTTTTTTTTTTTAATTTCTAGGAGAGAGAGAGAGACAGCGTGAGCAGGGGAGGGTCAGAGAGAGAGGGAGTCACAAACTCTGAAACAGGCTCCAGGCTCTGAGCTGGCAGTCAGCACAGAGCCCGACGTGGGGCTCGAACCCACGAACCGAGAGATCATGACCTAAGGGAAAGTCGGACGCTTAACCGACTAAGCCACCCAGGCGCCCCAATTCTGTGTATTTTTTATGATATCCGATATAACAGATTGCATTATCCTGATTATATACTTTTTTGGGCATTTATATTTCCTCTTTGGAAAAAAAAATCTAGGGGCACCTGGGTAGTTCAGTCGGTTTATTATCCAACTTCAGCTCAGGTCATGATTTTACCAAACATGAGTTCAAGCCCTGTGTTGGACTCTGTGCTGACAGCTCAGAGCCTGGAGCCTGCTTTGGATTCTGTGTCCCCCTCTCCCTCTTTCCCTCCTCTGCTGTCTCTGTCTCTATCTCAAAAATAATAATTAAAAAAATTTTTAAATATCTATTCAATCCTTTGTCATTTTGAAAAATTGGGGTATTTGTATTTTTGCTATTTCATTGTAGGAGTATCATATATGTTTTTGACATTAACACTTCATTAGATATATGGTGTTATATATTTTCTCCTTTCAGCAGGCTGCCTTTTAATTTTGCTGATTTTATTTTGTGATGTAGAAAGTTTTAATTTTACACGGGTCTACATCTTGATTTTTGCTTTTGTCACTTATTCTTTGGTGTCATATTTAGAAAATTTTTGCTATGACCCTCTATCGTATTCTAATAGTTCTATGGTTTCAGGTGTTATATTCAAATCTTCAATTTATTTCTAGTTAATTTTTGTAAGTGGTAGGTATATAAGATAGGGGGCCAATTTTATTGAATTGCATTTGTGTATCCTGTATTCTGGATACAATTCATTTTAGAGACTATCCTTTCCTCATTAAGTGTTTTTGGCTCCCTAATGAAATATTTTTGGTCATATACACATGATTTATTTCTTGGCACTCAATTATGTTCCCTTGTTTTTTGTGCTTATCTTAACATTACTACCATCTAGTTTGGATTACTATTACTCTGTAGTATAGTTTGAAATCAGGAAGTGCTGTAACTCCACTTATGTACTTCTTTCTTTGAATTTACTTTAAATATTCAGTGCCTTTCATGATTCCAAATTTTAGGATTTTTTTTCTAATTCTGTGAAATAGAATCTTAATAAGGATTGAATTGGATATATTGATGTCTTTGGATAATATTGGCATTTAAAAATATTAACTCATCTGATCCATCAACATGGAACATTTTTTCCATTTGTATGGGTCCTTTGCAATTTCTTTCACCAATGTCTTACAGGTTTTATTTTTTTAAGTTTTTATTTGAATTCCAGTCAGTTAACATATATTATATACATTAGCTTAAGATGAATAACCCAGTACTTCAACACCTCCACATACACCTGGTACCTGTCACTGCAAGTGCACTCCTCAATCCCCACTAGCCACCCAAACCCTCTGGTAATCATCAGTTTGTTCTCTCTAACTAAGTCTGTTTCTTGATTTTCAGTGTACAGATCTTTGTCTCCTTCAGTAACTGTGTTTCTAAATAGTTTATTTTGTTTTATTGAAGTAAAATTGGCAAACAAATTATATAAGTTTTAAGTGTATGACATAATAATTCTACACGTGTATACATTTTGAAATAATAACCACAATAAGCCTAGTCAACATCTGCCACAATACAAAGATTTACTTTGTTAGCATCTTTCAGATTTGTAATATAATACTATTGACTATAGTCACCATGCTGTACATCACATCCCTATGCCTTATTATTTTATAACTGGAAGTTTGTACTTCTTGATCTTCTTTACCCATTTTCATTCCTAAACGCCACTCCCCTCTGGAAATCATCGTTCTATTTTAAAAATCTATTAGTTTTGTTTAATTTTAATTGTTTATGTGTTTTGTTTCTTATGTTCTGTATATAAGTGAAATCATATATTGTCATTCTCTATCTGGCTTATTTCACCTAAGTCAGGTGAAACCAACACCTAGTGTTGTACTTTCTAGCTTCATTATGTTGTTATGGATGCAAGATTCCATTCTTTATGTGGAGAAGTAGTATTTCATTACATATTCTTTATCCATTCATCCACCAATAAATACTTAGGTTGTTTCAATATCCTGGCTATTATGAATAACGCTATAATAAACATAGAAGTGCATATTTCCTTTCAAAACAGTGTTTTAATTATCTTCAGATAAATACTCAAATGTGATTTTGTAGGACTATATGGAAGTTTTATTTTTAAAATTTTGAGGAACTTGCATAGTGTTTTCCATATTGGCTGCACATACCCACCACCAGTGCATAGACACAGTTTCCTTTTGTCCACACCGTTTCCAAAACTTGTAATTTCTGGCTTCATTGACAGCAGATACTCTTAGCCATTGCATAAGATCACTTACTCCTGAGTAAGGTGATATCTCACTGTAATTTTCATTTTCTTGATAATTAGTGATGTTAGTATCTTTTCTTATATTTTTTATCATCTGTATGTCTTCCTTGATGACATGTCTATTCATATGTTCTGTCCATGTTTTAATCAGCTTGTTTGTTGTTTTGTTATTAAGTTGTATGATTTTCAAAATATATTTTGGATATCAACCCTTTATTGGATATTTGATTTGCAAATATCATCTTTCATTCAGAAGATGGCATTCCTATTTTACATTTTATGGTTTCTTGCACTGTGCAGAGTCTTTTCAGTTTAATGTAGTCACATTTGTTTATTTTTGCTTTTCTTACTATTGTCTTTGGAGTCAGATCCAAAACAAACAAAACAGACAAGATTAATATCAAGGAGCTTATTGCCTATGCTTATTGCCTAGGAGAGGTGTGGTTTCTGATCTACATTCAAGTTTTTTTTTTTTTAGTGTTCCCATAAAACTTTATTTACAAAAACAAGTAGTAGACATATTGTGTTCATTGATTGAAAGACTCAAAATAGTAAAAAATCTCAATTCTCCTTAAGTTTATATATAGGTTTAACATAACTCCCATCATATTCCTGGCATAATTTTTTTGGAAATATAAACAAGGTTATTCTAAAATTTACATGAAGATGCAAAGATTACATTCAAGTCTTTAATCAATTTTGAAATAAGTATAAGGTAGTGGCCCAATTTTATTCTTTCGCAGTCTATTTTCCAAGGCACCATTTATTGAAGATGCCATCTCTTCTCCAATGTGTAGTCTTGGCTCCTGTGACAGACAATAGACAATATATGATGGCTTTATTTCTAGACTCTATTCTGCCCTATTGATGTATGTGTCATTTATACCATACCATAATTCTTTTGATTACTGTAGCTTTATAATATAGTTTGAAACCAAATGTTGTGATGACTTCAGTGTTGTTCTGTTTTCTCAAGATTATTTTGGCTATTAGGAATTTTTTGTGGTTCTCTATAAATTTTTAAATTGTCTGTTCTAATTCTCTGAACAATGCCATTGAAAGTTTTATAAGGATTCATTTGAAGTCATACATTGCTTTTAGTAATATGGATATTTTAAAAATATTAATTTATCTAAATCATGAGCATGAAATATGTTTCCATTTATTGAAGTTTTAAAATATATTTTACTAGTGTCTTATAGTTTTCACTACACATGTCTTTCATTTCCTTGGTTAAATTCATTCATAGGTATTTTTTTTGATACAATTTAAAATATTCTTTATGACAGTTTGCAGTTAATATATAAAATGCAACAGATTTTTGTATGTTGATTTGGGGTACTGTAACTTTATTAAATTCATTTATTATTTTTAACATTTTTATAGAGTTTTTAGGATTTTCTATATATAATATTATATCATATATAAATAGTGACAATTTTACTTATTTCTTTCCAGTTTGGGTGCCTTTTATTTACTGTTCTTACCTAATTACTTTGACTGGTCTTCTAATACTACGGGGAATAAAAATGGTGTATCTTTGTTTTGCTCCTGATCTTAAAGGAAAAGCTTTCATTTCTTTGTTGTTGAGTATGATGTCAGATGTGGGCTTATCATAAATAATTTTTCTAATATTGAGGTATGCTACATCTATACTCACTTTGTTAAGAGCTGTGTGTGTGTGTGTGTGTGTGTGTGTGTGTTTTATCTGTCCTATGTAGGATAAGTTTGGGAAATGTTTTCCTTTTTAAATTTTTGGAGGAGTGTGAACGAGATAGGTATTTAATCTTTAAATATTTGTAGAATTCACCAGTGAAGATTGCTGGTCCTGAACACTAGTTTTCTGAGGTTTTCATTTTATTTTTTTTAAATTGTCATTACTGATTCAATCTCCTTCCTAGTGGTCAGTATACTAAGATTTTCTATTTTTTCATGATTCTGTCTTGGAAGATTCCATGCTTCAAAAATGTATCAATTTATTTTAGGTTGATAAATGTGTTGATGTATAATTATTTACATGAGTAATTTTTATTTCTTTGGTATCACTTGCAACTTTTCCTCCTCTCATTTCTTTTTATTGGAACCCTCTCTCTCTTTATCTTAGTGAATCTAACTTAAGTTTTGTCAATTTTGTTTGTCCTTCCAAAGAACCAGCTCTTGGTTTCATTGTTTTTTGCAATTTTTTAATTTTTTATTTTACTTACATCCTCTCTGACCTTTATTATTTATTTCCTTTCTTCTCATTTGGGCTTTGTTTGTTCTACTCTTTCTAGTTACTTTAGATGCAAAGTTAAATTGTTTAGTTCAGATTTTTCTTGTTTCTTGAGGTAGATGTGTATCTCTAGAAATTCCTCTCATAGAACTGATTTTGCTACATTCTATATATTTTGATATGCTTTATTTTAACTTTCATTTGTTTCAAAGTAAAGTTTGATTTCTTCTGTGATTTATTTGTTGTCTCATTGATTGTTCTGTGTTATGATTTTCAATCTCCACATATTTATTGTTTTCAACTTTTCATTTTGTGATTGTTTTCTATTTTTAAATCATAGTGGTAAAAAATGATTTCAATATTATTAAATCTACTGAGGCTTGTTTTTTGGCCAAATATAATCTATACTGGAAAATGATTCATGTGCACGTGAAAAGGATATGTATCAAGCTGTTTGGGGATGAAATTTTCTGTGTATATTTATTAAGTCCATCTGCTTTAATGTATTTTTTATGGTCACTTTGTATTTAATTCCTGTCTGGATGGTCTGATAATTGAACTAAATGATATGTTAAATCCTCTGCTATTTTTTTTTTAAATTTCTTGCCTTAAGCTTCTTAATATTTGCTTATATAGTTAAGTGTTTCTATGTTGGGTGCAAAAGTCTTTAGAAATATTAAATCTTCTTGCTGTATTGACCTCCTTTTCACGGTGTAAGGCCCATCTTTGTCATTATAATCTTTGTTTAAAGTCTATGAGGTCTATAAAATAAATAAATAAAACATAAATAAATAAAGTCTATGTGGTCTAAGTATAGGTACCCCAGAATTTTTAGCTTTTCATTTGCATGAACTTTTTAACCAAATTTTTCACTTTCAATTAAATATATTTCAATCATAAATAAGACTTAAAGGAATCACCACTGCCAAACTGGCCAAAAAAGAAATCTTGAAGGCATTTATTTAATGTGAAAAGAAAAGTACTAGTTAGTAGAAAGAATATATATGAAAGTAACATTTCACTTTTAAAACTACATATACAGTAAATGTTATAGATCAATTACTTATAAAGCTAATTTAAGTTTAAAGACAAAGTAATAAAAATAATTTTAACTGCAATAATTAGTTAAGGAATACACAAAAAGATATGTAAAATGTTATGGCCAAAGAAATGAAATACGGAGGGAGAAAATGTTCAGTTTTAGGGACATATGAGTGCCTCAGTCAGTTGGGCATCCAATTTTTGGTTTTGGCTCAGGTCAATCTTACAAGTTCATGTGATAAAGCCCCATTATAGGTTCAGTGCTGACACTATGGAAACTGCTTGGGATTTTCCCACTCCTTCTCTATCTTTCCCTACCAGTTCATTCTCTGTACCTCTCTCAAAATAAATACACATTTAAAAAAAAGTGTTAAGTTTTAGAATGCACTCACACTTAACTTGCTATCAACTTAAATTAGGCTTTTATATGTGAACCTCATTATAACAACAAAGAAAATACTGATTGTAGATACACAAAAAATCTATGCATCACACTATAGAAAGCCATCAAACCAAAAGGGAAGGAAACCAGACAAGAAGAAAGGAAAAGAGAGGAACTAAAAACAGTCAGGAAAAAATTAATAAAATGGGAATAATTACATAACTATCAATAATTTCTTTAACTGTAAATAAACTAATCTCCAATAAAAAGACACCAAGTGGCTAAATAGGTATACTACCCAAAAGCACTCCATTTTTAAGATTTAAGAAAATTAATGAAGCCTGTAGTTTTGCTGAATTGATTTATTTGATATAATATCTTTTGGGTTGAATCTTTAGGATTTCTGTATATAAGATTATGCCATCTGAACACAGAAAATTTTACTTTCTTTCTGATTTAGATACCTTTCTTCTCTGAACAAATTGCTCTAGCTATGATAAGAATAAGAGAGGGGCGCCTGGGTGGCTTAGTCGGTTAAGCGTCTGACTTTCGCTTAGGTCATGATCTCGCGGTTCGTGGGTTCGAGCCCCGCGTCGGGCTCTGTGCTGACTGCCAGCTCAGAGCCTGGAGCCTGTTTCAGTCTGTGACTCCCTCTCTCTCTGACCCTCCCCTGCTCACGCTATCTCTCTCTCTCTCCTAGAAATAAATAAAAACATTAAAAAAAATTAAAAAAAAGAATAAGAGATAAACTGTTGACTAAGAATAATAAACTTTATTTTATTGAGAATTTTTACATTTATATTATTTTCTTTTATGATTTTATTCAATTTCCTGTTAGTTAATATATAGTGTAATATTTTTTTCAAGTGTACAAACTGAATCAACTATTCCATTCAAGACTCTGTGTACATCATGAGAAGTGCACTCCTTAATCCTCATCACATGTTTAACACAGATCCTCAACCACCACCTCCCTTGTGGTAGCCATCAGTTTGTCCTCTAAAGTTAAGAGACTGTTTCTTAGTTTTTCTTTCTCCATGTATCTTTCCCCTATTACTGTTAGTTTTGTTTCTTAAATTCCACAGATAAATGAAATGATCTGGTATTTTTATTTCTCTGATTGACTTATTTCACTTAACATAATACTCTGTAGCGTCACCCTTGTTATTGCAAATGGCAAGATTTCATTCTTTTTATGGCAGAGTACTAATATTCCAAAGTATATACATAAATAACACTTCTTTATCCATTCATCAGTTGATGGACATTTGGGTTGTTTGCATAATTTGGTTATTATAGATAATGCTGCTTTATAGCACACACTGAGGTGTGTGTACCCCTTTGAATTACTATTTTTATATTATTTGGGTAAATTCCTAGTAGTGTCATTGTTGTATGGTAAGGTAGTAGTATTCTTAACTTTTTGAAGAAACCTCATAATGATTTCCAGAGTGGCTGCACAAGTTTGCATTCCCACGCATAGTTCAAGAGGGTTCCCCTTTGTTTGTTTGTTTGTTTTTGTTTTGTTTTGTTTTTTGAGAAAGAGAGAGAGAGAGACAGTGTGAGCAGGGGAGGGCCAGAAAAAGAGGGAGACACAGAATCTGAAGTAGGATCCAGGCTCTGGCAGTCAGCCCAGAGCCTGACGACGGGATTTGAACTCAT
This sequence comes from Crocuta crocuta, assembly GCF_008692635.1. Classification (NCBI taxonomy): domain Eukaryota; kingdom Metazoa; phylum Chordata; class Mammalia; order Carnivora; family Hyaenidae; genus Crocuta; species Crocuta crocuta. Next base: position 145,401 of record NW_027527383.1, read on the forward strand.
GAACCGTGAGATCATGACCTGAGCTGAAGTTGGACGCTTAACCAGCTGACCCACCCAGGTGCCCCAAGAGAGTTCCCCTTTGTCCACATCCTCAATGTATTGTTGATTTTAGGCATTTTAACAGGTATTAGGTGATATTTCATTGGAGTTTTGACTTGCATTTCTCTGATGATGAATGATGTAGAGCATCTTTTCATGCATCCATTGGCTATCTGCATGTTTTCTTTGGAAAAATGTCTATTCATGACTTCTGCCAATTTTTAATAAATGTCCATTTTTAATAAATAAATATTTGGATTTTTGATGTTGAATTGTATAGGTTCTTCATATATTTTTGATACTAACTTTTTATCAGATATATCATTTGGAAACTTCTTCAATTCTGTCTGTTGTCTCTTAATTTTGTTGATTGTTTTTTTTGTGTGTGCAGAAACTATATATCTTGATGTCCCAATAGTTTATTTTTTGTTTTGCTTCCCTTCCCTCAGGAGACACGTCTAGAAAAAAACTTGCTCCAGATGATGTCATAAAAGTTAATGCCTATACTCACTTCAAGTACCTTAATGGTTTCAGGTCTGACATTTAGGTCTTTAATCAATTTGGAATTTATTTTTGTGTGTGATGTAAGAATGTGATCCAATTACATTCTTTTGCATGGTGCTGCCCAGTATTCCCAACACCATTCATTGAAGATACTATCTTTTTTCTATTGGATATTCTTTCCTACCTTGTTGAAAATTAGTTAACCATTTAGTTGTTTGTTAACTTCTGGATTTTCCATTCAATTTCATTGATATGTGTGTCTAAATATGTGAAAGTACCATAATGCTTTGATCACTACAGCTTTGAGAGAAAGGATAATATTCATATGATCATTTCAATAGACACAGAAAAGTATTTATTATGAACACCATTGATAACAAAAAATATCTCAACAAAGTAGATTTAGAGGGAACATGGTAAAAATTGTATACAAAAAATAAAGAAAGAAAGAACAGCTAATATCATCATCAACAGGGACAAATCGAGAGCTTTTCCTCTATGGTCAGGAATGAGAATGGGATGTCCCCTTTGACCACAGTTTGTTTTTTTTTTTAATGTTTTTTATTTTTTTCTGAGAGAGACAGCATGAGCATGGGAGGGTCAGAAAGAGAGAGAGATACAGAATCTGAAACAGGCTCCAGGCTCTGAGCTAGCTGTCAGCACAGAGCCCGATGCGGGGCTCGAACCCACAAAATGTGAGATCATGACCTGAGCTAAAGTCAGACACTTAACCGACTCAGCCACCCAGGCACCCCCCTTGACCACTGTTAATAAGCATAATACTGGAAGTCTTAGTCACATCAATCAAACAACACACAGAAATATCAGGCATCCAAGTTGGCAAGGAAGAAGTTGACTTTAAGTATTTGCAAATGACATCAATTCTGTCTAGAAAACCAGAAAGTGTTGTGGACAGTGACAGTGATGTGGAACAAATAAGTGATTTAGAAGAGAGGGTAGTGGAAAACAAACAAGCTGAACATCAAAAGGAGGGAAAAAGAATAAAATATAGGTTAAAGAAGTCCAATGGCCTCATCGAGCATAATAAAATATACCAAAGGAGAAGAGAGAACAGAGAGGACCAAAAAAAATATTTAAAGAAAACTAGTTTAAATTTTTTTCTAATTTGGGGAAGAAAAGATACATCCAGGTGCAGGATGTACCTTAACAAGATGAACCCAATGAAGTACATAATTTGACATATAGTAATTAAAACGGTAAAAAGTAATTAGGATTTTAAAAGCACCAAGAGAAGAGTTTAAAAGAAGGTACACCTGGAGAAACTACATAAGACTATCAGTTGATTTTTTCAGCAGAAATTTTACAGACCATAAGTGAATGCCATTATGTATTCAAAGTAAAGATGAAAAGAAAGAAAGAAGGAAGGAAGGAAGGAAGGAAGGAAGGGAGGGAGAGGAAGGAAGGAAGGAAGGAAGGAAGGAAGGAAGGAAGGAAGGAAGGAAGAAACTGGAACCAAAATTACTCTACCTGACAAGGTTACCATTCAAAATTGAAGAGAAGTAAAGAGTTTCCCAGATAAGTAAAAGTTGAAGGAGTTAATTTCCACCAAACCAACCTTACAGAAAATGTAAGAGAATTCTTTTTTTTTTTTAAATGTTTTATTTATTTCTAGGAGAGAGAGAGAGAGACAGCATGAGCAGGGGGAGGGTCAGNTCTTTATGTGGAAAGAAAAGGCTGTAGCTAGAACTAAGAAAATTATGAAAGGAAAAAATTTCACACAGAAAAAAAGGAAACATATGCTCAAAGTAATAGATTTATCATTTATAAAGTCAGTATGGAAGTTAAAAGAGAAAAAATATAAAATCAATTATATCTATAAAACTTAGTCAAAGGATTAATAAAATTTTAAAAAAGTAAAATATGAAGTATGTTTAATATCTATAAAGAGTAAGTAAAAATTTAATGTTTTTAGAATATACTTTACCTTTAGCAGCATCAATATGATATAAACTATTATACACAGAGTGTTACATATAAACCAAAATGTAACCACAAGTCAGAAACCTGTAATAGATGCATTACAAATAAAAATAATGAGATCCAAACCAAATAAATGAGATCCAAATAAAACCAAAGGAAACCATCAAACCACAAGGAAAGAGAGTGAGAAAAGAAGAAATGAATAGAGAACTACAAAAACATACACAAAGTACTTAACAAAATGTCGGTAATTCCAGATCTAGCAATAATCAGTTAAATGGAAATGCAGTAATTTCTCCAATCAAAAGACATAAAATGACTTAATGTATTAAAAACAAATACCCATAGGGGCATCTGGGTGGCTCAGTTGGTTAAGCAGCCAAATTGGACTCAGGTCATGATCTTGTGGTACATGGGTTCCAGCCCTGTGTCAGACTCTGTGCTCATAGCTCAGAGCCTGAAGCCTGCTTTGGATTCTATGTCTGCCTCTCTCTCTCCCCTTCCCCTGCTTGTGCTCTGTCCCTCTCTAAGATAAATAAAGATTGAAAAAATTAAAAATAATACTCATTACTATGCTTCCTACAAGTGACTCACTTCAGACCTAAGGACACATAAAGACTGAAAGTGAAGAAATGGAAAAAGACACTTCATGCAAATGGAAGCAAAAATATGTCAGAATAGCAATTCGTAGAAAAACTATGCTTTAAAACAAAGGCTCTAGCAAAAGATAAAGAAGGAAATTACATAATAATAAAAATACCAAACCAACAGCAAGATATGACAATCGTAAATATCTATGCGTTCAAAATTGGAACACCTAAATAAATAAAGCAAATATTAACAGATATTACAAAATCTACAGTAATGCAATAATAGTAGGACCTTTAACACCCCCTACATTATCAGATAGATTATTTAAGCACAAAATCAACAACAAAACCACAAAAGTAAAAACAACAACAGCAAGAACAAACAGTGGCTCTGAATGACACATTAGATCAAATAGGCTTAACACATATACATAGAACACTTCATCCAAAAATGGCAGAATGCATGTTCTTTTCAAGTGCCCATGGTGTATTCTCCATGATAGATCACATACTGGGCCACAAAAATCTCAACAAATTTAAGAAGATTGAAATCATAGCAAGTGTCTTTCCTGACTACAACAGTATAAACTAGAAATCAAATACCAAAAAAAAACACAAAAAACAAAAAAAACCCAACAACAACAAAAAAAAACGCGGGGAAACACAAACATTTGAAGGTTAACAACATGTTAGTAAGCAAACAAAGGGGTTGCTTGATTGGCACAGTCAATGAACTATGCAACTTTTGATCTCAGGATTGTGAGTTTGAGCCCCATGTTGGGTGTAGAGATTACTTAAAAATAACATTTTGGGACACCTGGGTGGCTGAGTCGGTTAAGTGTCTGATTCTTGATTTCAGCTAAGATCATAATCTCACAGTTTGTGGGTTGGAGCTCTGTGTTGGGATCTATGCTGACAGTGTTGAACCTACTTGGGATTCTCTCTCTCTCTCTCTCTCTCTTCCTCTTTCTCTTGACCTCCTTTTCTCACACCTGTGCTCTTTCTTGCCCTCAAAACTAAATAAATAAACATTTAAAGAATTAAAATCTAAAGGAGAAAACCATTGTGTCAAAAAGGATATGACATAGAATGCACAAAAATATGTAGAGACAAATGAAAATGAAGAATTTTGTGGCTATATCAAAAGCAGTTCTTTTTAAAAATCTTTTTAATGTTTATTTATTTATTTATTTATTTGCAAGAAGGTTTATTTTTTAATAGTTAATTGTCGAGTTGGTTTTCATATAACACCCAGCGCTCATCCCAAGTGCCCTCCTCCATGCCCATCACCCCCCCCCACTCCCCTCCATCTGCCCTCAGTTTGTTCTCTGCATTCTAGAGTCTCTCATGGTTTGCCTCCCTCCATCTCCTCCACTATTTTTCCCCTTTTTCTCCTCCATGGCCCTCCTTTAAGTTCCTCCTAATCCTCCTATACGTGCAAACATATAGTATCTATGACAGAGGTTTCTAACAATACAAATCTACTTCAAAAAAAGAAGAAAGATCTCAAATAAACAACCTAACTATACACATAAAAGAAATAGAAAAAATAAGAACTAAGTCAAGACATAATAGAAAAAAAGAAATACTAAAGAGCATAGCAGAAATAAAGACAAAATAAGTGAAAAAGGGAAAAGTAAATCTGTTTTTTTTTTTTTTACAGGGAATGAATGTAGTTTATTATTATTTTTTAAAAATGTAGAACAGGCAGGGGGCATCTGGGTGGCTCAGTCGGTTAAGGGTGGGACTCTTAGTTTCGGTCCAGGTCATGATCTTTTTTTTTTTTTTTTTTTTTTT